>NW_005871121.1:1645040-1781858 GCF_000147115.1 Myotis lucifugus
TTGCCCAGCCTGAAAATGGCCCTCAGCCCCTCACCCAGACTGCCCAGGGCCCCCAGTGGGGCCCCCCCCCACCCTAAAGGGGGGTGTGGCCAGCCTGAAAACAGCCGTCAGCCCCTCACCCAGGCTGGCCAAACCTCCATGGGGTGAGGGGTTCCCCCTGGGGGGGGGGGGGTTGACCAACCTGCAAACAGCCATCAGCCCCTCACCCAGGCTGGCCAGGCACCCCAGCGGGACCTCCACCCTGATCCAGGACACCCTTCAGGGCAAACCAGCCAGCCCCCACCCATGCACCAGGCCTCTATCCTATATAATAAAAGGTTGATATGCAAATTGACCCTAACAGCAGAACGACTGGGAATGACTGGTCACTATGACACACACTGACCACCACAGGGCAGATGCTCAATGCAGGAGCTGTCCCCTGGTGGTCAGTGCGCTCCCACAGGGGAGCTCTGCTCAGCCACGAGCCAGGCTGATGGCTGCCAGCACAGCGGTGGTGGCAGGAGCCTCTCCCACCTCCTCAGCAGCACTAAGGATGTCTGACTGCAGCTTAGGTCTGCTCCCTGCTGGTAAGTGGACATCCCCCGAGGGCTGCCAGGCTGCCAGAGGGATGTCTGACTGCCAGCTTGGGCCTGATCCCCCAGGAAGCGGGCCTAAGCCAGCAGATGGACATCCTCCGAGGGGTCCCAGACTGCAAGAGGATATAGGCCGGGCTGAGGGACCCCCCCCCCCTGCACAAATTTTTGTGCACCTGGCCTCTAGTGGTAATATAAAGTGAGTCCACTTTATGGATATTATAAATTATACTTTAAGCATTCTAAAAATGTTGACCTGTATGCAAACCTAAATATATTATAATCTCTCTTCTTGGTCCACATTACTTCCTTTTATTATCAAACTTTTTTTAATGGTCTCTGGAATGCATTTTTGCACAAATAAAAAAACAAAAAACATATACTTATGATGTATTTTTTCCAGAAACCACCTTGTGTCTATGACACAACAGAAGCTCTCTCTATTAAGAAGTCAGACCTCAATAAACCCTCTTAAAGAGGGCTCACTTTTCTAGTTGGTATTTTGATAATGGTCTATGGCTTGGTATACCACTATCTTTCTATTCTCAAAAATGCTAAGAGTTGGCTTTTCATTTAGGTGACAATATGTAGTAACTCATTCTCTGAGGCAATGGAATCTCATTCAGCATTAAGATAATCATGGTATTCAGAGCATGTGAGAAAGTGTTTGTCACATCTTATACTAATCAGACCCAATATGTAGGTTTATATCTGGGGTCATATTTAAAGAGAGACAGTGACAAATTGAAGTATAATCAAATGAAGATGGCCCTAGTTGGTGTGGCTCAGTTGGTTGAGCATCATCCCATAGACCAAGAAGTTGCTGGTTTAATTCCTGATTAGGGCATATGCTCAAGTTATGGGACAGATCCCCAGTAGCTTGCAGAAGATAGCCAATCAACGTTTCTCTCTCATTGATGCTTCTTTCTCTCTTCTTCCTCTCTCTCTAAAATGAATAAAAACATTTTTAAAAAAATGATCATGAATTGAAATCATTATACTCTAGGACATTTTGAAAAAAGAAAAGAATAATACATATTTTAAGGTAGAAAAAAGATTTAAATAAAAGGCAGGATAAATGATGCTAGATATACAGGCTGTTCTTAGAAGAAAGATAGAATTTTCTCAAATTATCAAGGCAGATATAAACTGCCTTGCAACATAACAAAGTTTCAGGTGGAAGCTATATGACCATCTTTAAAAAATTATGTGCAGAAATTTCTTGATTTAAATCATAAGGTGTGACTAGATGACCCTTTAGATTATTCCAGCGATTATGGGCTGAGTACCTACAATATGCCAGTCACCCCGCCAAAGGCTGCAAAAAACACGGAGGAATAAAGACACCATCTGTGTTCTCAACTGTAATAGATGTTAGAGGAAAGCTTTAAAAATATTGTGGGATTTCAGAGTTGGGCAGTATTTCATATCTAAGTATCTTTGATCTGTGAGTGCCTTTGAGACTTATCATACAGTTATTAATGTGACATTGAGTAAGATAAAACCAGTATTCAAAATTTGTCATCTCTAAATAACCTGAAATCTAATCATCTTACATAGCAAGAAGTCCCCTGTGACTCTAACAGGTATACCCTGGCCACAGAGACTGGTGCAGGTGACTAGGGGAGATTGTAGGAAGTTTCTAAAGAACAATTAAATATTTAATCTGCTCAGGATGCCTAATCCAATCTCAGCCTGAAACAGGTCTTTTTCACCTATGCATGTGTATACTTCACTGATAAATAAAAATAAACTGTGAAAATGCCAACGTGAACACATTAGAACAAATAAAAAAGTCTCATCGATCTGTATTTTAACAACAAACTATATCAATTACCTTAAGTAGTTTTCTGACTCTCAGCTTAGTATAAATTTCAGGTTTCTGGAGCGTATGACATGTAAATGGTTTGCCTTTTCGTTTTGTTCTCTCCTGAAATGTCTTTGAACACTGTCACGTGGCTTTCAGTAGATGGAGAGCACTAACCCATGGAAACTCAGGAAAGAGGGAGATAAAAAGGAAGACCTACCTCAACCCCACTGTTCTTCTGCCCTAAATCTCCTATGAATGCCTCCTACTGGTTGAACTCAGGAGAGTTGCTTGATGGCTTCCACGTGGGCACAGAACAGAGTGTATAAACACAGAAAGTGCATCTACAGAGGCAAATGGAATAGATCAAGAACACACATCTATTACATAGAAGGCTCTTTTCTGTGTATTTGGGGTAAAATGATAAAGGGAACAATTTCTGCTCTTGAAGAATTCAAACAAGTAAATAGGTACTTTCAGAGTGGTGGGGTGGGCACTTTGTTAGAAGCAAGCCTGGGTGCTCTGGGAACAAACTGGAGGGCCCTGACCTACAGTTGCTTCTTTCTCTTGTGGACTGTCAGGGTTTACATACAACCACACGTGTCCCCCAGACAGAACAGAATAAAGAGGAAATACGTGGAGTTGCATAGTTCCTAGGTCCCATTTATATATTCACAAAGCTCCAAATCCAAGGAGATTTTTCTGAATACAGCCGATTACTTATACCCTAGGAAAATATAAGTTAAATTTCTTTAAAAGTTGATATTTAATAGCTCATACCTAAAGCAACTTAAAAAACACACAGCAAAAGGTGAGAGGAAAAAGAAAAATGTTTTGTCATTCCGTGAGTCAAGTCTAAGTTGACAAATTTGCGAGAAAGAAAGTTTCACTATCTTTTAGGTTAAGAGATGACAAGACAGATATTTCATACAGCAGGGTTTTGTTTTTGTTTTTATCTCTAGATCTTAGATCCCTGACCCCAGAAGTACAGGGGCTCCCGACTCTGTGAGGTTACATTTAGCCTCTGGGCCTTGACTGCTTTATCTGTACAATGGAAGTAAGAAGATTTCCCGTCTCCTTCAGAAGACCTCAATTGTGGTAACTAATAAGAAACTAATAATAAAATGTTTGTGCTCCCTGGAGGTCAGCCACTAGCTGGGATAAAGTGGGTTATTATAACGGCACTTCTTGAGCTATTGGTACTTACAGCAACCCAAAACAAAATATATCATATCTTGTTGAAACTGCCCTTGGATAGGAAGAGTGCAATTATCCAAGGTTGAAATTGATGGCAGAGTGTCTGTGAACATCTGGACTTTTATAAAGTGTGTCTTTGGAGCCCTAAGATATGGGTACTGTTTTTGAAAGTGGACTGCTCTCATAGAAGAGGTAAGCATAATACACTTTTTCTGTTTCCATAGTTTTTAAACATTGTGGTAGGGTCAGAGAGATAAAATTTCATTTCCCTTGCAATCTCAGCCACCAGAAATGTGGCCATTTTAAAGCGATGAAGATGAATTTTTCTCTTTTCGGGGAGGATTGTGAGTGTCATCTAATTGAAAAAGAGACAGTAGATGTGGAAATAGCACAGGTTATTTGAGGCAAGTACATTTTATTTTATTTTATTTATTTATTTTTTAATATACTTTATTGATTTTTTACAGAGAGGAAGGGAGAAGGATAGAGAGTCAGAAACATTGATGAGAGAGAAACATCAATCAGCTGCCTCCTACACACCCCCCACTGGGGATGTGCCCGCAACCAAGGTACATGCCCTTGACCAGAATCAAACCTGAGACCCTTCAGTCCGCAGGCTGATGCTCTATCCACTGAGCCAAACTGGTTAGGGTGAGGCAAGTACATTTTAAACCCAGCTCCGCCAGTACTTGTGATATCAAAGACTTCTTCTGAGGTCCCTTAGTTATGAAATGAGACACAGTGAATCAGACCCTCTAGGAGTGAGGCCCAGGCTGCTGAAGTTTGAGAAAGCCCCGCAAAGGACTCCAATGAGCAGCTCATCCACAGATGACCCCCAGAGGAGCAGGTGATCGCTGAGTTCCCAATGTTAATTCTTCCTCTAGTTAGGAAGTTATCTTGGGCAGCTTCACATCCTTTATAACATCTTAAGGCCTTCAATTCAACCTCAGCTCCTTCATGCTTAAGATGGAAGTTTGGTTGTGTAGATCATCAGCACACCACCATCTCAGGTTCTGCCTCTCCCCAAGGCACAGAAAAAAATAGTGATGTCATGGGGGACAGTTCTCTTTTCTTATCTCTTACAGACACATTAAAACAGAAGCCACTGTTTCTGTTTTAGCCAACATCCCTAACTCTGCAACACAGCTCAGAAAATGGAAAGTCATAGGATCACCAAGGCAGAGTTAATGAAAGGTGGCAACACAGAAAGAAGAAAGAATGGAAAATAGAAGCCATATTTGGTTTCTGTTCTCGGGTACCATTGAAAAATTCTCTTAAAGACTGCATTTTGGTCAGGGGACCCAGAAATGCTGGCTATTGCCCTCAGCCACAGCAGCTCCACAAAGAGTTCCCTGGGAATACAAACACACATACCACACACATACAACTAAGACAGTGTTGGCCAAGGAGCCCAGTCAACATCTCTTTAACAGCTGGAGATTGGCAAATGCCAAAGCAAGACCTAAAATGTGATCCTCAGGCTAACATTATAAGCATCACCTGAAAACTTGCTAGAAATGCAAATTCCCAGGCCCCACACCAGACCTACTGAGGCTGACCTTCTGGATCGGGGCTTCGCATTCTGTATTTGAACAAGCCCTCCAGTTGATTCTGATGTGCTGCTCAAGTTTAAGAACCACTGGCTTAAAGGAACAACATAAACTATAGAGACTTGTTTTTCTTTTTTCCAAAGCTTATCCTTGGTCTTTGGTTTTTAATTCAGGGGGGATGACGCAGATTCAAGGTTAGAGACAAAAAGAGGGAGAGGTAGAATAAGAGAAAGCACTTACTTCAATGTCCTTGGAGGGTTGTTGGTTTGGGCTCCTGCCCAAAAAAGCAAGGGGGCTTTCTAAAACAGGACAATAGCTTTAGAATTTACCAAAAGAAAAAATGCTTTGAATGGAGACTGAGACATCCCTTTAGGCAGACTCACCATTGTGCTTAGTGCAACAGCGTGTTTGAAAAAACTTTGCTCACCCTCTTTCATCTCTAATGTTTTTATTTATAATGATACATGAACCAACCACCATTGTCTTTCAGTGTTTAGAGTTTTTACATGTTTCAATCCTGTCCTAGAATAGACAAGAGAGGGAAGAAAATATAGAGAGTGCCCTGGGGGTGGGAGGTGAGAGATAGCCAGCAAGTCTGCTCCCTCTGGGCATTGGACATGGATTGCCTCCTTACCAAATTGGTTCTCTGGATATTAAGAAGTACATATGCTGTTACTATTATCTTTTTTTGCTCCAAATTCACTGGTTAGTGCTTTAATCTGTAGTCTCAACCCTGAGTAACACTTGATCTCATTGGGTAGGGAGGGTCTCACTAGGAACTGGTTTTAAACTTGGGGAGAATTGAGAGGCATGAGAGATCTCGAGCTCCCCCTAGAGGTGATATTTCTTACGCACTCATGGAGTCAATTTTCACAGGTTGCCCTCTTGTCATTCCGGCAGAGGCGAGGAAGGTGAGGTTCAATGCGGCCTATACTCTGTTCAAAGTGATATAGCTTGTGACATTGCCAAACTAATGCTCTCTCCAGGCCAACCCCACAGCTAGCTATTCAATGTTAAATAAACTAAAGTTAAAGATTCAGTTTCTCAGAAGCCACATTGAAAGTTGCCACATGTACTAATGGCCGCCACATTGGACAGTGTGGATGGAGAACATCATCACATAACTGGAGGCAGCAAGGGAGCGTTAGAGGTGGGGAGGTGGCAGTAATCTAATGTTAACATGAATACGTCCCATATTAGTGAAGTGACACCATCACATATAGATGTCAACTAGCCGTATTCAGACACAGAACAAATACTTCTGAGTCTAAGGTCAGTTAGAGGGAAAAAGGTGTCTTGCATCCTAGGACTTTAGGTGCTTCAGAGACAGGGATTTATAATCTCAGGATCCTCTGTGATCAACTGCTGCTCTCTGCTAAAGGGGTCAGCCTTATCCGCACCCACGAGAGGCACCAACCCTATTCCCTATGCTACTCTCCATTGCCCTCCTTTACTTTGTAATCCAAGACCCTGATCACAGGCAAACTCAGTTAAACACACACACCTAGGTAACAGTCCTAAAGTTCTATTTACCTTGAGCTCAGTGTACTTATTATGCTTGCTCTTTTTCCCACTCATTGTTCCAATCCACTTTGTAGAGCAGGGACCATTTGCGTAGGAGATGGGGAAGGTCAGCACATCTTCGAAGTTTCTTCCCCACCCTCTCTCCCTGAGCTTGGAGGAGAATTGACTGAATAAGGAAGGGGTTGATTTTGTATGTAGAATAGTAAGTGAAAATCACTTAGCAAATACCAGTAGCTGCCCTGGCAGCTTTTTTGTTGTCATTGTTTTTGGCTTAAAGCTCTCCCAGTTCAGTCCAATTTACCTGACCTGCTCCGGGAATAGGATGATTCTGAAGCATTAGGCAGTGCTGTATTTCTGAACTTACTTAACAGCAACTCTGTTTCTGAGAAGATGAAAGGGCAGTTTTCCCTGTAAATATGAACTGCTCTGGGGGGAAATAAATCTATAATCATAGAAGAGGGGTGGTTATAAAATTATAATGTTGAATTCCCAAGTCACAAACCCAACCAACCTTATTAACTTATAGCTGTATCTTGTAAACATACAACATATTGTCCATGTCAGGTTTATGGTTCTTGTCATTCATATAAAGTACAATACAATTTAACAGCAAGGTCCAGAAGATTATTAGAGAAAAATGCCTTGATCATTTATGAAACAAAAACTGACTACTTTTTAAATGTAATAGATATAATACAGCAACAATGACATACAAGTTAGCCTAATTCTGTACATAAGTACTGAGTGAAAGCAGGCACATACATAGTAAGACTTCTCCAAATTCTCCTAATTAGAAGACAAGATAATCAAATCTGGGAGAAAAATCCTAATTATAGGATACTTTAAGAACACACACTTCTTACACTCAGAGAAATAATAACAACTATAATGACAACAAAATTAATTGTTCACAAGATATTTTCAGGTACTGGCTAGCCTTTTTTAATCAGCAGATTTTACTGCAAAATGAGTAAAATAGTGTTTCACTGGTTAAGAGGGAGAGGGCTAAATCAGATGACCTTACAGCATCTTTTCAGACCATGATTTCGTGGTCTATATAAGCAGCAGCACATTTAATGTGATAAGATACTTAAAATAGTTCTTTCAAGTAGGTTGAACATATTTTCTGATATTCTTTTTATTTTGCTTTTTGAGAGGTAGCATAAAACGGAACTACATAAAGACCAGGTCAAATGATAACAAAGATTGCATCAATGGAGTGTCAATCAATACTATTCTTCTCTGATGAATATCTTCGGTATGCATCCTTGAGGGAGAAAAATGTGGTTGAGTCCCAGTTGTGCCTCAAGTGACTGTTTCACAACCTCCCTGACCCCCATAAAGAGTTTCAGACATATGGTCTCTGAGGGGCCTCTTTCTCTAATCTCTATGGTTATATGCACAGTTTTAGCTTCCTTGAAATCTCTACCCAACATTTGACATTAATACAAAGGAATTTAGGGATTAGAGTCCAGTTCTTATTGAATTGAGTTGTTATTTCTTCAAATCTAAAAGAGAACAGCCCTAGCTGGTTTGGCTCCGAGGATAATGTCGGCCTATAGACTGAAGGGTCCCAGGTTCGATTCTGGTCAAGGGCACATGCCCAGCTTGCCAGCTCAATCCCCAGTAGGGGGCGTGCAGAAGGCAGCCGATCAATGATTCTCTCTCATCACTGATGTTTCTATCTCTCTCCCTCTCCCTTCCTCTCTGAAATCAATAAAAATGTATTTAAAATAAGAGAACAAACTTTTTATCTCATGTTCTATTACTGAGGTGACTGAAAATAATAATTATTTTTATGCCTAATCTGAAAAGTGCTTTCATACGGTATTTTAATCTTAAACTTCAAGAAAATAACACATAAACATTTTGTGATACTCTCCATTGGTTTGCTGTTGACCCAGATATATTTTGTGGCAAAAGTAAGATGAGAAGCCAAGGACCTTTCAGCAGACATGCTAGCCAAGTTGAATGTTCCAAACGTGCATTCCCTGGGAAAATCTTAGTGATGAATGGCCTGGGGGAACTGGCCACGCCTCCACAATTGCGAGTTCCTTTGCTTTAGTGGGAGGTAGGTTTAGTTCGTGTGCTGCCCAGTTCCATGAGGTGGTTTACAAACAGAAGCCAGAAAGCAGAAAGGCAGCATCCTGGTGACTTTCCAGATTCCACTGACTTCTCTGGAGCCAATTTTTATTTTGCTCCTTGTTATAAAGTAGGCAAGGAGTAGGCAAGGAGTAAGAAACGATTCTGAGAATGAGGCTGTGAACATTAAGATGGGAAAAGTTATATACTCCACAGATATACAGAAAGGCATGTGGACTGTTTTCATTTTGAGGAAAATGAAACAATAGGCAGAGAAAATACATTCATGTTAGGTAAAAATTGAAAGTGTCCCCACTGTCTATTAAATACTCTGCTTCCATGTGTCACTCAGTTGCCAGATTTCGGAGCTGGATCCAATTTGGAAAGGCTGACTTCTCCATCTCAGCTGTTCATCAGACCACCACCAGTCAGCTCAGTCAAAAATTGCAGTTAATGAACATATTTAGGTCCAGAATACAACCTTCAAAACGCAAAGCGATATTTTCAGTGATTTTCTGACCCTTTCTCTGACATCCATCATTCCAGGACACTTTAGTACAGTGGTTCTCAACCTTCTTAATGCCAAGACCCTTTAATACAGTCCTCATGTTGTGGTGACCCCCAACCATAAAATTATTTTCGTTGCTACTTCATAACTGTAATTTTGCTACTGTTATGAATCGTCATGTAAATATCTGATATGCAGGATGTATTTTCATTGTTACAAATTGAACAGAATTAAAGCATAGCGATTAATCACAGAAACAATATGTAATGATATATGTGTTTTCCGATGGTCTTAGGCGACCCCTGTGAAAGGGTCATTCGACCCCCTAAGGGGTCGCGACCCACAGGTTGAGAACCGCTGCTTTAGTACATTTTACGAAAACGGTTGCAAAACTGGTAATTTTGGCTTAACGATGCCAACTGACCAAGAGGAAAACTCCTTTCATTTGGAAGGTTTGGAAATGCTCTCACGTGAATATGGGTGGTCTCTCCATGAGAGATGCTTTGTTCCTCCAATGTCCTTCTTCTCTAACATGCTTGTGGGCTTTGGGGTGGCTCCGGCCCACACCTTGCCCTGGTGTGTGTTTACCTAGGCCAGGAAGGGAAAAGTGCCACGCTGAAGCACGGGGAAGAAAAATAACAACATGACTTCGGGGATGAACAAACACCCTATTGATATTCAGCTACAGCTTCTGAAAACGCTCACAGGATGTTTGGAAATTGCATTTCTAAATGTTATGGGCTTCGGGTCTTTCAACCATGTAATGAATATATATTTTTTTCTCCATTTATTTATTATTGGTAGAAATTGAGTGATGGGCTTTTCCACTGATGCCCCTGCCCCTGTTTATTTTTCCGTTGCTCCAGTCGGCATTGTTATCTGACAATGCAAAACAAGAGGCGTTCGGCTGATCTGCCGAGGCAATACTCCTCTCAAAGACTTCTCATCTGTCACCATCATCTCCACTAAGATGCAGAACAGGGAATGACAGAATGATTGGTTTTATCTACATTTTGGTATATTTTTTTCTTTGAATGGCAGCCCCGGCGAACACAATTTTCAAGATAAAATGCAAAACTGTGATGATTTCGAATGACAGGGTCTAATGGAGGATTATAAATTATTGCCTAAAGTGACAAATAGTTTGGACTGGTAGCTTGAAATTGTGTTCCGGGGATTGTTTGGAATGACTGCTGTTCAGAATCTCTCTCTTCATTTAAGAAATGAACTGTTTCTGGAAAATCACGGAAGACCAAAAAAAAAAAAATCAAGAAACAGAACAGAACAAAACAAAAAGCACTGCACAAAATAGCAGGGTTAAATAGACTGTTAAGTAAAATAGACTGTGTATTTCTCTTCACATTAGTAGCACTTACCAACAGTACTAAACAAAGAAATGTGTCTTTGTTTTGTAAAAGGAAAAAGGTTTTTAAAGCCCATTTCTGCTTAGCTTGTTTAAATGCTACAAAGTCAAACACCACTGTATAAATATAATAAACTTAAATTACATTATCATCTGCTTCTAACTTCAGGCTCATTACGATATTCAGAACTTGATGTTCACGAAGAAGAGCTCTCTGAGAAATGCTAACAAAGTTGAGACCCAGCCTAAAGTGCCTGAACTCACCACAGATGACGCTTGTCTATTGGGCTGGGTTTGAACTGAGGAGTAGCAAGAGGAAACCGATTGGCCAAAGTAGGTCGTAGTCACTCAAATATTTGGGTCAAAACTCTTCTTTGGGTGTCACTCACAACAGATCAATAGCAATATTTTCAGACCTAAGGAGAACATTGCTGTGCAGAGTCGTCTCAATGTTCAAACGCAGCGGTGGCTTACTGACCATTTTTCTCTGTAAGTGGGTTTATAGATGAGGGAAGGAGCCTAAAATGCTGGAGGCAGCTCTGTTTCCATAGCCAACAAAATCTGACCTAAGGAGCCAACTTATTCCCTGTTGCTCTACAACAGAGGAAAAAAATATGTAGAGATAGTGATGTGATTGCTTTAAGACTAAGTTATCTGATTTCAGTGAAAATATTTTGGCAATCCAAATAAATATCAAATTACAGATTCCACTGATCCCCTAACCATCCTGCCCCCTGCCAAAATAGAACATCTTGGTACTATTGATAATGCTAACACTGTCAATATTTATTCTGCTAAAACAGAGGGCTGCCCAATGTTCTAGGCATCCCTAAGCTATAGATATAACCAATCTATATGGTTCAAGCCAGGGGTGGGGAGGGGAGTCTTGGAACAGAAGTATCTAAGTTAGTTAATTGGATTATAGTGAATTCAGTGGATTCTGCCTTACTTCGCTAGTGAAAGGCAAAACATTCTATTGCTTTTGGGAACAATAATATGATTCTTCAGGCTATCAGTGGAGAAATGGCTGTGCAAATTAATTATGAATGCATCATTATAGCAGGTAGCTTTTGTGTTGGGTACCATAACAGTAAGATAAAAAATTAAATAGTTGAGTAGTTTACAAAGCAATTTTAAAACTAATGGACAGTCACATATATGTGTGCTTTGTGGGTCTGAGATAAGATGACAATAAAGCTTTCTCTTCTGATTACTGCCTAAATTACTGCCTGGATCTTCATTTCATATTATATTTGGAAAGTGGGCAATGAGGAGGCAAAGGAAAGAGAAAATTTTAGTGAGAAAAATAGATGTGGCAAGAGGACAAGCAGAAGTAAGGAGCATCTCTGAATGTTTTTCTTCTACCTGGAGAAATTGAAACATTACAGTAAGACCCTAGAAGTAATTTCTATATTTTCACCCCATTTCAAAATATGTGAGCAGCTCAAGAACAATGGATAGAGAGGCATCACCTGGCAAATATTTTGATCATTTCAATGTGTCTTTACTTTCATGAAAAGGAACAGTGATTTAAAGTGTGCTGGATCTTGTATGAATACATTAAAACTATGGGGTGAACTCATTTTTTAATCCTTGTAAAATAAATAATGATTTATATATGTTAAAAAGAAAACTAAGATGTTACTGAAGAAATCAAAGGCCTATAGAATTGCCAAATTTTGTCCGCACAAATAAATGGTTCTAGAAGAGACTCATTTATGCCAAAAATAAAACAACATATGGTTTTCTCTAAAAATGGGTCTCTTGATCAGAATTGAGTTGGAAGTAGAGGTCATGAACCAAGAGTGAAAGAGTCACGTAAAAGAAAGCGAGGCTGGTGTACCAGGCTCCAGTCTAGGATACTGCCATCAGCATATCACTAAGGAGAGATGGAGGCACAGGGTTGGTCTTAGACATGAAAGCTTGCACCGCGAGACAGGCACAAAGAACAGGGGGACTTCAGCACCCAGAGACCTCAGCCATGTCACTTCTCTGCCAGCCCTTGATGGGAAGGAAAAACTGCCAAACTGCTGACGTGCTTTTGTTTTTAAAGGTAGTTGCTCTGATAGAGATGTCTAGTTATCCCTGAATATGCATTATCCTCTTGTTATATAGTAATAGACACCTCAATTTTCATCTGGACACATGCCCACCTGTAATAAAGACCACATGTCCAATCTCCCATGTCGCTGGGATGAGCATTAATCTTCTCTTCTTTCACTTTTCTGCTGGTAAAATACAGTCGTAAAAAAAATATGCCCAGTTGATTTCTGACAAGAGAGAAAAAAACAATATAGTGAGAGAAAGAAAGAGAGTCTTCTTAACAAATGGTGCTGGAACAATTGGCATCAATTTCAAAAAAATAAATCGTAATATAAAACCCACATGTTATACAAAATTTCACTTATAGTGGATCATGGATATAAATTTAAAACTATAAAACTTTTTTTAAAATAGAGAAGGAAATATGCATGACCTATGGCTAGGCAACAAATTCTTAGACATGACACCAAAAGCATAATTCATTGAAAAAACCTCAATTACCAGATCCCATCAAAATGAAATATTTTGTTCCACAAGAACTATGTTAAGAAAATGAAAAGTCAAGCCACTGACTTAGAGAAAACATTTGCAAATCACATGTCAGACACAGGAGTCATATACAGAACATATAAAGATCTCTCTAAACTCCAGTAAGAAATCAAACAATTGGATTAGAAAATAAGCAGATTTCAATAGACATATCATCAAAGAATAGATATGGATGGCAAACAAAGAAACATATATTCAACAACATTATTCATTAAGAAATGCAAATTAAAATCACCATGAGATACTACTACATTTCTATTAGAATGGTTAAAATTAATATATATATATATATTGATAATGTCAAATGCTGGTGAGGTTAGAAAGTAACTGGGTCCCTCAAGCATTACTTGTAGAAATGTAAGTGATATAGCCACTCAAGAAATTAGTCTGGCAGTTTCTTTAAAGTTAAAAATATACTTAACATGAGACCCAGCCAGCACCTGCACTTCTGGGCATTTATCCTGGAAAAGGAGAACTTATTTGTTTCTACAAAAATCTGTCTATGAATATTCTTAACAGCTTTATTTGTAATAGCCCAAAATTGGAGAAGACCCAAACATTCTTCAATGTGAACTGTTCAACAAATTGTGGTGCATCCAAACAATGGAATACTACTTGGAAATAAAAGGGAGTCAACTATTGATACATGAGACAAATTGATTCAATCTTAAGGGTATTATTCTACCGGGGGAAAAAAAATCCATTCTCACAGTATACATTCTGTATAATTTCATTTATTCAGTATTCTTGAGATGGAAAATTATAGAGATGGAGAACAGATTAGTGTTGCCAGGCAGAGGGTAGGGAAGAGGAGGTCTGATATGAATATATAGGGCAGCACTCCCTAGTGATAGGACAATTTTTCATCTGCATTATAATGATGGCTATACAATTCTATGTAATAAAGTGTCATAGAATTAATCACAAAGACATACAACAAATTAGTGCATAAAATAGCAAAACCTGAGTAAGGTCTGTAGTCTAGTTAATTATACTGTCTGATTAATGTCCTGGATTTGACAATGCTCTATACAGTATTTATGTAAGATGTCACCATTGGAGGGAGCTGAGTGGTGGGTACACAGAATCTCTCTCCACTGTTTTTGCAAATTCTTATAGGTCTGAGTCTATAATTATTTCAAAATTTTAAAGGATTAAATAAAACATCGCTGGTTGTATAGTTACTAAAACAAATTATATTAAAAAAATTAAATGCAGCTCTGGCAAAGGGTCAAGGGTTTGATTCCTGGTCAAGGGCACGTAATTCAGTTGTAGGTTTGATCCAGGCCAGTTGGGGCATGTGGGGAGGCAACCAATCAATGTACCTCTCTAACCTTGAAGTTTCTCTCTCTGCCTCCCTCCTCCTTTCCTTCCATTCTGTTTAAAAATCAATGGAAAAAATATCCCCGGACCAGGTGTGGTTCAGTGGTTGAGTGTTGACCTATGAACCCGGAGGTTGAGGTTCAATTCCCAGTCAGGGCACATTGATGATTCTCTCTCATCACTGCTGTTTCTATCTCTCTCTCCCTCTACCTTTCTCTCTGAAATCAATAAAAATATATTTGATAAAAAAGAAAAATACCCTCAGGTGAGGATTTTTAAAAAATTAAATGCATAATTAAGCAAATTCCATTATTCCATAAATACTTGTAATACTAATACATACTGGTATACTATGTTTTCTTATCTGTTTCTTTAACATGAGAGTGTAATATGAGATAAGAAAATTAAATTTGCAGAGCTCACGAATTCTTACCCAGATTATGGAAACCTGCGCCACCCCTCCTACGCCCCCCCCCCGCCCCCCCGAGCTGATAGAACACTCTGGCTCTGGACTAAGACCACAGCTTTGATCGCTAAGTGACGTACATTGGGTATTGCACTCAGATCCCCGAGCATCCTTTTCCATACATTTAGTTTTCCACGCTTAATATTTTATCACTTTATAACTGGTACCTCATCCTTAACTGACCTCATTCAAAATCTGTCACACCAATACGGCAGCATTTAAGGTAAAATGGTTGGTGTCTACCTTTCAGCATGAAGTGGCTGACCCACAGTGGGTGCTGCTGGTCCCTGAAAAGCTGCTCCCAGCAGCCTCATCTCACTGACACTCTGAGATCATCTCCTTGGTAAGTGTCCCTGCTTGTGATTCTGATCATTTTACACGAGAAGATTTCATCCCTTTGACTATGGCACATTGTATCCTTTTGCTCAGAATTAGATATGATGCCCAAATTCAGGTTTTCATATTATTATCTTAACTATCTTTGAAGTATGTTTCACATAGTCCAGGGTACAGGCTAGTACACCTCCCCAGGAGTTCCAGCTTAATTCTGGATGTTTTGTTGACCTAATAGATAATTTTCATTAAAAAATCTGAAGATCACGGAAGATGTAAGCCATTCCAAATAATGGGCTAATGTGATGTCTTCACAGCACGGGATGGTTTGATTATCCCAATGGGTTCCTCACATGCCATGACAGAATACAGCCCCTAGTAGTCACATCTGTCTACTTTTTAAACATATTTACATTTAATGGAATACCTGAGAATAAATGATGTATAGAAAGGAAAAAAAGAGAAATGATTTAATTTATTTTATTAACGTGTTATATTATTATACCTTTAATAATAAGATATCAATAATCTAATTAATACCATTGGTAAATGATGTCTCCCACCTAACAAATATGGTCTTATATTTTTCATGTTTACTTTCTGGGTGCAGAAAATGAATCTCACAGTATGGTCATTCTCATTCATTAAACTTTTGTTCAGTGAATAAATAAATGTAAGGATGAAGAAAATGTATGGCAGTGGTTGAAGCTTGCTCGCTTGTCACTAAGCTAGCTACAATCCCAGCATGTCTTGTATAGGATAAACTATTCACAACAATACAAGATATGGACAAGGTTGGAAAATTATTTTCCAGGAAAATTTTGATATGGGGAGATGAAAGGCCTAGCCATGAATAAAAAGAATTGTAAAATCCATCATAACTCTACAACAGAAGAAATGCTTGAAGTGGACTATGTGTAAGCATGAACTAATTTGAGAGAACCAATCACAACAGATAACTTGATACTTGAGAAGTATATTTATATTTAGTAAACATTTTTATTCTTCATTGTTGTACCATTTTCCTTCTTGTTAATAATGTCCTCATTTTTCTGATCTGATTCATAAGAATTTCTAATAATCATAGTAGAGAAAGCAAGTGCTCTATAAATACTTTCTTAATATCTTTGCACCTGATCTATTCAGGGTTCTCACAGATATTTCATTCAGGAGTGTTTTAGGGCTTGGCCATCATATTCTGTGATAACTGTATAAAAATTTCCAACCAAAAATTATTTCCAAATTTTGGATTGGGTCCCTATTAGATTCTGCCTTTGCCCACTGAATAATCCATACTTCATTTTCATCTACATTGGAAATTTTAATACTGTGTGGGATGGATGCTATTCCAGGAATCAAGACAACATATTTAGCTCTTTTCCAAAAGCATCTAAGGTTTTAAAATAATTACAGTTCTCTATCTTACACAAAAGTTATGATTTTTTTTTTTTTACTTTTTTGGGTGGAAAGATGATTAAATGAACAATTCATTGTCATATCTATAGGGATTTTTCTGTTCTTTAAAACAATTAAGGTGCCTTGTACAATCCCCACATGATGCTTTAAATGTGAGATTCAGTTAGATAATAAATGAACTCACTAATAGTTTCATATATTCAGCAATATTCAACTAAAGTCAATTTTTACACCCCATATATCTTAAATTTCCAACATATTGGGCTAAGCAAAGACACTTTCAAAACATCTATAAACTCAGGCATATTACTGAACTCTACATGAAAATTCATTTAGCACTTCTCTGCTGATTTTATTCATAAAACTATTTTAAGAATAAATGATACTAACTAGCTAGTAAATAATTTCTAATGCTTTAAGAGTACGCTAGGTGGGATAGTTCTAAGTATTTATTGAAGTCTAAATGGATAGTTGTGGAAGAAAAAGAGAATCTTCAAAGCTGTTATTATTTTCCATATTCTCCAGAATATGAAATTTTGGATTCAATTTTGAGAGCAGATTGCAGGGGAGAAGTGAATGGTTTTTGTAGATGTTTTGATTATCTTGCTAGAAACTTAGATAGAGTGGCCTGAAAGAAGGGGTCACTCCTATGTGGTTGGTGACCTGGCCTTTTGAAATGATAGTAGATTGGGGTTTGAGAGCCCATTATCTTGTAGGAGAATTTAGAGGTACTAGGAATATCCATTTTAAAAATTCTTAATAAATTCTTTGTATTTCTTTACACTTTTGTTATCCCAATAGTTTGGTAAATTTTTTCTAAAATTAGTAGCCTGGTGTCCTTTAGGATGACAGAGTATGAGAGAGAGATAGTATGACAGCAGAATAGAGAATTATTAGGGTAGAGGGGGGATAGATGATCTTCAGGCTGCATAAAATACAAATGCATTTGTTGGGGGTTTTCAAACCCAGGCAGGGGCAAGGATTGGCTTTCTCTGATTAAATATAATAAAGGCAATTTGGGTATAGAAAATACATGGTCCCTAAAAGCTGTACAAATGGGAAAAGGGGGCATATATGATTAAACAGATAAGTTATTTAAATTGAAGTGAACTTGTTTCAAAAAAAGGGTCATTACATAAGTGAATAAATAGCTAGTGTATAGTTAGTTAACATTTAATAAATATGTCCTTTTTATTGAGCTTATTTATTTATTTTTCCATCACCGTTTATTTCCTCTAAGCCCTCTTCCACCTCCCCCCAACTCCCTTCCCCACCCCAAAATAAATATCATGTTGAGTTTGGGTATATTCATTTACATGAAAAATACATCTTAATCACAAATAATATTATTCCCGAGACATAATTACATGCAGCACAATAAGTAAGCATTCTATGATTAATTGCTTAAAAGATTCAGTTTGAAGAGAATGAGACGAAAGTATACCCCTCAGGGCTTAAGGCTTTAGGACACCAAGGCTATGCTGATAAAAACACAGCTAAGTGATTAATCAATACATTAATTAGATTAATGCAGCCAGTCAACCTGGATAATATGGGGAAAGCCTGTTAATTTTCTTCAACAGCAATTTTTTTGTCTGTAATTGTTTTTTAATCATTCAAATAATTGAGTTAGTTTTCATTTTGCTGATCTGGATGGCTTTTCTTGACTTATTTAATTTTTTTCTGCAAGTTAAATATTTAATTTCTAGAGATTTTCTACCATGCCCTGTGTTTGTCGGTGATCATCCAAAAAAAGGCGATTTTCCCCATTAACTGTGTCTCATTTAAATTATCTAATGTTTTTTCCTTTCTTTATCTTATTAGTATAAGTTCTATGATAACCAAGCATAGATTGTGACTTTGAATCTTACTTTATCTCCTCCATAAAATTTTTATTTAGTTTGCCTTCAGTTTCTTCAATTAAGTATATCTCTATCAACATTAGCTGTGACTAGGACAAATGGTGGATAACAGTGCTATTTTAAGTAAGTCGAGACAGATAACAGCAACCCTGGGAAAGCTGTCTTTTCCTCTTCCCTGCAAGTCCAGCAGAAGGACAAATGTGTTATTAGACTGAGAGTTACACTCATAGTAGAAGCAGTCCAGAGTTGTTCCCCAACTTCAGGTAAGTGGTCCTTATGAGAGTCGTTTGTTGCTGTAATGGAAATAAATCATGTGCTTAAACAACACTAAATGAAAATGAGACATTCATGTAGGAACCCTTTAGATTTTGGTGAAATATATCACTTACTGTGAAGAGATTATATAGATTTCTGACAATTCAATCACACAGAAGTTTAAGAAAAAAAGAGTTGCTGTTCTAGCTGAGTAAATGTATTAGACTGGGGGAAAGAACCCCACACCTAACAGTATTTGATTCTCATCTTTATCTTATTTTCATGGAAATGGAGAGAGCAATATTAAGAAAAGGTGAGGCCAGATGGTGTTGCTCAGTGGTTGAGTGTTGACCCATGAATCAGGAGGTCGTGGTTCGATTCCTGCAGCCAATCAATGATTCTCTCTCATCATTGGTGTTTCTATTTTCTCTTCCCTTCCCTTCCTCTCTCTAAAATCAATAAACTTATGGTGTGTTTTTTAAAGAAAGAGGTGGGAACCCAACTTTCCCCCTATGTTCATAAAGCTCTTATAAGAGAAATTTCCCCCAAATGGAAAAAAAAGTGGTTTATAAAGGAAAACCATTTTTGATGGTAAGATATAGATATGTTTAGACATTCACATACATAACTGTTTTAATATATATAATTTTTGCTCAAATCCTATTTTATTTTCTCTGCAATCTATATCATTTTAGACCTATCTCTATGTTTGTACTATATTAGATTCTTGAAGAAATGTTATTTGTTTTTTTTACTAAAAATTATGGTTTTCTAACTTCTATAATTTCCTTATAAAATCAAACTGTAGTTCAATACATCCAGCTAACTCCCATTGTTTGTTAAAAGGTAAAAGGGGATACAAGGAATATATAGGCTTTGCAGAAACAGTTTGAATATCAAACTAAAGCCACAGAAAAAAAAAATTAAGTGAATCCCTCATCAGATTTTAGATTGCGAGGGGTATGCAAAGGACTTTGCTCAGTCTCTTTATTTTACCAGTCCAGAAGCTCACAGATCTAAAATACTTGTTCTGGCTGTTGGATCGGAGCTACAGGGTGATGGGAGACGCTTAGCTGTGGAAGAATGAAACACGACAGAACATATTATAGGTTAAACTTCAACCTGAACGTGTGGTTAATGAGGGGAACCTCCTCCCCAGGTTCGAAATGGGGAGTGGGGTCACACCTCCTTTCCCTTCAGTTACTTCTTCGTTCAGTTGTCCAAGCCGAAGCCAGTGGTGTGTGATCAGCCTACCTCTGGCCACCTGCCTCTTTAACCACCTCTGTACTACGCCTTACATGGCAGGGCCTGGACAAAGAGGCTGTTTTATCATTTTTCTTCTCTGCCTTTCACCTGTGCCTTAGCCTCTTCTTCCCTTTGATCAGCGGGCCTGGTGACCTCCTGGTCCCAGCCCACCACTTCATTACTAGAGAAGTCTGGAAGCTGAGTCCTACAGATTTAACCCTTCATGTATTAAATATAATAAAATAAACTATAGACTCTTCTCTTAAGGAAGTGTCCTTGTTTCCAGGGCCATTGCTTCACTACAACATCCTACTTTGAATGCCAAACGTGAAATATAACTTCATTTCTTACTCTAAATGTTCCCCAGAAACCTAATGTAGCCCAGAAAGATGGATGCTTTAGATGGAAGGTCAAGGATGCAGTACAGAAAGCACACTGACAATGTTCAAAATAGAACTCTGACCGCATTTATTTGGTAAGTAAACAAATAATCCAGGGAAAAAATCACTAGGGAGAGATTTTTAACCTAATGCATTATTGCTGGTAGTTACTAAATTGGGACAAAAACCAAGCAGAATCTCAAAATACTGTCAATCAGAAGTTCCAGTATTCTCACTGAGGATACAGTTGAACAGTGATTACTTTGCTACTGGAGTTATATCTATGATATCCCGGACAAATTCAGATTCTAATAGATTTGAAATGTGGATTGGGTATCTGGGGAGAATGAGAGTTGTCTTTCTACCGCAGAAGCTGCAGAATCGTGTACAGACAGCCAAGACATTACTAAAAGGGATCGGTCACCCGGAGGAGACGAATGATTTCCCCCAGGCTGTCATTCTGTGAGTCTATCATTTTTATGACACAGGATGGAGACAAATTGCAAGAGAAAATTCGCTTAGAATGAAAAGTCAAAGGCTAGCAACTACTCAAGGTAGTCCTAGTCTTGGCCTCATCCCTTCCCAGCCTTTTAGCAACTGTAAGTAATCAAAGGCATGTAAAGGCTTCTGTGATGCTGTTATTATTTTCCTAGACTGCGTGTTTTTCATTGTAGAAAGAAACTTTATTTGCTTGATCTTTGGAATGACACCCAGTAACCAATATCTAAATATAAATGAACATTAGGGAGAAAAAAAATGGCTTACTATGTGAGGATCAGGCAACTTGTAGAGGCTTATCTTTTAGTGTTTAAGTCCCTTGGACCCCCTAGGATGCCATAAAGTGTAATTGTGCTTTGAATAATTCTAGTGATTTTAAGACTAGAGCTTGTAGATATTTTCTGTGTATTTTTAAGTATTTCTAATCTTTATGAAAAAATGTTTCTAACATTTTTTCATTTAATACCCATTTATGCACTTGTTCCAAACTTTGAATGTGATCAAGGCTATTAAAGGTGTAAGTATTTCCATTGAAACCTCTTACCATTTTGTCCTGGTTATAGGTTTCAGTGTGAGACTATAAAGGGAAAACGTTAATGTTTACCAGTGCATATGGCCCTTTGTTTTTATGTACTTTTAATAGACTGGGAATAGTGGCTATAATCCTAATGCCACCTGGGTAAGAAAACATATCCATGTGTAAGTTTTTTATTACATTATATTGAAGATTGATAACCAAAAAAATCATTATTTTTTGACAGTAAATCTTCCCATAATAGAACTGAAAAGAAATGACATTCCCCATTTTTTTAATTATATGATTACACACCATCGATCAATGTTGTTTTCTGATCCTATAATGTGTGTGTTTCCCAGGATTTTAGCTGTAATGTGTTTAGCTTAGAATCAAAGACATTTTGAAGCAGGACTCATTTGATGTACCTAAATTTTACAAAAACAACAATTAGTTCTTTTTTACTTATGTATGCAAAAGGTAATATAATAGAGATGATCTGGAAAATTTCCAGAAAAGTAGGAACTGCACATACATGAAAGCATCTTCATGGGTATCTTATGATGAAGAGTTCAAATTACAAGGCCAGCTCCTCTCAATCTTTCCAAGAACAGTTTTTTCTCAGCTGGCATTCAACGAACATCTTTTAGATATAAAAATGTTAAGAGAAGTTAAAAACTTTGAACCTAGGTACTAATTAGTTCAATGCATATTTATGGAGCACCTACTATGTGCTAGTCTCTAGCCTAGAGAGACAGCAGGAAAACTAAAACAGGCAATCAATCTGGAAACAAGAGCTTAGTTCTGGGCACCTGCATGGGACCATGTCACTCAGGACAGAAAAGTCAAGGATATTAAAATGCCCGTTTCCTGTGCTCTATCTGGGTCTATAGGGTCTCTCCCTTTTTTATTTTTTACTTCTGAAATGTAAATAAGACACAGATACAGAAGAATAAACAAAACAAACTTAAAGCTCCATGAATTATCGTAAGACCAACATCCTCATATCTAACATTCATACCAAGAAACATAACTATGCCCAGACCCCAAAACTACGCCCAAACACCTTGCTTTCTCTTTTATTTCACTTACTCTTTTTGTTAGATACATCAAGGGTCTCAAGGTCTAGGCAGTTCTTACTAAACGCATTCGTGCTAAATGTTAAAATTTAGCACAGTATTTTGCAGATGCGGCTGTAAACAGGGTGAGCTTGACAGGAAGTCAACTGATAAGTATAGCCAACGGCACAGAAGAAATCAATGAGTAATTAGCTAAATAGTGTATATAAGCAATGGCTAAGCCTCCCTTCAGGGTGACAGAGCTTGGGTGTGAATCCCCTGTCTCTTTTACTAGCTGCAAGAAAGTAAAACTACCTTGCAACAACCACATGTCTTTCTTCTATAGAGCACCCCAAAGCAGCAAACCCCTTGAGTTTGGTAATATTTTTGCTTAGATTACTGAAGCATTTATTTTGGTGTTTATTTTTTCCTCTAAAATCCATTAATTTTGCTAATTGTGTCTTGGTGTTAGTCATTCTGAATCAATATTCACCGGTATGAATAGAATATGTACTTTCAATGTTTTTGTGTTAATTTCAGAGTATTCTTCAATTATAATTTTGTATTTTTGCTCTTGCTTTAATTTTCCTCTTCAGGTACCTCTATTACCCATATTTTAAATCTTTGTGTGTATGTATCTTCAACATTTTTTCTCATTTCCTTCATTTTCATCTATTTATTTCATTTTAACTATTAATATTTTGTGACTTTTTATGGTTTTACTTCTCTGAAGTCATTACCTATTGAGTTCATTTGCGTTTCATTCTTTCTAATTTATTCTTCCTTCCTGAGTTGCTTCCTTTATTTGTAATTCTTTTCTGAGTTTTGTTACCTTATTTCTGAGTTTTCAAATTTTGATTAATGAAATTCCTTTATGTCTTGTATCATTTATTAAAGTCTTCTGGTTCATTTTTTAAAATATTTGTGTTTTTTTAACAACTTTCTTATTTTTTTTCTTATAATAATTTTTCATGGGATTTGACTTCAGTCATTTTGTGTGTTTGTAAAATTAGTTCCCTACAGTTTTAGAGAGAAGCATTATTTATAATAGCTTTCTGAGATTTCCTGGTTCTATGTATTTTTTACCTTTCTACTTTTATCTGTATCTTCTCTTCCTTCCTCTCTATTGTCTTCTTTTAAAATTTATCTTTATTGTTGAAAGTATTACAGATGTCCCCATTTTTCCCCATTAACCCCATTTTCCCCACCCCATCCTCCTCACAGGCCTTCACCAACCTATTGTCTGTGTCCATGGGTTATGCATTATATGCCTATAAGTTATTTGGTTAATTCTGTTTTATAAATCATATTCCCAGAATTTTTGGTTGTTGTTAATTCTCACTCAAGGATATATTTTTTTCCATTGATATTTAGAGAGTCAAAGGGAGGGAGGCAGGTATTAGGTCTGCACGTTTAGTGAAATAAGCCAGTCAATGAAAGAAAAATAGCACATGATCTCACTCATTTATGGATAATAAAGACCATTATAAACTGATGAACAAAAATAGATACAGAGGCAGAGCAGCATCAAACAGACTATCAAACTAGAGTGGAAAGGCTGGTGAGGGTTGGGGGCGTGAGGGGGCGGGTAAGAGATCAACCGAAGGACTTGTATGCATGCATATAAGCATAACCAATGGACACAGACACTGGGGGGTAGGGGAGGCTGGGGGAATATCAAGGGGGGAAAAAATGAGACATATATAATACTCTTTGTAATACTTTAAGCAATAAAACAAAATTTTTTAAAAAAGAAATTTTATTACTGCCCTAACCGGTTTGGCTCAGTGGATAGAGCGTTGGCCTGCAGACTGAAGGGTCCCAGGTTTGATTCCAGTCAAGGGCATGTACCTTGGTTGCGGGCACATCCCCAGTGTGGGGTGTGCAGGAGGCAGCTGATCGATGTTTCTCTCTCATCAATGTTTCTAACTCTCTATCCCTCTCCCTTTCTCTCTGTAAAAAATCAATAAAATATATATTTTTTTAAAAAAGAAATTTTATTACATTCTCTCATAGTGAGCTGAGACCAGTGTGTCAGTGTCAGCCCCAGGGGGTGGTTAGGTTCTCTTATATGGGGTGAAAGTATGCTATATAGGGTCAGGATGTGGGTGCAAGAGTCAGTCAAGGAAGTCAAAAGAGGAGAGTGCAGATGTGGGTCAGACGGAGGGGAGTTCTTATCCTGCTTCTACAGGTGCCATCCCTCTACCCCAAGCTATGGAAAAAGGCTTATCTATAATAATAAAAGCATAATATGCTAATTAGACCGGACATCTTTCTGGACTACCTTCTGGATGAAGCTGGGGCTGCGAGGGAAGCCCAGGTCCCGGATGCCAGAGGGAAGTCGGTGATGGCAGCCGGGGGAAGGAAGGCCTACTCTTGCACGAATTTCATGCAATGGGCCTCTAGTCCTATATAATAAAAGGCTAATATGCAAATCCTCCGAATGGCAGAATGACCGGTCACTATGATGTGCACTGACCACCAGGGGACAGACCCTCAATGCAGGAGCTGCTCCCTGGTGGTCCGTGCGCTACCACAAGAGGAACGCCACTCAGCCAGAAGCCAGGCTCATGACTGGCGAGCACAGTGGCAGTGGCGGGAGCCTCTCCCACCTCTACGGCAGTGCTAAGGATGTCTGACTGAGGGAATGGGCCTAAGCCATCAGTCAGACATCCCCCAAGGGTTTCCAGATTGTGAGAGGGTGCAGGCTGGTCTGAGGGACCTCCTCCCACCTCCAGAGTGCATGAATTTTGTACACTGGGCTTCTAGTAACAATATATATTTTACAAAACATGCCCAAGCATGAGAGATAAAGGGTAGTTCACTGTAACAGAAAGGAGGGAAGAGAGAAAGAGAGAAACAGATCAATTGGTAGCTTCCTGCATGTGCAAGGACTGGGTCTAGGGATCAAACCTGTAACCTAGGTTACATGCCCTTGACAGGGAATCAAACCCAAGACCCTTTGGTGCATGGGCAGGGCCGATGCTTGAACTACTAAGCAAAATTTCTTTCCATTGTCCATCTCTGTCCAGAAAGGGAGCTTTGCTGGTCAGTTTTGAGTTCATAGCATCTAGACTGTTCTAGCTTTCCCACTTTGCAGAAAGCCCCTTATATAAGCTATTGGACTTATCTAAACCCCTGCCCGTTAGCCTGTTCTGCTGAGCTTTCCAGGACCAGTCAGGGCCTTGGTATTATGAATGGAGTTCTCCTGGGCTTACATCCCTCACATACCTCTGCTTCTTTCCTCCTTCCCACACAGACGCTAATACAAATGGACGTCTTGATCCTGTTGGTGGTGTTTTCTCTCCACTTGTATTTTGGAGTTCATGGAGGATATAATGTCACCTCGTTGATTGTAAATGTTGGACATTGTTTTTGGGGTTTTGCTAGTTGGTTACTCTTTACAGAGAATTTTAGAGAGGTTCATAAACAATGAAATACTGTTTTCATGATCTTTCCAGAGTCACTCACCTACCTCATGTTTTTATTTTCCCAACTTCTTCATTCTCTTCTTTATGATAAGCCCAAAGTCATTTAAAACTCCCATTTTTATCCTCATAAATTAATTCTTCAATCCAGCATTGCAAGCTATCCTTTGAGGTCATATTCTATTGTGTTTTAAAAAAATACATTCATGACTTAAAAAAAATGAACATATCAATTACAGATAATATTAATTCCAGATGCTTTCTTCCCACTCCCCTAAAGCATTGTGTACTAGATGCCCATATATAATTACTTTGGATGATTATTGATGCCGTGCATGTCCCTTGGCATTTGTAAGTGTTATAAAATAGGGTAAAAATTGGTCTGGATGCCAGCATCTCAGGAAATTGTTGATACTAAAAAGATAAAGTTGAAACTGGGACATGACTTTCTCCTACCTAGCTTCAAAGTGTTCATTCTGATTAAAGAACACATAGGGAAGAAAAAAGCTCCTTTCACAGTGCAATATTTCGCAATGTTCTCTTTGTTAAAGTTTCATTCCAAAATATCATGAAAACTAAACTGTTTTATGACCCAGCAATTCTAGTTCTGGGACTATCTCCAAAGAAACCCACAACACGAATTTGGAAGAATACATGCACCCCTATGTTGATTGCAGCATTATTTACAATAGCCTAGATTTGGAAGCAGCCTAAGTGCCCGTCAGTAGATGAGTGGATAAAAACACTGTGGTACATTTACAGAATGGAATACTACTCAGCTGTAAAAAGAAGGAAATCTTACCATGTGCAACAGCATAGATAGACTTGGAGAGTATTGTGCTAAGTGAAATAAGCCAGTCAGAGAAAGACAAGTACCATATGATTTCACTTATATGTGGAATCTATTGAAGAAAATAAACTAGCAAAGTGGAGACAGACTCATGCACACGGAGAACAGATTGACAGCTGTCAGAGGAGAGGGAGTTGGGGGCTGGGTGAGAAGGGTGAAGACATTAAGCAAAGACTCATGGACAAAGACAAAAGTATGGTGATTGCCAGAGGGAAGTGAGGGTGGGGAGAGGTAGAAGAGGGTAAATGGTGATGGAAGGAAACTTGACTTGGGATGGTAAACATACAATACAATATACATACAATATGATGTATTGTAGAATTGTATATCTGAAACCTATATAATTTTATTAACCAGTGTCACCTCAATAAATTCAACAAAAACAAATTAATTAAAACACTGAACATGCAAAATATGACAGGGCAATAGGAGAACATTATGTGGGTTAAGGACATAGATTGGTTTTTGTTAGTGAACTTTGCTCCCTTTTCACTTTCAAAAGGCTGAGTTTGCCCTAAAGGACATAAAGCTGTAGCCTGCTCTTCTTGGGGCCAGACATAATTATTGTAATGACAAGCCATGCTTAGGCATGTCATCGGAAACCATGGAGGAAAGTGAAAGTAAGGGGCCTATAGTAGGTGCCTGATCCTGAGGAATACCGTGATCTAAACCTAATGAACTTATTGAAAAGCAAGAAAATTTTAAAAGAATAATCAGCATATTATCGTTGATGCAAGAACTAAATTACTGAAGTCATGTTTATTCATTTAAAAGTAAGTGCTACATTTCAATATGCACCAGGAGAAAGTGATCCATGCTGAGTTCAAAGTAAGTATTACAAGTCTCATGTTTATAGATATTGTCTTAATTGCACACATTTTCAGGAACCAGTCTTTGGTCTAAACCTGTCAGCCTGCATTGAATTATAACACATTTGGTTTCCTCCATCCCAAAATGACTAATTTGTGCTACAGCATGATCATTTAATACTGTGAATTGAAGTAAATGACCACACAAAATTATGTTTGTTTGATGAACATATACAAAAATAGTGCAGTAATATTTTTGTCTTGAAAAGAGACTTCAAATGACTTTTAGCTGACCATTCTGCCTTAGATATACCTACATTTCCAGTGTTCCAGCATTGAAGCAGTTGATGATAGTGAGAATTAAAGACCCAAAGAAAAAGTGTTGACTGATAACAATTTTATTATTATAAGGAGTAAAACCAAGGCAAAGTCTATCACATCCTGTGGTTTTGAACTCCATTTGAAACAGGCATTGATAAACTGTGTTTTTTTTTTAAGTCAGTATATGCAGATCCACATGTAGAATCATATCACTTCCTCTTTAATCTTCTTGAATATCATTATGTAAACAATTTGACTTCTTAGGCTAACTTTCAAGGTGTTCAGTCATGTGGTTTCATCCTTACTTTGAAGGTAAATAATTTTCTGGGAGGTTGGACAGCTGGGGAGTGGAGAAACAAAACAAGGGATGCCAAGCATCTGAAATTGCTTTTTCCCTAAAATAGAATATGATCTTGTCGATGTTGAGTTGAGCATAAGGTAAGAAAGCCCAGCTGCCTGTAATTTTTTCTATTGAAAACACAAAATGATTCAATACGTTTTTCCTAAAAACTGATGTGAATTTAAATCATAAAAGTCCTGGGTTTCAGCAAAAATTTAAGGTTCCCAGATCTAAAAAACAAAATCTTAGTTTTCTTGTACAGAGCCATCCCCCTCCACACCTCAGAAAACATATATACGTAACATATAGACACAGACAACAATGTGAATAGCCAGAGGGAAAGGGGGCGGGGCTAGGTGGAGGTGGACCCAGGTGGAGGGAATGGAAATGGAAAGAGACTTTGCTTTGGGATGATGGGCTATTCACAGTGCAGTGGGCAGATTACGCTTTATTGAGTTGTACACATGAAATCTGTATGTTTTTGTCAACTAGTGCCACTCCAATAAATTCAGTTAAAATAATAATCATAAAATTAAATTTAAAAAAATATGGTGACATTCTACAAGGAAAAAAGCTATTGTGAAAGTATTTGTATTATTTGCTTAAAATAATAATGATAGTAATAACAATGAAAACAATGATAATAATAGTAATGGAAACTTAATCTAAATTTATGGTTTGAGTGATGTTCCTACAAATTCATAGTCCATTCTGGAAGTTGTCATATCCTGCATCACCCCAGTCTATGTCCTTTGCATCATATCCTTTACTCACAGTTTCATTCTTTCAGGTTTGTTCATGATGTTGCCTCCACTTTTAATTTCCTTCTCTCCTGGCTTCATAATTGCATTTTACTTCATTTTCAAGATTCCTTTAAGTGCTGCTTCTATTAAAAAGTCTTCTTTCTGTAGCACCTTTCCTTTGCCTCTTTTCTTATTTTCCTGGTGCAAAGGTTAACTGATGTTCTGTGTCTGGGAGTTGACCACATCGTCATTTCTCTATCCTCACAGCTGCTGTTTTAGCATTGCCTTCCTCTGGGAAGTTGATTCATTATATTTGCGATGGCGGGATTTAATGGTTCAGCATCCATAGCAGCATCTTTCATTGCAACAGGATCCTCTGGACAGAGATATTTCCTGAAGTTAAGACTGTGAAAGTGCATTTCAAGGGATGAAGGATGATAATCAAAGATAGTTGTTTTTAAAACTGTTTTAAAGTATACAATTCAGTGATCTTTAGTATATTCACAATACCGTAAAACCCTCACCACTATCTAATTTCAGGCACTTTCCAACATCCTTAAAGAAAGTCTAAGTCTCCCAATTTGCCCCTCACCTCTGGCAATCACTAATCTACTTTCTGTCTCTATCGATTTATCTATTCTGAACTTTTTATATAGATGGGATCATATTTGGCCTTTGTGTCTAGCTTCTATTTACTTATTATGATGTTATCAAGGTTCATCCATGTGGTAGCATGTATCAGTACTTTCTTTATTCCTTTTTATAGCTAAATAATATTTCATTGTGCAGATATGCCACATTATAAAAAATCCATTTATCTATCAGTTGAGTGTATTAGATTGATTACACTCTTTAGTTATTATGGATAATGCTTCAAGGAACACTTATGTACAAGGGTTTGTGTGACATTTGCTTTCAATTTTCCTGAGTATGAACATAGGTGTGGTATTGCTGGGACATATGGTAATTCTGTGTTTAACTTATTGAACCTGCCAAATTGTTTTCCACAGGTGCTCTTCATTTTACATTCCCACCAGCGACATATGATGGTTCACTTTCTCTACATACTCACCAACACTAGTAAAAATAATATGACCTTAAACTAAAATTATTTTTTTATCAGAAAATATTGTTATGGGACAGAAAATATTTCTGAAGATTTGAAAAAGCAACTAATAGATCAAATTATTTAGTAGGAGACTTTGCTATTTATTCAGTTGGATGGAAGTACATAGTTCTAACAATTTTTACCTTAGGAAATTTGATAAATAATAAAATATTCAAGTGATTTTTTTTTCTGTGAACCTCTCAGAAATGTCTGTATTGAATAAATTTTCAACAGTAAATTATTCTTTGACTTACAAACAAAAGCTTTAAGAAAAATGTATGTAAATGCAACCACAGTAGGCCAATGGCCTGGGCTGTATTTTTTAAAATTTATCTTTATTGTTGAAAATATTACAGATGTACCCCCTTTTTTCCCAGTGAGTGGAAGATAAGATTGGGAAATGACACCATACATGAAATGCATTTATTCTATTACTTTTAGGCCAGCTGTCATAGCAAGGAAAATAAAGACAGCAGTACACAAAATGCTTAACTATGTCAGTATTAGTACTTTAAAAAATCAAAATATTTATACAGAGTAAGGTCTTTAAAATATCTTATAATGAGACGTGACCTTGAAGACCTATTACTTAGAAATGTGCTGGCTGCTTTTTATTAAAATGCTCAAGAGTTGAACTCAGATAAGAGCCACCAAAAGTTTTCCATGTAGAAATCTGGTTGTATGGTTTCAGGCAAATGTTAAAGGTAAAACCTGACTCTTCGAAGAATAGCAGAAATTTAACAGTGAATGGGGAAATACTGAGTTTTTAAAATAAATTTGTGTTATGGAATAAAAATTATTGGTATGGCTTCTTGGTGATGTTTCCATTACATGTTTTGTTTTGTTTTGTTTTGTTTTGTTTCCTGAAAATAAATGTGTACCACACATAGAAAAAAAAAAGAAAAAAAAGAATATTTTCAAACTTACAAGTGGAATTTTAACATATTAAAAAATATTCTAAATAAATGTTTTCATGGTTGTTCAGTTTACTTATTAAAAATATTAAAAGACAGCATCTACTGATTAGCTTTAAACAAGTACTTGGTATTAGGGAAAGTAAAATTTAACCAGATTAATTTCAGTACAAACATTTACGGAAATTGGGGATGTGATTGGAATATTAGTATCATGATGGGTTAAGCAAAATTGACAATATTTCTTCAGTTTAAATATAACCTTCTCCAGATGATGTATTTTTCACCAGCAACAGCCATTAAAATCAGTTATTTATATAAATTGAATTAAGATTGAAACCTTTAATTTGTGGATACAAAGTGTTTTATTTGATTTTAAAAATTAAATTAAAGCACTTTCTATCATAGTGTCTAAGAGAGACATGTTTTTTAAAAAATAATAATTAATCAATAAAATAATTTTATAATTCTAGCTTTAATTTTGATTTTAATATATTAAATCATTAATACAATAGCACATTATTTATAAATAAATATACTTCAGGTATATTTTCTACAATTATGCAAAACTATGTAGAAGCATTGATTTGACTTTTTTTTTTAGGTGTTGGTACTGTATATCAGCAAATAAAATACTAAGCTTTTCTGCCCTTTATGTAAACTACATAAAAGCTCTTATGAGGAATATTTTCTATCTTATCTTTGTTTTAAAATATCCATTTCTGGGAAAACATTGGAACATCATTTAAAATTAGACCTTTTTTTTGGACACATTCATAACCTTTAGTTGGGTTAAGATATTGAAAGTTTTCTCATATCTTCCCAAATTAGTTCACGTCTGGACCCCTTTTATCATTTTAAGCTACCCTAAATTTTTTTCTTTGAAAATGGAGTTGAGGGCAAACTATGCTGGAAATACAGATAAAGCAGCCCAGAATGAGTTGCATGCATATGTAATAGAGAGACTTTTATGTACCACAGTTAAGAGAACAAAAACTGAGACATATTTTGCTAGGGAAATTGAGTTGGAATGATAATTCCTTTTTAAAATGTAACTTTATTTGAATTTAAAAAGTCAGGGGCAACATAGTTCATAAATACAATTTTGAGTCAGAGTGGGACACACAGCACATGCATCAACCTTAACAAAAGCTACTGGGATCATTCCCCAAATCTATAATGAGATAATGATCTTGAAGTGATAGCAGTTGTGGTAATATAGTTGTACAAGTGTTGGCCATGTGGTTGTAATAAATAATAATTGTAGCTGTTTGAGCACAATTTAAAAATAATTAAGTATTCAGTAACAACTCTGTGAGGTTGGTATTATAATTGCATATGGATGAGGAAACCAAAGCTCAGAAATATTAAAAAAACAACTGGTTTCCAAACTCACATCTTGTAAGCGGAATAATAAGGACTCACACCAAAAATCACAGGAGGTGGCCGAGGTCTTAACGCAGTACTATATCCAGTGGTGCAGCAAGGACAGAGCATCCGTCACTCAGGGAGACATAAACATGGGACTCACAAGACTGTCAGGTGTACATATGCCAGGCTCTAGTAAAATGGAAGAATGGGACAGAAGCAATGCTTTTCTTCTGGTGGCATGTTGGCCTGTCCCATGAGTAGGGGCGGCTGGATTAGAGCACCCTGGAGGAGGGCAATGCTAAAGGGATGATAGAGAAACAGAGCAGGAGTTCTGATAACACTCTAAACGTCTTTGTTTGTTTAAGCCCAGATAAATCCAAATCAAGTGTGCTTGTATTGGTGTGAACCTGCCTACGTGCTGGTGTGGGAGAAAATAGGGCTAGAAAGTAAGGTTTGAGCTAAAAAATGAGTAATTTTGGATTTATTAAAAGTTTTTCTGGCCCTAGATGGTTTTGCTCAGTGGCTAGCATCGGCCTGTGGACTGAAGTGTCCCGGGTTCAATTCCAGTCAAGGGCACACGCCTGGGTTGCGGATTCGATCCCCAGTGGGGGGCGTGCAAGAGGCAGCCGGTCAGTGATTCTCTCTCATCATTGATGTTTCTATTTCTCTCTCCCTCTCCCTTCCTCTCTGAAATCAATAAAAATATATTTAAAAATATTCTTCTGTAAGCATTGTGGAGACATTGTGTGTGTGTGTGTGTGTGTGTGTGTGTGTGTGTTTTATGTGAGGAACAAATAGTTTTGATGACAAGTGTCAAATTATATATATACCTTTGTAGTTAGAGATAAATGAGACCTAAATTTTGAGTAGCTAAGATCCTGGAAGTTTTAATATACAATATAGTCTCTCTATAATCATACTGAACATTGTCAATTGAACATTGTCCAAGTTAATTGCACTCTGAATGGTCCAGGATGTCATACTTCATGTCAGATTTAATTTGAATTGTTCTAAAAGATAAGTCTGATTTTTGGTTGGTTTGAAGTCTTCCCCAAATCATGCCCTGCTGAAATCTTTGCATTGTGGACAGCAGCAACATATGCTTGACACAGCCAGATGAAACACATCACTTTGCACCTTATGTCCAAGAAATTTAAACTGACAAGAACCTCTTAACAGAATCATTAAAAAGTGGACTTTGAACTAAAATTATCACCAATAGACGCTGGTGTGGTCTTGGGCACAATGGGGGAATTTTTCTTTTTTAAACATCTTTCTCATATGTCTAGTTAAGGAACTAGGGTTTTTCCTCTTATTTATTTACAGTTTATTAGAGAGATTTGAGTACCCAAACTTCTAAAAGCAGATGCTTATAATAAACTAAAAACAAGTATAGAGTTATACAATCCATTATTTTGGTTTCATTTTGTATAATTAAAGATGAATTTGGTCCCAATGAGAATAAAGAATAAAAAATAGATACAAGGTTATATACTACGTTATTTAAACTTTATTTTCTAAAATTAAGATGAAGTTGAAGCCCCTGTTTCATTGAGAACAGAACTTGTTTCTCTCTACTCTGCCACATCACTCCAATTGACACATCCCCATCTCAGCCGGCAAGCACTGGAGTCACCATGGTCATTATCTAATCACTCAGTAGGTTCTGTTGCTTGTATATGCAAATATATTAAAACTAGAGGTCCAATGCATGAAATTCATGCAAAGGGCTCAGCCCTCTCAGCCCCAGCTGCTTCACGGCCCTGCGGCCCTGCCCACTGGTCATTCTGTAAGGTCGTTCCGCAATCCGGTCTAATTAGCATATTAGCTCTTTATTATATAGGATGAACTCATTTATGTCCACCTTTGCCACTTCCTCAGTTCATATAATCATTATTTCTTAACTACTATGCTAATCGTTAGTTATGTTGGCCAAGTATTTTGAAGTGTCTGCTTTCTGGGACACCTCAGTAATGTGTTTCCCTGCTTCATTTGAAGTTAGACATAGCTCTGCGACTTCCTTTGTCCAACAAAATGTGAGTAGAAATAATGTGTGTTACTTCAAGGCGAAAGCTTTAAAAGTTGATATATAATTTTCCATCTTTCCTTTTATGCATTCACAATTAAAGATGCTCATAGAAGGAGCTTTCCTGTGCCTAGTCCAGAGAGAATGGCATAGAGCAGAGTACCCTAGTTGGTCCTCAGTGACTTATCACTCATTCTGGTCAATGAAATATGAGCAAAAATTGCATTATTCCTTTCCAGGCTGAAACTAATGAGCCTCATCTTTCCCTTTATACTATTCCTCCAAGAAATGACAAGGAAGCCATATGTTGAGGAATTGTTACTACCATAATGTAGCAATCTATATCTCCCAAGTCACAATACACTCAAGGGTGAAGGCTTTCTACAATGGACTGTGTATGAGTAAGAGACAAATCACATAACAATAAAATGGTCAACCAATTATATTGATTTAAAAATTCTAAATATAAATATATCTAAGAAAACCAAAATGTACAAAGCAAATAGTGGTAAAACTACATAGAGAAGTTGCCAACTTCATTATCATTGGCGTGCCAAGAATCACCTTAAAAACAACAGCACATATTAGTAGGAAATTGAATATATGAGCAGCACAATCAGTAAGTTTGATTTAATGGACCAATACAGAACCCTGCATGCAACATTTAAAGAACTCATGTTCTTCTCAAGCATTCAAGAAACAAGCATGAAAATTGAGTATGTGTGTGGTCATAAATCAAGCCTCTGGAAATGTCAGCTTAGTATTATATAGACACTTGCAGACTGCAAAAAATGAAGCTGGCTTAACCTAGAACTTTAATAATAGGCAAAGATGATAAATAAAATAAAACAATATACACATTAAGTTATTTGTAAACTCCTTGAAACCTATGAAGAAAAAAAATCTCGGAACTTACAGAAAATAAAATTAAATATCATGTCTAAACCTGGTACATTACAGGAATACAAAGGTAGTTACTTAAAGGCCAGGTAAAATAAGTCAGTCAGAGAAAGGCAAGTACACATGATTTCTCTTATATGTGGAATCTAATGAACAAAATAATTAACAAAATAGAAACAGACTCATAGATACAGAGGACAGACTGACAGCTATCACAGGGGAGGGGAGTTGGATGAAAAAGGTGAAGGTATTAAGAAAAAAATAACAACTCATAGACAGTCAATAGCATGGTGATTGCCAGAGGGAATGGGTGGGGGCAGGTAGAAAAGGGTAAAGGAGGATAAAGGATGATAGAAAGAGACTTAACTTGGGGTGGTGAACACACAATACAATATACTGATGATGTATTATAGAATTGTACACCTGAAACCTATATAATTTTATTAACCAATGTCATCCCAATAAATTCAATAAATATTTTTTAAAAATCTATAATTGACAGTCATCATATTAACAGATGACGTAAAAATAATCTGCTACCTCAAAAAGTATAGAAAAAATATTTGAAAAATTTCAGCACCCATTCATGATAAAAATGCTTAGTAATTTAAGAAGAAAAAGAATCTACTTAATCTGTTAAAATAAAGGAACAAAACAAGACTGGCAAACTGTCAATACCTGTGTTGGAATCCTTTTCATAGAAAACAAAATGTCAGTTACAGAACATTATTAGAATTAGCATTTCAGGCAAGGTGGTTGGATATAAAATCAAAATACAAAAATAAATTATACTGATACTTACTAGTGGCACTGACCAATCTTGCATTCTCAGCCAAATCATGGCCTTGCTACTCAGTGTTCTGTTGATGAAGTCGATTCATTTTGTAATCCTCTATCAGATTACCTACTGCTTTCCCAATTCTGACATCATGGCATATATAGAAAACTAGAGGCCCAGTGTATGAAATTCAAGCATGGGTAGGGTCCCTAGGCCTGGCCAGCGATGAGGGCTGATGGGGGCCTTCTTGCTGCTGGCTGGGGCCTCCCTTCCCTGGCTGCCAGCTGCCAGCTGGGACCTTCCTTTCTTCTGCACCGCCCCCTGGTGGTCAGCACATGTCATAGCAAGCGATCAAACTCCAGGTCTCCCAGTCGAACTCCCAAGGGGACACTGCATATTAGCCTTTTATATATATAGATAATAATATTTGTTCAGCAACCTAGATTAAGTGGACGATGCTCCTCTTGGTTCTGCAGGGAACCAGTCTGGAATCATTTGTGGCATAGGCCCTTTCATATTGAGAGAACGACTTTGAAACTTGTAAGTGCTGCCATAGACATTTGATGTAGCACATAAAAACATGTTGTTATCTCAATGAAGTTATTTTTAATAGACCAGATTAAAATGCTTATTCTGCTCATGTATACCTGTCATCTGATGCACTCTCCTGGCAACACAGTCTATGTCAGTGGTTCTCAAACTTCTGGCCCTTTAAATACAGTTCCTCATGTTGTGACCCAACCATAAAATTATTTTCATTGCTACTTCATAACTGTAATGTTGCTACTGTTATGAATCATAATGGAAATATCTGATATGCAGGATGGTCGCAGGCGACCCCTGTGAAAGGGTTGTTCGACCGCCAAAGGGGTCGCGACCCACAGGTTGAGAACCGCTGGTCTATGTGGACCAGACTGAAAAAGCATATAGCTAATCCCTATTGTAATGCTGAATTGATTCATATAACCATTCATTTGCTCCCCTGAATATCTTTTGTTTTGCCATTTCTATGAAAGACAACGTTCATTTTAGGTATGGTAGTCATCTCAATATGAATCAAGCTTGGAATGCTCTTTTCATCTCAAGGCTTGTAAGATATGATTTCTAATTTTAGTATTTGTAGATGTTAGGCAGTTTCAGGATGGAGTGGAACATAATATTAAAGTTTGCCAGTTATTTGGGAATGTTTGCACTAAAACTTGTTTTAAAAAATATGACCGAACAATTTCCCTTTCAGACTTGTTTTGTCGACGAGTTCATAAATGTGAACACTCCTTTACCTAAAAAATATGTATATGATTTAATGCCACTTCATCCACGCCTTGAGGGAGAGTAGATGGATAAAATATTAATGTGGAAAAGATATACAAACTCAGGATTTAAACTCATGAAATTTGCAAATCCGTTTCCTCCAGCCTTCCTCCTGCCTTTCTTACTATTCAAAGGATTTCAACCTGGGTCAATGTTTTGTCATCTGTTAGGAGCTCAGCGTCTCCGGTTTGCTTGCTTCATTTACCTGCTTATTTTTGGTCCCCATTTGTCATTATTTTTAACAGCTGTCAGCATTACACGTCAGCCAACTTACACAGAGAATGAAAATCCTTTGGAGCTTCTCTTGCAATTTCTGGACGTCCCCAGTCATTTCAGTGTTGCTTTATTAGCATCATTTGATTTTTTACCATTGGGGACAGTGCTCTGTGATTTTTTATTGTTTTAAAGGAAACAGGAACCAAAACAGGCATGTTCAATTAGACATGGTTCTTCAGTCACACAAACTAGAGCCCTCACTTAAATAGCAGCATTGCCAGATTGCTAATAGGACTTCACTATCCCGTAGCAATACAAAGTAATTGCATTTTTTATCCAATTACTTTTGATCCAAATTTTGATCCAATTTTGGGAGGACAATACACAAAGAGAGCATGTATCTGTATTCCCTTGAGGTTGTCTGCATACTGCTCTGTTACAGTGTTTAATTTTGTCTTTATCTTTTAGTTTACTATTATTTGATTTCATTTCTGAAAATGACAATTCAAATCACATTTCTTTATGAATATACAAACACTATATAATTATTTAAAAATTTAGCTCTGCTTGGTATTTCAATTTTAGGACCATCTTTAGAATTTTAGTAATTTCAAAAAAAATCTTTCAGTATCCAAACCAAATCTCTTTATCTCCTTTGTCATAGATCATAGCTATATGTGTTCACATAGGCATATTTCCAAAGCTAGGTGAACTGTAAAATTGCATAGATATACATATTTTTCCCTCAATATGAGCAGTGGAAAACATGTCCATTTAAAATCAAGGCAGAATATCCAAGCTAAAAGTGGAGGAGTAAAGCTAAGATCATATAATCTCTTAATTCCAATACTGAATAAAAATAATATCAATTAGAAACACAACCAAAAGAAATTACTGGCAGTAACTTGATCATACATCCTTAAAATTTAATTCAAAAGTGTTAGCCAATAAAAAACAGCAATTGGGTCAAAATGTTTGACTTGAAATCCTGCCCCCTTTGCCTACCTCTTACCTTCCCCTACATCCATCTTCAGAGCTGACTTGCTTTTAGGAAAGCACAGTCCTTCCCTGGATGACTGTCGCAGACTTTCTTTACATCACTGCTCCCATGCGGCTCATGAGGTCTGGGAAGGGGGCACGGCCGCCCTGTGGCTGGCTTCCACACGCAGGAGGCTCTGTCTGACCAGGTGCATCATCTTCAGAATCAAAGTGGGATTCTTTCAGCAGGAAGTGGGGGTGTATGTCAGGTATGTAACTCTGCTGGGGAGAGATGGGGAAAATTGGAGAAATAAACTCTAAGATTCTATTACAGAATCGTAGGGCTTGTGGTTCTACACAGAATTGGGGAAATAATCTTAACAATATATATCTCTGTGGCAAACTGAGAAATAAATCCCAACCCTCGCAATAAACAAACAAAACAAAATAAAATAAAATAAATAAAATAAAAAAATATCCACATCCTCAACCTGGGAAAAAAAAGAACAGGATCTTTGCTGAAGTGACTAAGAATCTTAAGATGAGGGGATTATATTGTATCATGCAGATGGGATTTAAATATCTTAAATCCTTATAACAGTGAGGTAGAGGTAGAGGTTAGATCACACACACACACACACACACACACACACACACACGTGCAGAAAGCATTGTGACTGCCAAGGCAGAGATATGGTCATGAACCAAGGAATGCTGGATTTGTCCTCCACACTCATGAAATCACTCTCACATGAGCTAACAGGATTTCCCCTGACACGTATGAAATGTAATATGCTATATCAGTACAGAAGATTACACTTATTAATTTATATTTTCATTTCATTATTTCCCATTTTCTTTTATAAGAAATTTGTTTTCATTTTTCTGAGGACATTCCTTTACGAAAGTATGCTTGTAATAAGGGGGTGGAAAGTGAAAAAGAAAGCTTTAGAAAAGACAAATGCTTTCTTAAGCAAATACACTTTAAGTTACTCTGATGGTTTAGACAGGTGAATAATGTCTTGCTACCATTTGTGCAATATGATTTTAGAGTCACGTATTAAATCTTTATAAACCAACTAGGGGCCCAGTTCACGGATTCGTGCACCTTGAAAGGAACTGTGAGCCAAGAGTTTTCAGTGGGCACAGGGGTGGGTATTGGTTATCCTTTGCACTCCTGCCCGATCCCTCCCACCACGGCCCCGGTCCCCTGTCTTCTGGCAACCCCACTCCTGCCACTGCTGCTCCCAAGTGCTGACGACACCAGCCTCACTCACACCCACTGATGGTGAGGAACGATTGGGGCTGGCGCCAGCAGTAGGTGCAAGTGGGGCTGGCACCAACAGCGGGTGTGAGCCGTGGCTGCTGCCCTGATCACCCCTCAAGAGCAGGGGGAGGTGGAGAAGCCCTCAGGGGCAATTGGCGCCAACAGCCACTGCTCACATCCGCTGAGGGCACTGAGTGATCAGGACCAGCACTGGATGCCGGCTGCAGGTGCAAGAGGTGGCTTCAGTGCCAGCTGCAGGTGTGAGCGCCAGGCAGGACCACAGCGTGCGGGAGCAAAGAATTTTCAGTAACCATCAGAGGCTCACCCCAATGACAGCAACTGGCACCTTGCCTTGGTCTGGCACCCCCACTCACCTGCTCTGCCATTCTTCCACAGCCAATGCCCACCATGTTCCGTGTGCACCCCCTGGTGGTCAGCGCATGTCATAGCAACCGGTTGTTCAGTTGTTCTGTTGTTCTGCCGTTCTATTTGCATATTAGGGTTTTATATATATATAATAACTACTTTATGTCTGATGTTTGCCCTCATTTTACAAGTGAAAATTTGCTTGACATTGTTTAATGATCCATATCTTTTCATGAGATATGAAAATGTGCTTGAAATGAAATAATTACCCTAAGGTATTTAATAAAAGTATTGTGTGTCCCAGGCTGTAGGATTGCGATTGGCTTTGGCTAGATTTATAGTAAAGTTTCTTATTCTAAGGATGGAGGGATATACTTTAATTTCCTACCCTATCCCCTAACCCCTTTATTAAGCCCTAATGTTTCTCTATTAGAGCTACATTATTTTAGTTGGATTCTCCCTCCATTTGTTAAATTCAATAGCCTAGGTAACATAGTGACTATTTTTACTAAGTCAAAGAACATTTAAAGTTTTCCAATTATAGCTTCCAAATAAATAAATATGCACAAATCCCACTTTCTGAATAGACTGAGATGATTTGTAGAGGAAGGAATAAGGGAAGGAACAGATAACAATTGCTCAGCATGAAGAGAGAAAAAACATAGATTGTGAGGAATGGTAGTGCTAAAAATAAGCTTCAGCTCTTATGGAATTATCATGGAATTATTATGGAAGTTTGAATTATAACTATGTGTGGTTCTGTAGTGAGTAGATAAGCATCTTTAAGGATCAATTAAAGATATGAACTATGATTGAATTCTATTCGATAGCCAAACTGTGTAACATAAGTCTCATAAGTCTATGTGACAAACAAACCAAAAATTAGGTTTATAATTTGTATTCTTTCCCATAATAAAGGAATCTGAATTTGAAGACTTTTTCTGCTTCTTCAACACATATTCTTGCAACAAACGCACCTGTAGCAAGCTTGGACTCAATCAGTTACATATATTTGGAGATTAGAAAATGGGTCAGAATACTGGAAAACAGGACAGGGAGCTTTAAAAAAATGCTTACATACTCAGAGAGATACCTGAATAATCAATCATATTTATTCCAGAATATGTATGTGATATATGTATTGGTTTACTTTTAAACAAGCAAACATATTACCTGCCTTAAATGTAATATTGTTGGTTTAGCAGATTCTTGCCTTTAAATATATGTATTTGACACTTTTAGTCAAAAAACAAATAGCTATGAAAGGGATTTTTAAAAGATTTTTATTGATTTTTTTTATTTTTTAGAGAGAGGAAGGGAATGGGAGAAAAAAAATCAATGTAAGAGCATCGATACGCTGCCTCCTGCATGCCCCCTCCTGGGGATCCAGCCCACAACCCAGACCTATGTGCTGTGACTGGGAATCAGGCAACATTTCACTGCACAGGAGGATGCCCAACCAACTGAGCCACACTGGCCAGGGCACTATGAAAGGGGTATTATACGTATGGATACATTTCTAGAATCATATCTTCTATACTATACATAAAGATAGAAGAAAGCATTTGGAATTTGATATTTCAAAGTGAACAAATTATATCCCTGAAAATTACATTGCCAACTATCTGTAAACCAGTGAAGCAGTTTGGAGGTTGTTAATTATGATTCCTTGGAAATCTGAACCTAAAACTCTGTTTAGAAAAACTATCGTCTGCCCTCGCCACTTTGGCTCAGTGGATAGAGCGACAGCCTGCAGAGTGAAGGGTTCTGGGTTCGATCCCGGGTCCTGGGTTCAATCCCGGTCAAGGGGGTCAAGGGCACATGCCCAGGTTGTGGGTAGCTGATCAATGATTCGCTCATCATTGATGTTTCTATCTCTTTCTCTTTCTCCCTTCCTCTATGAAATCAATAAAAAAATGTATTTAAAAAACAAAACAAGAAAAACTATCATCTGACTGGAAGTCAAGACTTCAATCATAAAACTGCTAAAGTGACCAATAATCATTAGGACATTCTAAATGGGTTTATGTGCTGGTCCAACCGCAAGAGGTTCTCAGCAGGAGTGGTGGAAGATATTGATAGAGTGCAGACTGGAACCCATTTGGGGAATTGAGTAATGGAATAAAAATTATGCTCAGAAACATTTAAGAAGTAAATGAGAAACCTTATTAAATCTACTAGGAGTAGAATCTAATGAGGAAAATTTAACAGGTGAGAGTGGAAGAATTTAAAGAGATTATTGATGGTTTTGGCAGACTTAAAACTGTTGAGTAGCTACAAAAGAATGATTCTTTTTATTCTAGCATTATTGAGATGTACTTGACATCTCAAGTACACTGCATAATGGTGTGCACTGCATAATGGTGTTTTAGTCAAGGATGGACTGCATGCATGAAGATTATAATAGAGTTGAAAAATGCCCAGTGACATCGTAGCCATGATAAGCTTGTAGCACAAGTCTTTACATAAGTGTTTGTGGTGATTTTAGTATAAGCAAACCTATACACACTACCAGTCATATAAAAGTATATCACATACACTTACAGTAGTAGACTATTCCATCTAGGTTTGTATAAGCACACTCCATGATGTGCATACAACAAAGAAATCGCCTAAGAACACATTTTTCAGGATGTATCCTTGTCATGAAGCAGCATGTGACTGTATAACAGTGTGTAAGTTTAAGGTGTACAGTGTACACTTATGCATTGCCTTATTATCTCTGTCACATCACACAGTCACCATTTCTTTTGTGATGAGAACATTTAAGACCTACTCTCTTAGCAATTTTCAAGTACACATTATAGTACTGTCAACTATAGACCCAGAATTTATTCATCTCTAACTGAAATTTGTATCCGTGGCCAGTATCTCCCCAGTTCTCCCACCCCCAGCCCTGGAAACCACCATTCTAATTTCTATTTCTATCAGTTTGGCTTTTTTAGGTTCTACATATAATTGCTTCTTATATAAGAGGCACAGTCCTTTAATATACTGTATCTGAACTTCTTGGGGGGGGGGAGAATAAAATATATACATATATAAATAACATTTTATAAAATGTTCATGTGAGAAAAAGTTGAGTAAAGTTAATCCTGAGAATATATCAGATATGCTTAAAATGAAAGCCCTAAATAAGATGCTTCTTAGCTAGAGAGAATATTTATATGGCATAATTATATTGAGCAATTCAATTTGGATGATATTGGTTACTTCTGAGCCAGCTCTTTGCTGTTTTTCAATGAATATGAAATGCATTGTACTTCTTTACAAGGAGGATCTATATAATATCCCCGATATTGCTGTGGATTTATTGTTATTAATGGACCAAACAGGAATAGAGTTCATTTGAACTCCCATTTGCTATTGAGTGAGACAGCCAATCTATTTAAAACTGTATTATGATTGAGTGGTCATATCTGAGAGAACTGATTAGGAACTACCTCAACATGGAAAATGAAGAACTCATTACTTGAATATTCTGCCCTTTTAACCAGCATTAAGTTGTCATGGTGATGGCAAAAGTTAAGGATGGATTAGGTGAGAATTCTGACCTGAGTTTCTGAAGCAACTAAAAAAGGTCATTCTGCCATAGAATTGATCCAGCATTTTGGAGCTTGCAAGGGTAGCAGTCATTTTTAATATTAGAGATTTAAAATGGAAACATCTACTTGGTGTTTTGGAAGACTTGTCTTTCAATGATCTTTGATGCTGAGTCTTCTGATCGAGGGATTCATCTTTTTTTCTTTGTATTATTCACTTTTTGAGAAAAATCATTTATTTTGATGCTTCATATGTCATAACAAAAACTACAGCAAACATTATTTCTTTTACATTTTTAAAATAGATTTTTATTGATTTCAGAGAGAAAGGGAGAGGAAGGGATAGATAGAAACATCAATGATGAGAGAGAATCATTGATCGGCTGCCTTCTGCACGCCCCTTATGGGGATCAAGCTGGCAACCCAGGCATGTGTCCTGACTGGGAATTGAACCGTGATCTTCTGGTTCATATGGTGACACTCAACTACTGAGACACACCAGCCAGGCTATTTCTTTTATATTTTAAACTTCAAGTTTATTTGGCATTTTACATGGAAGTGACATAAACATATTCAAGATTAAAAGTCCTAATTCTGTCTTTTACTTTCTTTTTCTCTTTCTTTTTTCTGTCTCATAGAAAAATTGTAGGAATATTTCATGGAACAAGACTAAAATTTAAACTATGAGCTCTTTTGATTAATCATTCTTGCTGATTCAACTGAAATCTATTGTATCACAATTAACCTTCAAAATAATTTAGTAAGTTGAGAGGTTAAGATATGTTCTTAGTGTCATGTACACTTTCCGAATCTGGTTCTACACTAGTTTATATAACTCACTGGGAACAGTTCTAAGAGTGTGATTTTTCTCATAAGATCATTATGAGAAAAAAGTAAAGGAGTTCAAGAGGGTTAAAGTAAAACCTTAAAGGATTTTCCCTACAAGATGGATATTAGTGTTTACCTAAGGAAAATCATGAAGATACTTCCTAATAGAAGCAATCTCACTGTTCTATTGTTTGGGTTAAGCTGAAGGTCAACTGAATAAGCTTTGTGGATACAAAAATATATTTTTTATGGGAGGCTTATCATTGCATTTGTGATCCTTGACCTACATAACCAACCCAATAGATCTTTACTGCAAATTTTAAAAATAGTACTTTATGTAACCCATGGCTTATCATATAATAATATTGTTTGGTTTGTGAAGTTGGGTAGAGCAAGACAGTTTGCTCTGATCTGAAGCATGTTTGAAGCTTTATTTTTGTGATGTTTATTTTATGTATGATATATTTCCACATGTGAAATTTATTGATAAATAAGCTCATGTTATAGTTCTTGCTCTATATTCCCCAATATTCACTTCTTTATGATCTTTATCTGGCTTTATTTTTCTCCTAATACTAATTGCCTCCTGTTATTGACTCTCTTCCACACTATCTATAATAATAAAAGCATAATATGCTAATTAGACCGTACGTCCTTCCGGATGACCTTCCGGACGAATGTCGTGCTTCAGGCCTCTAGTGGGAATATAAGCACTCTGAATGGAGGGACATATGCTCACTGTTGTATCATCAGTGCCTGGCACAGAGTAGCTGCTCAGATATTTGTTTAATTTGAAAGGCCATTTATAACTCCTAATAGTATAGGTCATGGGTGTGCACATGTGCTACTGCACTTTTTCTCCCTCTCTCCCACTTTCTTCATCCTTTTCCTTTACTTTTCATTATGATCATCCAACTTAAGAAGCCTACCTTATTTCTTATATGTACCCTTTTAGCTTTCCTACCAAATCCTAATTGTCATTGAGGGGTTAGTTGGCGAGAGATACTTCCTTTTCAAATATAGGCTATGTCAGCCTCAGGCCCTCACAAAAATATGCTCAGGAATTCAAAATTATTGGCAAGAGCTGTTTAGAACAAAGATTTCAAAGTGGTATGGCCCACAGGTAAGTCCTACCATATAAATGATGATAAGTAATTCAAGACAATTTATTGTCTCTCATTTCTTCTGTTAGACAAAAATCAGTTATTCTCAAACTGGAGCATATTGATGATTCTGTAATATATAATAATTACAACCTCATGTACATATGTATATCAGCACTGTTAGCATAATGAATAGTTGGCTCTAAAGAGATCATATCAACTTAGAAAAGTATATCAACAGTACAAAATAAGGATCAAATCATCAATAGTTATATCAGCCATTTATGAATAAACAGTTATATTATATTTATAAATATTATTATAAACACTGGAAATTGAATGTAATTCAAATTTTAATTGCAATAAAATAATTATAATTACAGAGAGAACAATAATCATTTACATAGAGCACTTTTGTTTTACTATATCTCCTACAATCTTCCTGATGTTTTTCATAGATAATGCAGAAATCAATAGACTACTTTTTTACTAAACAAAACACATTTAAAAATATTTTTCATTCCTTCTTGGTCTCAGGGACTTGTACATGGAAGGCCATGGCTACATGCACCAGATTGTAATTCTTCCCCCCCTCCCTATGAATAAATCTTTTTTGCTGCTGAAAATAAAAAAAAATCATTTTGAGGTAAGTTTGCATACTCCAATACCTCTTGTGATATTGCAGAATTATTGTGCTAGGGGATAATCTTGTATTTATCAATTTTCTTAATAGTATCTGCAGTCAGTGCACCAAGTTCTCACCAGGGTAATGTCTTCTTAGGGCTACCATTGCCATTGTTATTTCAGGATGAGTTTCTCTAATGCTTTCTAATTAAATCTCTATTTCAAGACTCTCGAGGGAGTCAGGTCGTAAAACTGCTCATTTGTAGTGAAATGGAGCATATGGGATGTGAAATGTTGGTCTTGGTGTCCCTGGAATAACTCACTATTTGTTTTGAGTGTGAATTCCAGATCCAGCTAAACTCCGCTTTAATATGGCTTATGAATAAACAGGTTAAACAGAAAATTAAAATTGCATAGGGAATTGGTACCTTGCATTATGTTCCTTGGCAGTACCCAGTTAGTTTCTAAGGCATTCTTACCACGTTTCTCTACCTGGTAAACTTCTGGTAACCCCTTTGAGGCCCAGGGCAATTTCTGTTTCCTCTGGGAAAACTGCTCCAGTTTTCATAGGCAGTTCATTGTTTCTCACTCTGAGATACCACAGCCCTTGCTCATAGCTCTACCTATTGTCTTTTAGACACTTGTCATAACCTACGTATCCATTTCCACCAGCTACAAACCTGGGAATCACCCTTGACTCCTTTTACTCTTCCTATCTCACCTGATTAGTCACTAATACTTTGCATTTCATCTTCAATACCTGTGGTAGACAGAACAATGCTGCCCTAAAGATGCGCACATCCTAACCTTACTATTTGGTCATGGGCATACTTTGCAAGCCTTTGTGTTTCAAGCTCATCATGTGTAAACTGGGGATTACAGAAATAGTACTTACTTAAAAAAATGGTGTAAGGATTAAACATATGTCATATAGAAGAGTGCCTGACAGGAAGTGAGCACTCAAAAATGCAATCACGATGAGCTATAGTTCTTTACCCGCATTTTCTCATTTGAGTCTTGCAAAGCTCTGTTATTCCTAACTGTAGGTAAGAGATTGAGGTTTAGCGAAAAAAAATAACTGTGTGAAGCCAGGTTCAGGGTTTGGAAACCCAGTAATCTGGCTCTAGGACATGTTGGTTTACATTATTTATTTGGGTGATATTTGTTAATCTTATTTAATTAATGTAGAAATGATATTTTAAGTTTGAGAATAATTTTATCATATCAAACTACTAAATCTTTATATATGCAACAACCTGATTTCCCTTAAAGAACTGGTGGGATTTGGAGGAAGGAAAAGGACACTTGTAAACTTCCCAGCCTAATAATGACTCTGACCCATTTTCACTTAAGGCGAGTTCGATTCAGATCAAAAGCATTCTCTCTGATATGGACTCAAAGTGAAATATTGTAAGAGTAAGTCTGATACTCATCTTCAAGCTTTTCTTAGATTTAAAGCATAAAAAATATTATGCACATTAAGAAGTCAGTAGCTTATATATGGGAAGTCAATTTTGCAAGAGTCAGGTAAGATATATCTTTCTTTATTTTTTATTTTTTAAAATATTTATTATTGAAAGTATTAAATATGTCCCTCTTTTTCCCCCATTGACCTCTTCTAGCCCGCCTTCACCTCCCACCCCAGGCCCTCACCACCCTGTTGTCTGTGTTCATGTATGTATATATGCATACATGATCTTTGATTGATCTCTTCCCTCCCACTCACTCACCCACCCACACCTGCTTTCCCTTAAGATTCCACAGTCTGTTCCATGCTTTTATGTCTCTGGATCTATTGTGTTCATCAGTTTATTTTGCTCATTTGATTTCACATATGAGTGAGATCATGTGGTACTTGTCTTCCTCTGACTGGCTTATTTCGCTGAGTATAATAATCTCCAGGTATCTCCATGTTGTCTCAAAGGGTGAGAGATCATTCTTTTTTACTGATGCATAGTATTCCATGGTGTAAACTTACCACAGCTTTTTTATCCACTCATCTACTGATGGGCACTTGGGCTGTTTCCAGATCTTAGCTATTATAACTTGGGCTGCTATGAACATAGGGGTGCATACATTCTTTCTGATTGGTGTTTGGGGTTTCTTAGAATATATTCCTAGAAGTGGGATCACTAGGTCAAATGGAAGTTCCATATTTAGTTTTTTAAGGAAACTCCATACTGTTTTCCATAATGGCTCTTCCAGTCTGCATTCCCACCAGCAGTGCACGAGTGTTCCCTTTTCTCCACATCCTCACCAGCACTTGTCCTTCCTTGATTTGTTGATGGTAGCCATTCTGACAGGTGTGAAGTGATACCTCATTGTCATTTTAATTTGCATCTCTTAGAAGATAAGTGACTTTGAGCATTTTTTCAGATGTCCCTTGTCCATCTGTATGTCACTTTGGAGAAGGGTCTATTGTTGCCTCCTTTGTCAAATGTTAATTGAGTGTAATGGCTTGGGTTGATTCTTGGGGTCTCTGTTCTGTTTCACTGATCTATACGCCTATTCTTGTGCTAGTACCAGGCTGTTTTGATTACAGTGACTTTGTAGTATAACTTAATAGCTGGCATTGTGATCCCTCCAATTTTGTTCTTTCTCAAGATTACTGCAGCAATTCGGGGTCTTTTTGGTTTCATACAAATTTTTGGAGTATTTGTTCTAGATCTGTGAACTATGCCATTGGGTTAAGGAGTAGTTGAGCAGATTTTTAATTTAGAAACTGAAATCAAAGTAAAATTAGTCCAAGAAAAAAAAAAGAAGGACTTGACCTAAGTACCTTGAGTCTACTGTTTCTCAGAATTTGAATATGTTCTTAATGAGCACATATGACTCTATGTTTATAAATTTTCATTTGGACACATTTACAGGAAATGTTCTGACTTTATATTTCCTGAATTAAGGCTAATGTGAGGATCAGCATGTCAAGGACTATAAACTATTTATGCTTATATAACCAGTCCCAGGCTGGCTCATTCATTTATTTTATTCAACACTTGGCGCCGCTACCGCACAGGAACTACCCTTATGCCTTGAGACCAAGACAGCAAAAAGTGTCTTTATAGAGTGTAGATTTTAGTTAAGAGAGATGGACATTGAACAAATAAATAATGAAATTGGTACATAATGTCACTTAGAGAAAACTGAAATAAATGATTATTGACTCAATACTTCCAGAAAGTAACCACATTTTACTTTCTCTATGATTTTAGGTTTAATGTGATCACAATTCTGGAAAATAATTTGGGGAGGTATTTTTATTTTCCAAAGGAGAGAAATTTATGAATGTGTAGATTAAACAATATTCCCAAGATTCCACAGCTAGTTTCTGACAAAATCAAAATAAAAGCATTTATCTTCAGATTACTCAGTAGAAATCTCATGCAATTTAGTCCTCCTTCTGTTTCATGGGGATTATTTCTATGTTGCCTTCCTTTCCACTTTTTTTGTAAATATATATTTTTATTGATATCAGAGAGAAAGGGAGAGGGAGAGAGAGACAAAAACATCAATGATGAGAGAGAATCATTGATTGTCTTCCTCCTACAGGCCCCCACTGGGGATCAAGCCTGCAACCCAGGTATAAGCCCTGACTGGTATTCAAACAGTTACCTCCTGATTCACAGGTTGATGCTCAACCACTAAGCCATGCCAGCTGGGCCTTCTTTCCACTTTTATGTCACCCCCTCTCAATATGTGCTGCCAAAGCCTGCCAGGCCTGTTTCCCCGGTTGCCTGGGTTGCCTGCATCTCGGTGGAGACTGCAGCTCAGAAAGACTCCATTATGGCCCAGCGGATCTGCAGGACATGCAAGCCGGCTGACTACGGGAATAATACCTGTGTCCCAGCTGTGACTCTTAGAACAGGATTTAATCAACATCCCAGGGGAAAAGGAGTAGGGATGCAGGCAATCCAATTTTCTCCCCGTTGGCAAATTCTGAGTATAGTCAAATGACTTATCTTTTTTAAGAAAATTAAACAGAAAGCAAAATAAAAAGAACAACAAAATGTGTGAAAGTTTTGCGATAAACTTTCTAAAAGTTAATAGTAAATCAGTAATTAGAAGAGACTTTAAAAACTGGTAGCTGTAAGGCAATGAAGGTGAGGCATCTATAAAGCTGGAGCAGAAAGTCATAGTGAAAGAAAGACTGAGAGAAAATACAACAGGAGGAACTTTTTGAAAATCCACAAAAAGAGGCAATAAAATTGAGATAAATGGGGAATAAAATGAGAAGTGAGAAAGGGTTTGAAAGGAATTGAAAGAATGATGACAGAATTGAAATATTTATTGGCAGCTTTAAGCAACAGAATTTATCCCACAATTATATTAATCAAGAATGGAAAAGAGGCCCTGGCTCAGTAGCTTAGGTTGCAGGTTCAATCCCCAGTCAGGGCACATACAAGAAACAACTAATGAATGCATAGATAAAATGAAGAAAAATTATGGTCTCTCTCTCTCTCTCTCTCTCTCTCTCTCTCTCTCTCTCTCTCTCCCCCTCCCTCCCTTCCTCCCTCCCTCCCTCTCAATCTCTTTCAAATCATTTTTTTTAAAAGAATGGAAAGAATAAAATAATGAGAAAGATCAGAGATAATGGAGGACAGAGATAAAAACTAACCATAATATACTTTCTGGAGGAAGAAATCCAAAGATTTAGAATGGAAGGAATAATCAAGTTACATTTGGGAAAATCCTAATGTTATCTGTGAAAGTAGAGTTCTGGGGTGCGGTGGAGGAAGTAATTTCCTAAGGCCCTCACTGGAGGATGGGGTTTTGTGGAAAGCTTTGTTGATGATGTAAAAGTCCCTCTAATGTCCCATCTCTGTATGTCCCGCCATGGAAGAAGTCCAATATTATCCTCAGCATGGCCAGAATTAAGGCCACTGCCCAGAATTTCTGCCCTGTTAAAGTCCAGTCTAGTCCAACATCTGGTTAGCTTGGCTTGTGTTCCCAGCTGCAGTCCCTTGTGTGTGGGTTCTTGTGGCTGCTTAAGGCCACAGGCTGTGGAGAGAGAATAGGCCTACGCACGGATGAGTGCCCATCACTGAGCATGAGGGAGCAAGCTCCTTTGTCTTTTTTTCTTAACTTTCCAAGATTTCTTGGGCTTCTGATAGGGTCCAACCCATAGCCAATCCACTGTTCCCCAGGCTAGGCTGGCAGGCCAGAACCTTCCCTAAGTCTCCCAGATGTCACTGTGCATATGAATCCATGGAGTATTCACATGTGACCACACTGAAACCATGTGGATAATCCAAAATAATCTCCCCAAATCAAGGCACATACCTGTAAGCACATCTGTGACCTCCCTTTTTTTCATGTAAATTAACATAATCACAGGTTCCTGGGATTATGGACGGACATCTTTGGAGGCCATTATTCTACCCATCACAATACATATCCATTTGAATAGAATGCTAATGGTTCTTTTTTTAAAAATGAGAATATATATATATATATATATATATATATATATATATAAAATAGTGCTAGAATTATGTATAACATCATTAATATTGGTTGCCTGAAGGGAAGAGGGATGATATAGAAGTGAATTTTCCTTGAATTTTCTTTTGTACCTTGAAATTAGCCTCATGTAAATTGTTATCATACAAAACCTACACGTTTTTACAGAATAAAATCAAACCTCTTTTGCAAAATATAAAATGAGGATGCATGAAGATTGATTTCATTTCAGTCGGGGACTGTGACCCCTATATAGCTCATCCATATCAGCACATAAAGAGCTCACTCAGTTATTTAAAAATGTTTTTCACAACTGCTTCATATTCCACCATATCATTTGACTATCATTATATGTATTGAAGGCTAGTGAAATCTTTGCTTCTGCTCTTCAGCACAGAACTACAGTGCACATTCTTGCAAATGTGCCAGTTCTCATAATATCAGAAAATACATGGGACACATCTTAAGAAATGGAGTTAATCAATCAATGGGAATGTGCCTTTTATATTTTGACTAATATTTCTGAAATAGACTCTCTAGGAGTTGTGTCCATTTATATTCTATGTCTGAAAGTCCTGTTTCTATATACTTGTGCTAATATGTACGGTATTAATATTACCTTTAGCTTCTTGGTAGCAGATAAATTGAATCCTTGCTTGAGTTCACATAACCCCTTGGGGTGAGTGAAATTTAGAATCTTTTCATGTGCTTAAAAATTATTTGTATTTTTTAGTCTGGGAATTTTCTTTCTTGTTTTCCCTTTCTTCCTCCCTCCCCCACAACCCTTCCTTCGTCCCTCCCTTGTTTCTCCCTCCCTATCCATCTCCTTTCTTCCAACTGTTTGCCCATGTTTTTGTTTTTGTTTTTTTCTGTTAGATTGATGGACTCTTTCTTATTGATATGGCAATGCTCTTTATCTCTGAAAGAAACAAATTATTTTTGGGGAGGGCTTTGCTTTTAGCTTTGTTAAGCAGATTTTTAATTTTTTTCAACATTTTATTTTAGGTTTTAGATTTTGGGTGGTTGGTTTTACTTCACCACTATAATTTTTTATACTTTCATAAATTATTTCGTGTTTTTATGATTTCAACATTTATATCTTTGATCCATTTTCTTATGCTGCAAGCTACACAAAATTTACTTTTATTTTTTCCAGAATGCTACACAGTTGTTCTAAAACCACTTATTAAATTTTTACATCTGTTTTTAATATGCTTTTGAAAAAAATAATTTCCTTTAAAACCAAAATTTTCAAGTTTAAGAATGGACATTTATTGTATATGCCTATTAATATTTAGCCTCAATACATTTATTGTATTACTGTTTACTAAGCCCTTAGAAAGGACTAATATTTTCAGTGTTTTTATGAATAGACAGATAATTTAATATGTCTTGGCAAGAGCTGTGGTAGACCACAACTGGGTGGACTGTCCATCTAACACCAATTTATCCTGTGCCCATATCTGTCCTGCAGATCTTTCCTTGGGAAACCATTCCTCTTCTGTCTGACTGTGCTACTGGCCCTCATGGTATCTGACCACTCCACACAGAGTTGAAAATACGATTTAGCTTGTCCAGTCATTGAGGCTATTTCATCCCCTGGCAAGCTCTTCCTGGACCCGCTCTCAGTCTGAGCTACCATAAGAATAGAACCCAAGCATTTAAATTCTAGAACCCAGCTTTCTTTTCCCTGTGGCTTCTTCCTGTTGTATGATTAGAGCCAGAGAAGGGGGAGAAGAACCTCTGTCCCATAATTCTGTTCCTTTCCTTCTCTTGATTGAGGTTGATGATTCATCCTAAAAAGCTTGATCAACCAACATAAAGAAACCTTAGCTTTTGGAGAATATAACCTTAATCATCTAGTTTTGAGAAGCACAATATGTTCCTCCCTGTTGCATTATTTTATTACTTCCTGATATATTTTCTACCTCCAGGAATGGGCAGCCTCTCTCTAAAGTAACAAAAAAACAAAATACAAGGTGCATTATCCACAGTTTAAAATATGGCCACACCCATTTGTTTTAAGACCTTTTCTCCTCCCTGTTAACTAAGCCAATTAGTTAACTTTGCATCCTATGGACATAGTACAAGTATAGAGAAGATGCTTAGTAAATGTTTACTTACCAAATCAATGGCTGCATAAGTCGTCCCTAGTTAGAATTCTCTCCCCTGGGAGAAGCTCCCAGAGGTGACTCCCTGCCTTTTGCTTAGCTAATTTTCATACCTTTTTTTCTGTTAATAGTGCACCCTGGGAGTTTTTTTCCCCTGCATGGCCATTTTATTTTTCTCTCCATGGGTGGATTTATTGGAAGGAAATGGGAAAAGGGGAGGGAAGAAAGGGATGAGAGAGGGACGAAGGGAAGAGTTCTTAGCTATGTTGAATCTTGATTCATGACTTTGCCTCCATTCATGGTTGGTATTCCAGAACTTTCCTCGAATGCCTTTGTTTTTCTCCAGTTCCATGTAGTGATGGCTCAATATGTTTAGGTACAAAATGTGATGAGGGCTTGGTTTTCACTCTGTGCCCCTTCATAATTTGACCTTATTTATCTCTGGCGCCCGAACAGGGACCCCTAGGTAAGCGCCCTGCACTCGGGACGGATAGGACTCCACCGTAGGAAGAGGGTGGATAGTCTTTGCCGACTCCATCCACACCTTTGGGAACCCTGGAACAGGATTCCCCTAGGTAAGCCCCTCCTATTGAGAACCCCCACACTCGGGACGGATAGGACTCCACCAGGGTGCTACAGACCCCCCTATAGAGGATAAGTAGGGTAAGAAGGTGGATAGTACAGAACTTAGATTGAGAAGATGTGCCATACTGAGTCCAAAGAAAGAAGACTCTGTATTGATCTTTAGATTAAGAAGATGTGCCATACTGAGTCTAAAGAAAAAAGACTCTGTATTGATCTTTTAACACATATGCTTGCTAGCAGAGGAGTTAAGGTTACTCCCAGTCAGACGGAATGTTTTATACAAGAAGAATGTCCATGCTTTTCTGAGGAAGGAAAGGTGCCGGAAAGGTAAATGTAGAGGCATGGGAGAAGGTAGGCCCAAGGAGCCTTATCCTTAACCCCACTGCAGCCTTTCCACCCCGGAAAAGTGCAGGATTGGCAAGCTCTCCCTGGGGTGATAGATCAGGACTCAGGTAATAGCGGAAAGCGCCAATCCTACTCTTAAAATGGATACAAGAGAGCACTTGGGGTTTTTCTTTTTAATGCCTGCCTTGGATTGAGTAAATGCATTACGTTCGTCACCACAATGGACCCAGAGAAGCTCCTTGTCTCATCGTTCTAAAGACTTAGAGTTGCCCCGATGACAGAAAAGCAGAAAAAAGAAGCAAAGGAAGGCTATGCAAGGGACTGAGGTGCCAACATGGGGTCAGCTGAAGAAGTTAACAACTGAGGCCCAACAGATGGTAGAAAAGCAAGAAGTGGAAGCTACTCTCTCAGCCAAGTCCGAGGACTCTGAGTAAATCAGCTCCTCATCAGCTCCTCATCAGCTCCTCATCAGATCCTCATCAGATCCTAACCAGAACCTAGCCAGAGAACATGGCAAAAGATCCTGGACAGAACCTGGCTACAGAACTTCACTGGAGAACCTAGACAGAACATGGCAAAAGAACCTGGATAGAACCTGGCTAAAGAACCTGGTGACTGAACCTGGCTGGAGAACCTGGAGAACATGGCTGGAGAACCTAGCGAGAGAACATGGCACCAGAACTTGGTTGGAGATCCTGACCAGAACTTCGCTGGAGATCCTGGAGGGAGAACCTCGCTATGCTGATGAACTGAAACCAGTTTCCATGTCATTCCTTCTTCGCCTACTCCGTCCACACCTTTGGGGATCCCTGCACCCGTTGGGGTTGGACCCCAGCATCTAGGAAAGGTGCCCAAGTACTACGCGTCCGAGGTCGTGGGGCTGACGACCAGCAGATGCATCGACTGGATGGGAGGTGTGGGCTACACCAGGAACTGCCCGGTGGAAAAGTACTTCCGAGACGCCAAGATCGGTACAATATACGAGGGCGCGTCCAACATCCAGCTGAACACCATCGGGAAGCACCTCGACGCGGCGTACTGACCCCGGGGCCCGCTGGGCCATGTGAACCCCGAAGCTCTGTGACCTGGGGAGCATCACCCGGCAGCGCAGTGATTGATGGAAGTTGTGGTCGTGGGTCTCGGGTCGCCATCTCTGTTTTCTTCCAGTTCGGCCCAGGGGGGGCACCGGAAGCCGCTTCCACATCTGGGGAGAAATGCTCTCCTGCCTCCTCAGAACTTTCTAAAGGTCTGAGGCCTCGTCCCGCTGCAGTGCAGAGGGGTCTCCCCACGCTGGGTGCTGGGGACCCGGGCGTTGTCTGTTCCCACGAGACCTCCTTTGTGGCTTTCGTCAGACGTGTCTGTTAGACTTGGCAAGTCTCCCAGATTGAGTCCACCCTAAGCTGCTAAATGAGGTAGAAACAGACAAATACTTTCTGTAGAAAAATCTAAGAGTTCTAGTTGTGAAACCTGAGAATGGGAGGAAGGTAAGTCGTAAACGTGAAGAAAACGCTATTTTACCAAAATAAAGCGAAGATGTCGCGAAAAAAAAAATGGCAAAAGATCCTGGACAGAACCTGGCTACAGAACTTGGCTGGAGAACCTAGACAGAACATGGCAGGAGAACCTGGATAGAACCTGGCTGGAGAACCTAGACAGAACATGGTGAGAGAACCTACACAGAACCTGGCTGAGGAACCCAACTATGATGATCAACTGAATGCAGCCTCCGTGTCCTTCATTCTTCTCCGACTCCGTCCACACCTTTGGGGACCCCTGGACCCGTTGGGGTTGGACCCCAGCAATTTATTGAGTCCCAGGCACCATGCTCGGCCTGATTCCTGCTGATGGTACAGAGTGAAAGAACAGATCATGTAGTAGTTTTCAGACACAGATTCCTTAAATTTGCATTCAGGAGTGAAAACATCTGAGCTGCAGAGAGAGCCTTCACCCTTTGTGGCCACATAGAGGCTGGCCTTCACCCCTTGGATGGCCACACACACACACACACACACACACACACTGAGAGTGAGAGAGAGAGAGAAAGAGAGAGAGGAATTAGATTGAAGAAGTTGAGTAGATGTTAGTGTACTTGGTCCCCTCAAAGGTACCATCTGGGTGCATCTGCAGGAAACATCCCTGCTGGCTGAATAAACGTGTCACAATTCCCTCCAGCTGGGGTTCACTTGGGCTGTTGCTGGTCCTCGGGCTTCTTCCACAGAGACCTTGCAACACCTGCACTCCTTTCTTCCAAGAAAGCTTAGCATCTTCAGGAGAAGCTTCTGTGTGGGGTTGGTCAAGTCCCCGCCCACATCCGTTAATTGTCCAACCAAAAGGCGGCCTGTGCTGAAAAGCAGGCTCCAGACCCTATGGTGGGCACGTAGGTGGCTAGCACTTCACACCCCCACGTGCAGAACCCTGGATGCAGGACAGGAGCCCAACAGGCTGATGGCCACACAGGCAGGGGAGGGGGAAGTGAGGCTGGGCCTGGGCAGTCCCCCTGGGGAACCACAGGCACTGCCACATCCCTGTGGGATGTGACACTTTGGGACTTTTTCCAGAGGCAGCTGGTCTGCAGGCGGGAGGGAGGAAGACTGGGTGGGTGTTCCTTTCCAGGTGCTGCCCCACTCCTGGGGGCGGGGCGGGGGAGGGGGAGGTAGGGGAGGGGGTCGCACAGGCCCTGGCCTTCTAGGCTCTTGACTCAGGGCACCCCTTCTGCTCCTGCTGTCAGCTGGGGCGGTGGATGCTGGGTGAGGAGGGTGACTGAGCGTGAGAATCCTGCTCAAAGGACATGCCTGCAGGAAGGTTAGTTCCTTCTAACCATGGCCTCTCTCCGTCTGCTGCTCAGGCACCAGTGCCTCTCCGAAACGGAAGGGAAGGGAAGGGAAACCAGTCTAACATTTTTTTATTTCCCAGAACTTTATTCAAGAAAATGACCTAATGTCTCCTCAAAAAAATAACCTTTTCAATCTCATTTGGGAGTCTTCTGTTGCCCAGACGACTGGTTGTCAGCCACCTAGAGTAAACAAAACGTGGTCCTAAGCCTTTGGCCCTGGCTACTCCTTAGTGGTAAGAAAAATAGTTTTCGTTTATACCCCTTGTGTACTAAATAGCGACAGGACAACTGGAAGCCTAGCCTGGGGGCCTGTGCCCTGGGTAAGTAATGCATGGCCTGGATGGCTCCCTTCAGCAGTATTTGTGCACATGGGCATTTAAGGGATGAGACCTGGATTCCTCCCAGACAGCAGAGGTCTGTAGCTAAACAGGCAGCTTTTTCAGTGTCCTGAGCCCACGTAGTCTGTGATGGGCCCTGAACTATGCATTTCAGGAAGGCTCGCATGTGCTTCTGATGTATATGCCTGGTTGCATCTTACTCCTGAGTACTGAGTACCACCAATCAAACAGTTCTGACTTAGAGCATTAGCTTAGCCTCCAATAAGTTTTCTATCCAGATGCAAGTCATTTAACACTGCCCCCCCCATCTTCATTGATAAATTGCAGAAACTATTGTCTTTTTCCCAAATGTTAGTGAAGATCACATGATGTTATGATTATGCATCCACAGTGCATAGCACATGGGCATTAAATAACTGCAATTATTATTATGATGTAGCTAAGCAGTGGGTCTCTGTTCCCAGGGAATAGATGAAATATGTACCATTTGTTATGGTAATGAACAGGAATAAACATCTTTTAGAAAAAGGTCGGGCTGACTTTGAAATATTTTATATTGGACAAGCTCATTTGGTCAAAAGATGGTCTTAGAATGAAATTCAATAAAATAGAGGCTAAGTCCATGGAAAGAGCTATCACGGAACCCAATGAAAATTCAATTTAATTCTTTAACTAACCTTATAAATAAGTGTTGAAGTTGCCTTTCTCCATTTAAAGTGCTTTCAGGTAAGACAAACAGCTCAAGTCTCTTTATTTTCCTCTAGTCACCCTTAAATGAACACCTTAGTTATTTCTGACACCTCTAATCCAACCTGGAGTCCTCCACGCATTCTACAGCTACTATTTATTTTCTTCAGTGTCTAATAGTTCCTGTCCTCCTAAAAGATGAATTCGGAAGTCCCTTCCAGATTGCTTCAGGTGGGGGGATGTACTTCCAAACCCATCATGATACCAAGCAGTAGACCCAGTGCTTTCATTCATGAAAGGGAGATGGACTGGAGGAAAAGTTGCCTCACTATTTTCCAGCTACACAGTCAAGCAACAATCGTGGGATCCATAGCTGGCGACGAATTGCAAAATCCTGGGCTGCATTTCACGGTGTGACACTGGAAACACAGGAGGAGTAACTTCAAGGGGGATTTGACTTAGAAATCTCTTAAAGCCATAAGCCAGGAATGCCTAGTCTCCTCCCTCTAACACAGCGGTTCTCAACCTGTGGGTCGCGACCCCTGTGGCAGTGGAACAACCCTTTCACAGGGGTCGCCCAAGACTATGCTGCATATCAGATATTTACATTATGATTCATAACAGTAGCAACATTACAGTTATGAAGTAGCAACAAAAAGAATTTTATGGTTGGGTCACAACATGAGGAACTGTATTTAAAGGGCCAGAAGGTTGAGAACCACTGAGCCTGTACCAAATTCTTTTTGAAGAATCATGACTTTTGTTTCTATTTTAAAAATTGGATGAATACATATTTTAATTTTAAACTAACTCAATAGTTACCTAGAACACACAAATCATATACTGTCTATGGCAACATGATATTTAATGTTTTCATTGTTATTTCTTATTTTTATAACTTAAATCAACGTGCCACATCACATGAATGCTGCTTACCATGTTAAATGTATTCAATCTTTTAATAAGTATTTGAGCTCCCCTGTGAGTCAGACAATCTTTTCTAGGCTCTGATAAATTCAATAATAAACAAAAACATAAAAACTGCTGTCCGGATGGAGCTTATATTCTAATTGGGGCTCTGACACTATAATAATAAGATCTAAAGGGGAAAATGCATTGAAGGAGGAAGACAAGAACTATAGAGCCTGGGAGGAGGGGCAGGGATACAGTAACAGTTACTATCCAGTAATTGAATTGAATCTTTATTTAAAAGATCAAGCCCACAAGTATATTGGGTTTTGAGCTCAATTTGCTTGCAGGTTTTCTTCTCAATAAACCAATTATGTATATTTTGTTGTAATTTGATTTCGTGTCGCCTCTCTAAAAATGTGTCTGCAATATATGATGATGGCTTAGGAACTGTCTTTTAATGAAATTAACTTGTGCTTGCTCTGGATCATACCTGTCTTCTCATCTTTTTCATTAAGGTACCTAAACCAAAGGAGAAAATACTTCTTAAGGCTAATGGGTTTCTTTAATTCACAATATAACTGTCGAGACATTAGGCTAAGCTATGGTGGGTAAGGCCATGAACAACCTCCTGGCGTAGCTGGGAAGACAAGCTGGGCGACAGTGCAGTCTGATGAGAACCATAATAGAGAGCAGCACATAGTTCCATTCAAGTAGAAAGGTAGGAGTGACTTAACAGAGACAACCAGGGAACTCATGCTTCAGAGGAAAAGGGGAATCTAAACTCTAGACTGATGACTGCTAGTCCAGGCTCAATCAGAGGAGCACATTCTACTACATGCCACCTGCAAAGTGCCCGTATAAGAAAGGTCCAGACCTGTAGAGAATTTTTATGAATTTATTGAGCCAAACTGAAGACATGCTGGGATGTAAGATCTGAAATGCTCCCGAGATCTGAAATGCTCCCAAGAAAGAGTCCTGCAGTCTCTTTTATGCATTGAAAGTTAAGAAGGGAAGGGAAGGAACATTGCATGGAGGTGGGAAAAAGCGAAGGGGATTGAATGATAGGATAGTTAACAAGATCCTGTGCTCTTTTGAGGGTGGTGATTATTTCAACGGTGTATTAACCTAGGTGCCCAGAAACAATGTTCAGCTTGCATAAGGCACATATAAACCTTTTACGGAAAAGTTATATGCTTTGGGTGTGACTATCCAGCAAGACCTGTTGACTTGCCCAGCTAGGAATTAATGATCAGATCACCCTGTGAGGTTACTTGACATAGGATGCCCCTTTTTTTGTCCATAGTAGGCATGAAGCAGTTAGTTTGATGGAGGTGATACCATGGTAATTAACCTAGTTATTAATTAACAGGAAAGAAGAAAAGGGAAGGTCAAATATGATAGTCATTTGATTTTTTTACAGAGAGGAAGGGAGAGGGATAGAAACATCAATGAGAGAGAAACATCAATCAGCTGCCTCCTGCATACCCCCTACTGGGGATGTGCCCACAACCAAGGTACATGCCCTTGACTGGAATGGAACCTAAGACTCTTCAGTACACAGATGTATGCTCTATCCACTGAGCCAAACAAACCATTTAGGGCCTCAATTGTACTTTTAATGAAACATTCCGGTATCCTACTAGCCTGGAAGCTTCTGGGACATATGGTAGGACCAGTGGACTGTCTTCTCCTTTGCCAATTGTTGGACCCCCACCTCAAAATTAGGTAGGCCCCTTGGTCCAAGACAATTTTTTGTAGGATCACATGTCCATCAGACACTGTAAGACCTGGGATAGTGATAATGGCTGAAGCACTGAGGGCAGAGAAGATAAACCCCTTGCATCACTTCAGATTTGATTTTGGCCCACATTAAATTTAATCTGTCCTGAGAGTGACACTCTAACTTGGTGGTCACTCACAAATTCTGAAAGAAAAGAAGAAAAAGACAAAGAAAGAATGACTCCCCCCAAGAATCTGTGATAGGGTAAGGTATTATATGGGCATTTGTACCTTCTCCTGAGGAATTGCTATGTATCATCTTTCTTCTCTATCAATCATTATAGGTTCCTCTCATTTTTCATCAGTTCTCAGATATTTATCCCTGAGGAGTCTGGGGCCTTGATTAGCATGCCCCTGGGTGAGCTGTTGCTGAGGTTGGCCAATTATAGTTATCACCAGGTATAAAAGCACCAAGAAGGGAACCAGTCCCTGGCTTCTATACTCCACACAGCTTTCATTATGTAGCAGCAAATCTACCTCCTCATGAACAGGGTCAATCACTACTATCAGAAGTTCCGTTCTACTTCTTCTGGTTTGGCATCATAAGCCCACATTAATCATCATACTCTATCATTAAGGTGAATTTTGATCTCTCTGCTCCTTCTCATTATGGTATGACTTTATAGTTTAACAATGAGAGGATACTTTTATTTCCTTTATTTCTAGCTTGTAAGACGTGCCCTGCTATTACCCCTACATGAAGACCACAGTTCAATATCACTGTAGGTTAGTATGTGTGAGGATTAGATTAGTAGTATTAGCATCAGATTAATGGAGATAATTCTGGAGAAAGAATTACAGATCAACTTGTGCAGTAGTTTAGAGTTGAAATACTTCTAAGTGATAGAGAGTTAGGTCTGGACATGTGAATTTGAAAGCTAGTTAAAATGGCTTGGAAGGTTGAGACTGGGGGGAGTGGTCAAGAGAATGTCAGTGGTCCAACTGAAGGCCTGAAGAGGGCAATGGCGATTGAACAAAAAGATGTAGAGCAAATCTGAGAAATATATTCCAGGAAAAATATCCCACTTTGGTAGTTATCGGGTATGGGGACTAAGAAGGTGGTAGAGTTTGTACTGAATCCAGCTTCCTCTCTGGGGTTATATACTGCCCGGCTTAATCTCAGCTTCTGCTACTGGTCACTCAGTAGCATCAAGACTCAGAGAAGTACCGGGATGCGAAATAAATGAGAAATTTGGCTTTATAAAGCAGGACATGGAAAAATGTTAAAGGAAAATCTTTGTTGAGATGCGAAGATAAAATAAAGAAAATGACCCCAAAAAGGTGTCAAAGTCACACATATTTTTAAGATTTTAGGGTTTTATGGCTTTTGAATACATTCTCCACATCTTAGGTATAAAAGTCCTAGAGATTGCTGGGAAAGGGCATTTTTGAGGATGATTTTTGAAATGTGTTATAAGCTCCACTCCCACCCTTTCCTCCATCACTACTACTAAGGAGGAAAATATATCCTATATGGAGAATTTCATCCCCTCACATCAAGGCTGTTGAGAGGTGCTTCTCTGGGACCACTTGTAAAATTTGATAGGTGACTCCTGAAAGTGGAGGTGGTAGACCCAATAGACCGTTTTCTTATTCTTAACTAGAGGTCTGGTGCACGAATTCGTGTACCTGTGGGGATTGTGCTGAAACCAGCTCTCTGACATCCCCCGAGGGGTTCCGGATTGTGAGAGGGCACACACCAGGCCAAGAGACCCCACCAGTGCACAATCAGGGCTGGGGAGGGACTGGGGGGGGCTCCAGAACATGTCTAGCCCACCTCGTGCAGTCCCCATCGGCCGGACCCCAGCAGCAAGCTAACCTACCTGTGGGAGTGTCTACCCCCTGGTGGTCAGTGTGCATCATAGTGACTGGTCAAACGGTTGAATAAATGGTCGAACACTTAGCATATTAGGCTTTTATTATATAGGATGTGTGTGTGTGTGTGTGTGTGTGTATAACATACTACATATAAAATATATGCAAAAGTTGAAGGATAAGTTAGCTAACTGCAACCAACAGGACAAAGGAGAAATTGCTGAGTTAAGGATGAGTCATCATCCCACTCCCAAGATTTGTCAGGACAGAGAATTTGAGTGTTACCTGTGGGCAATATGGGGACCACATGGAACAGAGAGTCAGTGTGAGGCTGCCTTGAGACATATCCTTATATTTGAGAGGCCCGTGAGACTTTGTATTTAGATTAATGGGGGCAGATGAAATTAAGTGCATAAATTAAGTGTATGAATTTGGCATAAAATCAAAATAGGTGAAATCATGAAGAATCTGCAAATAAAATATTAGAGAGTACTGACAATGAAATGTCAGCATTTAGCTAGGGTTTGGAGGACAACAAAGATCGCACTCTAGGGCAGGGGTGGGAAACCATTTTTCTGCCAACGGCTGTTTGGATATTTAGAACATCATTTGCGGGCCATATAAAATTATCAACTTAAAGATTAGCCTGTTATATTTGGTCAAACATTTAACTCACCTCTAATGCCTTGGCAGGGCCAGACCAAATGATTTCCATGGGCCAGTCGTTCCCCACCCTTGCTCTAGGGCAGTGGTTCTCAACCTTCTGGGCCTTTAAATACAGTTCCTCATGTTGTAACCCAACCATAAAATTATTTTCCTTGCTACTTCATAACTGTAATGTTGCTACTGTTATGAATCATAATGTAAATATCTGATATGCAGGATGGTCTTAGGCAACCCCTGTGAAAGGGTCGTTTGACCGCCAAAGGGGTCGAGACCCACAGGTTGAGAACCGCTGATCTAGGGGGACACATTAACAATGATGTGTAGTTGCTACTCCCACTTATTTATTATTCTCTGCTGGGCCCACTCCAATCAGGCTTTCTCTTCACTACTTCCCTGAGAGTGCACTAATGGAGGCCATTACTGTGTGTGCTAATGAAGGTTACTGGTAATCTGGTCATTTGCCTTTTCTTATTTGAACTTTCATTGGCCTTCAACATGCCTGCTGGCTTCTGTTCTTCTCTTGGCTTCTGAGATCCCACATTCTTCTGTATCTTTCTCCTACCTCACCGGCTTCTTTGTAGGCCTCACCTCCTGTGTTTCAACTGTAAATGTAGAAATGTACCCAGGATTTGGTCTTGACCACTTTCCATTTCTGTTTGCAGGCATACCTCAGAGATATTGTGGGTTCAGTTCCAGAACCTTGTAATAAAGCAAGTTATAATTTTTTGGCTGATGGAGGTATATCAAAATAAAATGTGTTATACTTGTACTCTTTATTCTTAGAGATAATATTGTGTAGTATCTTGGGTCTAGGATATAAATTATGTGCTAATGATTTATAAACTGCATTTCTAACAGACAGCTATGAAATTACTAACGTGATAAAGCTAGCTGGGTGGCTAATAGGCATCTCAATATACAAAACAGAATTTTGATTTGTTTGTGCTCCATCTGCCACCCACAATATCTTTTCCCCAAGACTCCTCTGTCTTAGTCAACATCCAGACAATATCCACCCAGTTCCTCAAGCCAAAGTCCAGGAGTAATTTTGAATGCACTCTCCCACATTATGTCATCTGATAGATCATATGTTAAGTCCTCAGGTTTTTATATCTGAAATATATCCTAAATTCTGCTTCTACTCACCATCCCACGTGCTATTTTCCTTGTCCAAAAAACCTCCACACTATCTTGCATGATGACTTCCGTAGCCTTATCCATGATTGAATGGCTTCCATTAGCACTTCCCAACACTCACAATACAACACACACAGCCTATGAGTCATCAGATCATATGGACCTTTTCGGACCCTTCAGGCAGGAGTGGCTGCCCAGTTTGATTTCTCAGTATAGACACTGAATTTTCTTTTTGAATATTAGCATCTTTTCTTTTGCTTATTTATTCTCTCCACCCACAGTAACCTATAAAAAATGAGTGATATGTGTCCCCAGCGTCTAGAACAATGTCTGAATCATAGTAAATACCCAGTAAATGCATCTTGAGCAGATGAAAGAATAGTAGGGATGAAACATAGTTTGTAGAGGATTAATGGTTATGTCACAAATATCGATTAATATTTCAAGACTTTGTACTTGAAGAAAAAAATAATAAAGTAGAAATTTAAAGAGGAGATAAGCTAAGAAAGGCTTTGTTTGCAAGACTGGGAAAGAACTGGATGCATGTAAAGTTTATAGGGAAGAAACCAATGAAGCAGGAAATTAAATATAATAAAAAGATAAAGTATGAGACATGATCCTAAAATAATCAGGAACTGTTGGATCAGAGCTGCCGATTCTTATTGGAGGATTAGCCTTAGAAATTGGAAAACAGAAGATCCTGTTTTCCTTCCTCTCTCTCTTCCTTGTATTTTCTCCTCTCCCCTTTTATTCATCTCTCCCTTTTTATTCTTTTATTTCCTCCTGCTACAATTTCTATTTGAGTGCTTCTATAGTAACAGGTGCTGTGAAATAGATAGGGAATTTAAGTAGAATAAAAACAAAAAGCATGCCTGGTCAATGTTTCTCAGTGGTTGAGCATCTACCTATGAACCAGGAGGTCTCAGTTTGATTCCCAGTCAGGGCATTTGCCCAGGTTGCAGGCTTGACCCCCAGTAAGGGGCGTGCAGGAGGCAGCCGATTAATGATTCTTTCTCATCAGTGATGTTTCTATTTCTCCCTCTCCCTTCCTTTCTCTGAAATCAATAAAAATATATTTTAAAAGTGAGATCTGATACCATCAAGGTGCCAAGGAAATTAGCAGCAGCATCCCTAATGGGTTTATCACAGCTACTCTATTAGTCACAGATAAGAAAACAAACTCTGGTCTACTTAAATGGAACATGAGTGTGGGAATTAGGGGCATACCTCACAGAAACTACAGGAAGCCAGAGACAGGCTATGGCAAGAGCCAAGCCAGGCCGAGCCGAGACAGCGGGACGTCCCGAGGGCTGGTTGTACAGCTGGAGCTGGCATCACCGCTAGTTATCCTGTTGTTGCTGGACTCTAGTCCTCTGAACCCTTGTCACCACACCACTGGGGACTTTCCATTCCACTGCAGTGGCCATAAAAAAGGCTTCATTGACCCTTTCTTTTGATTCAAACCCTCAGAATGAGACAGACTCACCTGACTGGTCATGCTCAGGTCACAGAAGACCTGAGGGGACAGGAATGTGTAACCCAGCTGTGGTTTCTGGAAGGGGCCGTGGATCTGCTTCTTTTCTTTCTTAGGATTCCCACACACGTGAGGATGAAACATGACCGTACCCTTTTATGTAATGATGTTTACTTTGAATTTATATTAGTTCACACAAACACTCCACCTTGCTTCAAACCCTCAGAATGAGGTCCAGTTTAAGAACCCATTGTGCTCAGGTCACAGAAGACCTGAGGGGACAGGAATGTCTAACCTCTGTCCAGTTTCTGGAAGGGGCCGTGGATCTGCTTCTTTTCTTTCTTAGGATTCCCACACACGTGAGGATGAAACATGGCCATCCCCAAAGTCTAATACTCACTAGAGGCAATTCCAGAGGATGGCGTGGAGGTGGAAGTGATTCTGCTCCCTGGGCTCTGAGGTACACCTCTACCTGGAATCACCCTGTGACTTTGCACCATTCATCCATGTGCTCCAGGCCATGTTCCACTTCCCTGTACAATGTGTCTGTTGCTTCCATGCGTTTGCTAGCCCTTTCCAGCACTAAGAATCTCCAGCTTGCATCTCATATCTGAAGAAATATATCAGGAAACCAAATCATACCCCAGTTTGAGCATTTACACTTATGACCTTTCTTGGAAAGTCCTTAGTGGGTAACATAGACCAGAATATATTCACCCTGTATTATAAAGGTAGGAGAATACAAATGAGAAATGGTAAAGGGCAGACATATTTGCTGGACAAATGAACTGAGACTCAGAGAGACAAGGTGCCAACAGTGCGGTTATGTTTGCACTCCTGAAAAAAGGAGAAAAAATGGCAAGGGAGCCAGAGTTCCCTCTGAACAAACAGTTCAAAAGAAATAGGGCAAAGAACACAATATAAAAGGCAGGGTATGTCAAGTCACAAACATCAGCTGGAAGTAACAGGCTAAATACAATTCAGGTTTCTGCTCCTCAGAGAGAGATGTCTCCATGACTGGTAAGTTCAGGAAAGACTGGCACAAACTTCAGATGACACAGGGCTCATCTTTGTGACATTGTCATCCAAGGTCATGGAGTAAAGCATCAGGGACAGGCACTTAAAGGTCAGATGCTCAGGATGTTCTTAATGTTTGGAAAGCAGAAGAAGAAATGCACTAGAATTATTTTTAGGTCTTTGGTGGTTTAATAAATGCACTAGAGAAAAAAAATAAGTTAAACCTGAAAGGCAGAGGATATTATTAAAAATTGTATTCATTCATCATCTTCTGAGAATGTAATTACTCATTCTGGCCAATAGACAAGTTAAATAAATTCAAATTGCAACACTGAATTTATTTGAAATCTTATTGCTATTTCCCAGTATAATAGACGTTGATATCTAGGGGGGAATCTTTTTCTCCTTACACTAATTATTTGGGCTAAGGTGTTCAGTTTAGGAATTGATGAGCAGTTAGAGAGAAAATCAGTTAATGATGCACCAAGAGATAATCTTTTAGAGAAGCACCTACAACCTCATATTCTTACAAAATTCTTTTATTTATAACTTGACAAGACTGCTTTCCTTTATATATAAATAATACAAAATCTTATTAAAATCAAAGAGATAGGCATGTTAGGTAGTGTGCATTTTCTTGGCCTTTATTTACCCATACTATCTTTCTTTTCATGATTAAGGAATAGATAATACATTGCATATTTTCACTTGTTAGTATTCTCCATGACACCAAATTATAATAGCAAGAAAGAAAGATATTTTTTATAATAATATTTTAAGATTGGAGTAAGGCAACTAAAGCTTGGGAAATATCCTGGGACTCAAGAAAATAGAGAGAAGAACAATGAAGAGATAAGTGCTTTCTTGGCACTTTGGCCACCCTGCTGGGGGTCGAAAGATGAGCATGCCCACGTGTGTCCTTCAGTCATGACAGTCGAGTGGAAGAGAACTATTCATTTCCAAAATTCCAAGAAGTATTAGGAAAGTATTTTCCTAAAGGAAGGTACCTGGAAACTGACAGGGAGGGGACCCACCATGGATGCCAACAGCATGATATTCCTAGAGGGGTTACTCCTGTAGGGGAATTTGACTTCATCATAGCAATGCAAGGGCATGGCTAATTTCAGGCATAAGCAGCTCTCAGAGTTCTGGTTCCTGCCTATATCTCCAGTCATATTTCTTGTCACCCCTCCCCTCACACTCTATACTCCAGTCTCTCTCTACACTCTCACATCTCCTTGCCTTTGGATATGCCAGTCTCTTAACCTTGAATATCTTCCCACTGCTGTGACCTGTGCCTCTCATGAGGCTATGAGACGACCAGGACCAGGATCAGGGTATGATTAGCACATGCTGCAGCATCATACACACCACAGGTTATCAGTATTTGAACAGATGAAAAAGGCAGCATGGATTGTGGGTAAGATCAGGACCTTGGGGGCACACTGTTGGGTTTTGACTCCTGTATCTTCCACTTCGTCTCCAGATGATATTAAGCAAGTTATGCAACATCACTGGGACTCCATCTTCAAACGTCTGACAGCATTTCCACGTGGGTTAAATTAGTAACACCCGTAAGACTCTTAGAACAGCATCTGACACATGCTATTCACAACTGTAAGGTATTCATAGCTAAGAAATTCCTGGGTGGATGGATGTTTGTGGCAGAGACAGTAATTACTTTAAAGTAGTGTGCTTGCTTCTTGAATTCCCCAGGACATTTGCAGTTAAGCAGGGACATATGATGAGTTCTAACCAATAGGCGCTAACTAAAGAGTTGGCATTTGTCTCTCATGCTCTCTGTTGCCCTGCCACAGAGGTCACAGGCATATGTAAGAGTGAGGAAACTCAAGCAGCCTGAATGAACTTGTTTTCTAATAACTGAGACTTTGGGATTATTGTTACTGCAGCATCAACCCTCCTATCCTGAATAATTCAGATCACCCTGAAGTCATACCACAGAGATGACTGTCTACTTTATACACTTTCATAACCTTTGACGAAAAGAAGTGAGTAGGAGGAAACAGCAAACACAGCCTCACCTACAAAGATTGGAGGATAAAATGGGTGGTTGTGAAGGGAGACTGTAGCAGGGATGGAGGGAAAGAGGGAAGAGCATTGTTGGCATTTTCTAAGTTTAAAAAAAAAGCCTTAAATAATGATCAAAGTGGTGTCAGATTCTTTTACTTGAAATGTGCTTTTTTCCTATCAGTAAGACTAAAAAAAAATCAAGAATTTAGAAAAAATAAAAATTAATTCCTTTCACAATTAAATTAGCAAAAACATATAAATCATATTATTTTACTTCTTTTTCTCCCCCCTAAAAATAGGTAAATTTTTATGAGTATAGGTGGGAGTGATTGCAAACTTTGAAAATCTGATAAAAACTATAGATTTTATCCCTAGGGAAAAATGAAAATGCCCACAAAAACATACAGTTTTAAGGAATTCTGGATCCAGAGTTATACAATCTTATAAGTTTCTCTATCAAATCCTGATTTGAACTATTTAGAAATATTTTGAAAGATATTTCCTAACATTTTTAATTTATTAGTTGGGCTACAGTTAATACCAGTATGAGCACTGTGGGGAGTATATATGCACCATGAGCACTTAGCACATTAATAAATAGTATATAAATGTTGTGGAGGACAGATAGTCAATGTTCATCAACTTGAACAATGGTTGCATGCTTTGAGCCAGCAATTCTATGCATAGAAATTATCTCTAAAGATACACTTGCAAAATCATGCCATAATATATGTTCATGATGTTCATTATAATGTTGTTTGTAATAGCAAAAATACCTGGGAATCATGACGATTGACAGGGAACTGGATAAATAAATTATAATACATTGACATAATATTATGCTCTGAGCCATTAAATAAAATGAAGTGAATAGGCGCTGACATGGAAAAACAATATGTTTATTTAAATTAAAAAACATAACTGTGCATGTTAAAGGGTCTTGTTAGATAATTTTTTACAAGGATGTGTGTGTATTCTGGGAGAATATGACTACACTATTACAAGCAGTTGTCTTTGGTGAAGCAAATGCACATACAGGACACATAAAAGCATTCACCATTTGCATTTACTTATCATTTATTGAGCTCATAATTCCTCTGTGATCAACACATTTTTTAAAGCTTTGGGGATACAAACAAATGTGGGAGACAGCCATTAACATTGATCATTAATCTTATAGTCAGTAAGAAAAACAGATATTTGTAATAATTAGAGAAAATGTAAAAGACAATGTATGAGCCAACACATGTTGAAATGGTAAAAACTGCATAGTAAGTGTTGAACAATGTGCTATCAGCTTTGAGAGAAACTGGCCTACCAGCCAAAACATTGAAGTTAGAACAAGCACTGAAAATACTTACAACTTATTTATCAGGTATTAAATGAGGAAACTGTTAATTCAATTAATATACTGAGTGGTATTTCTCTAATTGCTTCTAGTTGTATAACAGAAGTCCATCTGACTTTGACTTCTCAGAAACCACAAGGCTATATTTGGCAGTGTTGGCAGCTTTATTAAGGTAGCTGTTAGTAATGCTAAGGAAGTATGCTCTTTTTCAATTGGGCCTGACAACATTTGATACATAGGCCGTGTTGACAATTGCACCAGCTGGATCATTTTGAATTCTTACAGTAGACAAATCCATCAAAAAAGTCAACTAGTCTGTGTGTACCTACACAGTCGCAGGCGTGACTGACATTTTTTCAGTGATACAAGAATTACATTTCTCTGGGTGAGAATACTAATATTCACAATCGACTTAAAAAGAAATGCTGGTCAAAACATTCCAAAACACAGTAATATTCCTATGGAAAACAATGTGCAGTTAAATTATTGGAAACTCTACAATGAATGACTGTTTCTGTTAAGATAATTTTGGTTCCAAAGAAAACACTCCCTTTTATATGCTGGGTATCTAATTGTGATAAATGTGGTGCTTATTATTGCATGTTGTTCTAAAATGATTCCAAAATTTCCTTAGTAATTAAAATGTTCTATGTAGCATACATACAATGACAGTAAGTTTTAGACCAGATTAACTTCCAGAATTCCCAGCCTTTGGGAAAAAAATGGGGTGCTAGACTCTCGGTAAGGTACAAACACAAAGCTCACATTTGCATATGAAGAGTAGGCAAGGCCTCCTCCCTTGGCTATTACACCCACCTCTGTAAAATCCCTTTCCTTGGGTTTATTTGCTAGTTGGGTTTCAGTATAAATCTGGCTGGGAGGTGAGGGCAGGATAAACGGCACTTCATCTTATATGTGAATGATTTGTTGGGCTGCTAACCCATGAATGAGCTGACAGCTCTCTCCATATTTCATCAGTTGCCCAGAAAATCTGAGAGAGAATTTGTGACAGTTAAGCCATTTGCTTTAGGATTGCCCTAATTACTCAATGAATCAAGACAATGTGAGTTCTGTCAGCCTAAATTCTAAGTCTCTTATTTAATTATATCCATTTTTTCCATTTGTCTTTGGAAGGGAAGAAGTGTGATGTAGGTTATTAATTTTAGATGATGTGGGAGATCTCTGAGTTTCCGGTAATTTATTGCTTATTTAGGAAAATGACCACTGTACTTACAAGAAACAGCAGTAACCAAACGTGATGGAATTTTAGAAAACAGAATATCATATGATCTAAAATATCGGGGGTCCCATACGATATTCCTCTCCTCGGATGAAGGGAGGCCCTTAGGGAAGCACACAGATAAGCAGCTCTGTGAACTTCAGATTGCCGGCGGTGAGAGCACAGTGTGCACTGGGCTACACGGGAAGACAGTTCTTTGTTCCTGCACCTGGGGATGGCTGCTAATCGGAGTCACCTAGAAGTTGGTTATAACAATTTTAAAATAAGAATACAAATTACTGGATTAGGTAGGATTCAGCAGGTGCTATAAGAGAAAAATAGTTTTATTAAATACAAGTTCTTAGTGCTTATCCAGTGGAGGATAAAATTGACATGATTCAGGGATTAATTAAGCCATTCCTGGAGTTCTTTTTCAGTTGCTCAATACAGGGGAAAAAATCAACCTAATCATAGGCAAACGCTTTAAGAAATAGAATTATCTCGTGCTAACGCACCCTCTCACTTAACTTCCAGCTCCCACCTGGCATCTGCCAAACATGTCTTTTGTATGACAGGTTCTGCTGTCAGCAAAGATTGTGCTTTTCCTAAGCAACTCAAAGCAGACTAGCTCCACCTTAGAAAATTATGGAATTTCTCAAATTCATTATGCAAGTGAAACGTGGGGTTCGGGGAGCAGATCTCCCCCTTGTAGCTTCTTGCCTTGTGAAGTTTAAAGAATAAAATTCATGGCCTAAAAGGACTTGCTAGTAAAAGGATGGAAATTTATTGAAAGCAAAGACAAACACCCAGGTAGGGAGGGGTCCCAAGGGAGTAAGCAACCAGGGCCCTTTTTTTCTAAGGTTTATAAAGGCTACAGTTCTTTGTCTCTTCATGCTCCCTTCTAATTGGACCCCTTCCCCATTTTATGACCTTGTGCTTTTTCTGATTGGTGCTCTTTTGCAGAATATCAGTTTCAAAGTTCAAAACCCACGTGGTTCCTCCCCCTCTCTCTCCCCATTATCTTGCAACATTCCTCTAACCTCTGTGAAAATATGCTTCCTACTTCTCTATATCCTGTGACTTTTCTTTATCCTCTGTGAATGTATGTCTTCCTCCCCCACTATCCTGTGGCTTTTCTCTATCCTTCACGTATCCATCTTACTAGTATCTGTTCAGGTTGGAGTTGCTTTTAATTTCCCTTATGGCTCTCTCTCAGTTGTCCTGGCCAGAGATGTTTTACTAACCCTTATGGCTCTCCAAGCTGCTCAGGTCAGGGCTGCTTTCCCACCTCCCTGGACTGCCCCCTTCCTGTCTGCCTGATTGAGCTAGCTAGCTAACCCTTATCACATGGATACCCTAAGCTTTTGAGTGGGACTAGAATGTCAAGGAGATTCTGAAGTTTGTTTCAAGTTTAACTGAGGTTGGAATTCACATATTGCTAAGAGGGAGTGACCTCTTTATTAATTACAGATACCACCACATAAGCCTTTTGTATAGCCTCATGAGGAACTAAAACCTCATCTTAAGCCAAGGTAAGTTGGACAAGATGCCTCCGAATTCAGAAAAGTATTGAGGGGCAGATAAGCTATTGATTTCATGAGATAATGCAAAATCAGATAACAATACAAATAACAATAAAATGTATAATTATTGATATTTGGAAGTTTATGTGCAGATTCTGATAACACTTCCAGGAATTATATATTATAATTAATATTATCATCATTGTTATTTCATCCACTGTATAACTGAGGAAAAGAAGACTTTACATTAATTAAGAAAATTGCCTAAGGTAACTTTGCATTTAAATGGCAGTGCCCAGATTCTTAACAACTGTGCTGCCCTGAGCCATCCGTCTGTTCAAAAAGAAACTTTTCAAAGAGACAAGAAACATAAAGAAACTGACTGAAAGGGGTGTGCAGCAGGGAATGTCAGCAGTAGTAGAACTTCCCTGGTGGGAGCAATTGCTTCAATGAAACCTGTAGGAAGCATATACTGGGAGACGGTGCTAGTTACAAAGCATTAGGAAACATGTGCTCATTCAAAGTGTGGTCTCCAGACTAACATCACCAACGTTTATTATAAATGTGGATCTCAGGGCCCACCTCAATTCCACTGAATGTGCGTTATAATACATCTTATGAGTTTGCAAAAGATTCCTAGCTACTTCACATACTAAAGTTTGAGAAGCACTACTTCACCCATAAAGTACCATCAGAGAGAGAGAATGCTAAAGTTTTACTTTCCATTTAACAAGATGAACTGGGGCAGGAATGGCATAGATAGGGATGTATTAATTACAGAAAGGTAATTACCTTGGTATTAAGATAGGACATTCAATTTGGGGCCAAGGCAGACAAGCCTCCTCTCTATGACAGAAATCTGTAAGACTGCTTACATACCGCTTGTGTGGATTAGCTGCCAATCTCTGCAACTCAAGTCTGTCTTTTGAAAAGCTTCTTAGAGGCAGCTGATACCACAGTGCCGTCTTAAGATAACTTAGAGGTAAGAGTAAGATGCATCTTAAAATGTAATCAATAAAAAAATCATCGATTAACTTGGAAACTGTAAGTTGAAATGTGAAATGGATAATGCTATGATAACAAATGCAAACTACAAGTCCTTAGTCCCCATGGAGTCTAGAAAAATTAAGTTAGAAAGTAAAAATCTGTCATTGTCTCATCAGAACCATCCAGAGGACAGGATGTCATCACCGGCCCCCAGAAATATTCAGTCCATCAGACAGCTGCATCTATTAGAACAGACAATGTCTCACCAAGCCACCACTGCTTGATGACCGGCTGCTTAAGGCCACTCAGCTACCTACGTTCTAATCTCAAGCTCATCAAGCAAACTTTTCTTATTTTAACTCACCTTTTCGGGTCAGTTTCTCAAGTGGTAGGAAGATATATTGACCAGATGGCTCATAAATACAGTCCTTGTTATAAATTATTTAAATGGCTTTCTGTTGCAAATCCCTTTAGGAAAAGGTGGGTGGCGTGTTTCTCTCTCATGCTGACCCAATGATTTGGAAATTGTGAGACACTAGACCTTGGAGAAGGGGTAGTTGTGAGCAAATTCAACATCCTAAAAGGGACTCACCTAAAATAGTCTGTCAACATTAATTGTTTAACCAATCAGCTATTTTTTGGTCAGTAATAGTGTAGGACTTTGATTGCTAACTACTGCACTTATGCTGTTAACTTTAGGGGAGAAAAGATGGCGTGCACGCCCTGATAAGTGCATGCCCCAGTGACGACCTGCAGAAGGGAAGTCCTTGTGCTCTGGGACTAAAAAGGGAGCCACCTGATCTTCCAGTTGGGGATCTCCCCACAACTGAATATCCCTCAATTAGAAGTTTAGAAGGTGGTAACTGTGTTAGGTGATAACAGGTACCACTGAGCAAGAAGGTGGAGTAGATGTCTTCTTTGCTTCTGTCCTGGTTGCCTGTGAGACCAGAATCGGTGAGCAGGAATTCTCACAGAATCAAAGCATGGAGCCATGGACCAGAGGAGTTCAAACAAGGCAGGAGTTTATTGCAAGCAAACACCGGGGTCTGGCTCTGGGGACCTGTGGGTTGCCGTGGAAGCATGCTGCTCTTTCCCTTATGTCTGCTAAAGGTCTGCTCTTGGTCTCACTGTGTTGCTCTCTGATTGGTTTCTGGCCTTTTGCAACATTTTATTTTGACTTGTGAGTAAAGCATCCTTGTCTCAAAGCATCTTGTTTTTCTGACACCCTGTTTTTCTGCAAAACATTTTGTGGTTTCAGCTCCAATGGTCACATCCACGCTTCTTCCTCCTTCCACCCCTTACCCTGACTGCCTAATTCTGCTTCTAACTCCTCTCACCTGGGCCCTAGGAGATTCCTGGTACCTGAGCACAGGTGCCAAACACAGGGAAGTTCCAGGCAAACCGAGATGAGTTGAGCACTTCACTGCCATGCTTGGGCCATTCCTTATTCTTCATATAGACCCTCAGCTTTCTGGAGTTATTCTAGAATCATACCCATTGCCCCTTCTTATAGCCGTCAGCTATACCAGGACTCATCAAACCATCTGGGAAAGGACTAGTTTTTTATTTTTTTCTCCCTGAAATATTTTTGGCAATAAATACAATAAAAATAAATTACAGGTGATGAAAGATAAAGAGCATAAAACTTAAGTTCAATTTTATATTATTATTAGAGTTAATTAATATTAAAAACAAAACTGTTTAATGGCTACAAAAATGTGTAAAGGGCTACTCTCAATTTCTGCAGCTCCTAAAACTTTCTAAAATTTATGTGCATAAGTAAATGTGTAAAAATAAGAAGAAAAAGCCAAAGAATATTTTTAATGGTAGAAAACTTCTCCTGTTAAATATATACTAAGCTGTACTAATTAAAAGCATGTAATAATAGCTTAAGGGATGACAAATCAATGGAATAGAATAGAGGGCAAAAATAGAACCATTTATATAGGATATTTAGTACATGATAAATATAGGTTTTCAAAACCCAGATGGAAAAACAAATTAGTGTAACTAGGTATGTTTTGAGGAAAAAGAATTGGATTTTTTATCTTTCTTAACAAAATAAATTCCAAATGATTACAAATGATTATCTGTCAATAAAATTTAAAAACACACACAATATATTCTGAAAAATGTTTGGCAAAATTTTCTTAATCTATAAATAAGTATTAATGATTTATTTTAAAACATGAACTACTGCATAAAATGGGCAAAGGATCTGAAAATCCAGTTTATTTCTCTCTCTCTCTCTCTCTCTCTCTCTCTCACATGCACACACACACACTTACACACATCATATAAATGACTAATAATATACATAAAAACTCACTTCACTTAATTAAAATATGCCAAGTGAAATAAAATTTAGCTGCTTTTTCACCGACTAGACTGACAAATACTATAAACATTTATTAAATTTCATGGTAATTGCAACATGGGAAAATCATTACTATCATCTCCATTTGCCAGAAGTATACAAATGCTTCATACCAATTCTTGTATGGAGACTTTGCAGATATTCAAAATCTCAAATATATATGTCACTTGGAATTTAATCTGTAATAAAATTTACTCAAACAATTGCTCATTAAATGTACAAGGATTTTCATTTTGATAGGGAGTGACAAACACAAGTACTCATTAAATATGCAAGGATTTTCATTGCAATAGGAATGATGTCGAGTTGGGTGCATAAATTAGGCTACATACTTACAATGCAATACTATGGAGCCATTAATGAAGAGTGAGTTATAGCTATGGGTTTTGCCGTAGGAAGATTATGCATAATTATATTTTTAAGTGAAAGTTAAATTATATGTAGTTTAATTACATTAAAAATAGCATATGCACATGCTTTCTTTATTTGTGTATGCATGCAAAGAAGTCCTGAAAAAAAAAATACACCGCAAACTGCCAACAATAGCTACAGCTGAGTAGAACAATGTAGGCAGCAGTGGGTAGAGGAAAGACATTTTCTTCTTTTTTGAACACTTTAATATTTTCTGAAAACCTTTGTAATGAGCATATATTACTTTTTAATAAAGACTACTTACTATTTAGTGGTGAATTAAATACTGTAATAATCTACAGTTCTAAATGGATTTCCTGGCAAAATCAAATTTGGAGTACAATTAGACACATTTCCTCCCCCATAAAGAATTGTCCCAGCAGGCAGTTGAGCAGACCTGTTGTGGAGGCAAAGGTAAATTGGACTGGTTAAGACAGATATTCACAACCCATCCATGTGATTGTATATTCAACTCGTTCATTGGACTGACCCACAGATTCAAAGGCTGGGGTAATTTTGTCAGGAACTTATTTATTCTGGAGATAGAGGAAAGTGATTAATTTGATGCTGAATATTCATAACAAAACTAGAGGCCCAGTGCACAAATCATTCCAGGCCGGCCAGGGGGAGGGGTCACCGGCAGTGGGCCTGCTGGCCCGCCCCCTGGTCGGACTCCCGGTTGAACTCCCAGTGGAACTCCCCGTCTTAAGAATAGCTTTTGTGTCAGTTTCCACCATTGTTTCACACACTGGGTATCTAGGGCACTCTCAACCATTTGATTTTTACCCTTCTCTGAAACACTATTTTGTTCCTTATCTGTATGTCTTCATGCATAATATTCTTTTTGTTCACAGCTCTTCTTTAGACATTTACTTCATGAAAGAAGTGGAGCACACTGCTTACCTCTACCACAGAGCTATTGAGTTTATTGTGATTTTTTTGTTCATTATTTAGTCTTTGTGTGTCTAGGGCATAGTAGACTTCTAAGATATATTTATTGAATGTGAAAAATGAATGAATCATGACCCACATCACAAAAGGTGCATTGGTGCATTCAAGCACTTGTTCAAGATTTAATTTGGGAGAGACCCATTATCCCATTAAAAGAATTCTTCTCTCTCTCTCTCTCTCTCTCTCTCTCTCTCTCTTTTTTTTTTACTCTGGTATCCAGTTATTTAAATGATAGATTTAAAGTGAGAAAGCAGACAGCTGAGACTTGAGGAAGTTGAGACTTAATATTTCAACCCTGATTTAGGCTGATAAATAAAACTAAAGGTATTACCAACCCAAGTTGGAATAACATAGTCACTTTTTTTTCTCAGAAAATGGTGCTTATTGTGCTCACTTGCATATAAACATTTGAATTTGCATATCTTACTCAAAAAGTGCTGCTGTGGATTGTAGATGACTATTCAAACTACAACCTAATAATCTGGCTCTATAGGATGCAGAAGAATTTAGCAACTGCAGTGTTTTATCCTTAGATCTATATGTAATTTGACCAGTTAATCTCAGAGACTCATTCTCCTTATGTGTAAACTAGTGATATTGACATCAGTATCAAAGTCAGTATGATGATGTTGATGATGATGTCACTTATTTAGCACGTATCTTCCAACTTCTATGATAATCACTTGCTATGCACTAATTAACACCCCCAAACACCTGAATGAATTATTGTCTTCCTTATGTAGGTGTAAAAAAATAATGGTCTAAGATATTTTTTTAAATATATTTTATTGATTTTTTACAGAGAGGAAGGGAGAGAGATAGAGAGTTAGAAACATCGGTGAGAGAGAAACATCGATCAGCTGCCTCCTGCACATCTCCTACTGGGGATGTGCCCGCAACCCAGGTACATGCCCTTGACCGGAATCGAACCTGGGACCTTTCAGTCCGCAGGCCGACGTTCTATCCACTGAGCCAAACCGGTTTCGGCAATGGTCTAAGATTTTATAGCAAGTAAGTGATAGGATTAGAGTACAGTTTAGTCAGATCCCAAAGTTATGCACTATCTGTTACATGATGGCAAAACTTCCTAGGACAAAACCTTCCATGCACAACATACTAGTTTCTAGGCAATTGTGCAAATTTGGAAGAAAGTATTGATTTTTAAATAGAACTCCCTTCTGAGAAGCTAATAAGGACAATTCATTAATAGACTGCATTACTGCTCTTATCTTTTTTCTTTAAAGGGGGAAATTACACTGATTTCTTTTCTAATTTACCAAGGGGTATTAACATTTTATTATTTATTCAGTTCAATAAGTAATACTATGAAATAAATCGAAGTATTTTGTGTGGGAAGCAACTAATTCACATTGTTTTAGCGTGTTCTGCAGAGTGAAGGGATGTGTTACATAACTTAAAAACTCTTTTGGGTTTTAAAATGCATTTATCTTCTAAAATGCAGTTGTATTATTAACAAATTTTCTCTGCTTTTGTTATTTCTTTAAGCACCTTTAAGTTGGTTATTTTTCTAGCCCCAATCAAGGAAATAGTTATGTAATATTCAAGAATAGGACTACTGCCTCCTTAGGGTGACAGTGAGGTACACACATTTTACCATTTGCAATTTCGTTTGTTGCTGTTTGTGAATCATCATAATCATATAACTTGTCATAGGCTCTTATTATTATTTTTCGAAACTGGATTCCACTTCAGTTCTCTACTCACAGATAGTCCTGTACAAGGAGTGTTGGACAGAACGTGTAGCCTCATGATACAGAACATAGCTGACGCTGCATTTTCTTGAGCCTGTGAAATGCTGTGGGTAAGGAGGTCAAGAGACTGACAGAGAGAGAAAGGAACATGAGATGGAAAACATAGGCTAAATTTCTCAAGTATGTCAGAATGCTCATTCCAGAACCATGTGCATTCTCTCTTTCACTGCATTCTATCTTTTAGAATCTGGAGATTGTGAAGTTAACATCTCTATAATGACTTTATTTGCCTTATGAAGAATATCTTTACTATTTTTATTTTTGCTTATTTCAAGAAATTCAGTAATCATGTATTTTGCTTATCTTATAAGGTCAAGCACTTTATAAGATACTGAACTATGTGGTCCTCTCATTTGAAATTTACTGCCTTAGCGGTTCAGTTAGCATTGATTTTTGTCAAGTATCCTTATTTTTTGTTTGCTCCCAATTGTAATTAACAGGCATTTTTGTCAGCTTGCTTTAAAAAATATTAAAGCATCAAATATTAAAGTATCGAGCACCTGCCTTTCAATTTTCTGACTCTGTTTATACTTTATCTCTATTTGCATAAGTTCTAATATATTTAGATGCATATGTTTTTCCCTATCCAAACCTATAATTAGCCACCTTCAGATCAGTTGCATGCAGGGCTAATTTTGTCAGACAATAAATTGTGCTAATTTTATCAGGAAATATATTTGCTCTTCATTTGGCTATAAAGTATTCACCCAACCTGGGATTTGTTGCAATTTTCAAATGCAATGCCAACTGGCAGCCTTAGTGAAGGCTTCGGGACTTTGTACTGGTTTTGTGTCTGAGGGGCTGTACCCAAGCAGTGTGCAAGCTATACTTGGGCTCCATTTATGTAGTAAGGACTTCAAATAATTATTCAAAGAATGTTCCAAGTTTGTTTAGCTAATAATTATACCAATAGTGTGCAGGTATTTGAAAAGCAATTTTAGGGTGACAGAAAATCCATTGTAATATTCAAGTATTAAAGCCTACATATTTGTATAAAGCAAACTATGAGAATTACCGTAACAGCGAATGAGAAAATCTTTAGAATTATAGTAAATGTTAATAAATGCAGAGACATGCTCTTAAATAGTACAGTTTGATTTTATAAAGATGTCTATTTTCATGAAATTCATTGGTACATTTTTCAGTGAGATTGTTTTGTGAAAATTTATAAACTTGTGAAATATACATAGAAGAAAAAAGGCACATGAACAGCTAAGTGAAAATTTAGCAGGAGAGTTTACTAGATGTTTATGGGGAACTGGGTCATTAAATATCACCGGCTTCCTACCTAACACTATAACATAAGTAGAGACTAGATAAAATATGCTTCAAGATAAACTATAGGTAAACTTAAGGTAAGCTACTAAAGTAATAGAAGAAAATGTAAAAGAAGGTGTTTGGGACTCTCATTTTTTCCTTCTTCTCTCTCCTCCTCATTTTGATTCTAATCTTACTGTTTTCCTCCTCCTTCGGCAATTGACTTAAGCCATTTAAAAAGAACTGAAATACTTGCTAAATCCAGTTGTAGTGTCAATCTTGACTGGGTTTTTGATGCATCAAATAAATGTGTTAAAGTGACCCTGGAGTCAGAAGCAATGTTTTTATGAATGCTTGTGCATTTGTTTAGTCTTACAAACTAGAATTAGATTTTTCTTTCTAATTATTGCCGATAGTTTACCTCATACAACTAGGATGATTGTCTAAAACAAAGGAAAACTGACCCATCCTATTCACTTAACTTTGGGTATAAATTAAATGATTTATTCAGGAACAAAATGAACCCAGTATCAATCTGTAAGTGATCCTGTGTTTTCTGACAAAAGCACACAGCCTCCAGTTACCTTTTAGTCATAGAAAGCTCCCGGAGCTCCCTAAAGAGCCCGTGCAGTCAAAGGGCACACACAGAATGAAATTAAACTTCCCCTCAAAGGAATAAACTTATGACCTTGACCTCATTAGTTGTGTGGTATGCTCTGAGTTAACAAGTTGTAGCCTAAGTAATTCAGAATTGTATTCATATAATACAAATACCCGGGGCATATTGTGCACATCAGGAAAGAAGTAATCCTGGCCTCTCATTGCTCACTGTTATGCCTAGGAAGGGGCTCACCGGCATTCTTTGTGCAGGAAAGTCATAGGCCCTTGATCCCAACACCAGCCTACCTTCAGTGTCTTCCTCACTTTTCAGGAACTTAACTTTGGTCTACATGCCTATACTTCTTGGACACTATGAGAGCTCAGGCTATTGACTATTGAAAATTAAAAGTCTTGTGTAATTTAATGCAATGCTGAGTGATGGCAGCTGTCCGTGGTCCAATCCAAGCCACTGCTGAAGTTGTAGTCCATGGATAGCTGCTCAGCAGCACTTGTGAAAACTCGGAACATCCACTACTCCATTGGCAACTATGAGGAAGCGCTTGAAGATCTGTATCTAAACCATGTTTTACATTATTTTTATATTTGGAAAAAGCATGAAAGAGGGACTAAGAGTTTAAGAAGCAACTTATTAGGAAATTTGGGGGCCCCATGTAAGTCATCTAACCTGTCTGGGCCTCAAGTTCTATAACTGTAAATAAAGGGTTAGACTAGGTCCGTGGTCGGCAAACTGCAGCTCGCGAGCCACATGCGGCTCTTTGGCCCCTTCAGTGTGGCCATAAAGTTTCAATCGCACTGTACGTGTGCGCCTGCAAGTGGTATTTTGTGGAAGAGCCACACTCAAGGGGCCGCAGTTTGCCGACCACTGGACTAGGTGATCTTGAAGGTGCCTTTAAGCTTTAAGATTTCTAATTTCAAATTCAGGGGAAAATCTCACCAATGTCTTTATAAAAGCAAATTTTGTTCAAGGATGTCAAAGTTCAGACTGGGGGAAACACTTCAAGGAAGCACCACTGCACTAGTTGCCAAGGAAACCAGCTGCATAGTGATTCAGGTTATTAATCAGTAATATCTTCCCAAGTAGTCAGCCATGGTGGCAGAAATGCCACCATTAGAGCAAAATGCCTTTTCACTGAATTGTGTATATAGTGGTTTCTGATTAAAATGCCAATCTCCATAGCAGAATTCATCTAATGTTAGCTATTGAAAACTTATTACATTAATTTTCAAGTGTTAGGACAAGCCAGGTACATTTTAAAGAGAGCAAATACAGGAGGAAAGACTTAGAATATGGTAGGTTTCACTGGGGAGAGAAAGATCTGGCTGGTGTAGCTTCACAAGCAGGACTCTCAGATAGTTTAAGGGCAGCTTATAAAGATCTTAAGAAATCCAGGGAAAAGAGGTTCCATGGTGAGACCAGAGATAGACTCACCCTGGAAGGAGGATACTGAGGAGAGCATATGTGACAGTGGTGCCCAGAATCAATATGCAGCATAAGTGGGGTGGGCAGGAAGGAAGAATAATAAAGTTCATTGTCTAAGAACACAGAATATTTTTTTTCACTCATTCAAGGTTTTATAAAGCATGCTCTACATATACTCTGATCTTAATATTAAGTTATTAAGATAAAAATAAGGTATATTTCTTAGTGTAAGAATAAAGCTACATTTTAGTATTTAGTTCATAAAGAAATCATCAGAGCTTAATATCAGCATGCCTAAAGGACCTGCACTTCCAATTTTTGAATCAGAGAATGTAAAGGGGAATTTTAAGTAGTCATGCTCACCAGACATTAAGGCAAAGGCGTTTGTTTTATCTGGTTTTTCTCTTTCCCAAAAGCACTTATCACCCCTAGCATACTATAAATTTCCCTTTATATTTTACTACCAGCGCCCCTAAACACCCCAAATAAAATAGAAGTTCCATAAGGACATATTTTTATTATTTTTGTTCATGTATTTCCAGAATCTTACAAAGTGCCAGTCACATATTTGATAGTCTAACATGTTGAGTAAATGAATGTAACAAACAATGAACAGAAATATATAGTGTCTCTATCCTATATAATAAAACCCTAATATGCAAATCGACTGAATGGCAGAACGTCCGGTTGCAATGACGTGCACTGACCACCAGGGGGAAGATGCACAACACAGGAGCTGCCCCCTGGTGGTCAGTGTGCTCTCACAGGGGGAGCGCCACTCAGCCAGAAGCTGGGCTCACAGCTGGCAAGTGCAGCTGCGGTGGCAGGAGCCTCTCTTGCCTCTGTGGCAGTCGGACATCCCCCGAGGGCTCCCAGACTGTGAGAGGGTGCAGGCTGGGCTGAGGACCCCCAGCCCCCGGTGCATGAATTTCATGCACTGAGCCTCTAGTATTCTTATAATACACATTCACTTATTTACATTTTGCTGTTAGAAGCTTATTGGTAAATTTGTCATATGGCATAATTTTAAAAAGTTAGGAGAGATAGGAAAGATGCTTTATAAGCTGCTATGCAAAACAGTATAGAGGTTCCTCAAAAATTAGAAATAGAACTACTGTATGATCCAGCAATACCAATTCTGTATATTTATCCTATAGAAAAGAAATAAGAATCTCAAAGACATGTAAGCACTCCCAAGTTCATTGAACCATTTATAACAGCCAAGGTGTGGTAACACCTAAAAGCTGTATTGAATGAATACAGAATATGTGAAGTATACATTTAATGGAATATTATTCAGCCTGAAAAAAGAAAGAAATGTTGCACTGTGTAATAAGATGGATGGAACTTGAGAACATTAGGCTAAGTTACAGAAGCCTGTCACAGAAGAACACATACCGTATGGTTCCATTTATATGAAGTATCTACAATAATCAAACTAATAAAAGCAGAAAATAAATGGTGGTTGCTGAGTGATGGGGAGGGGAAGACAGGAAGTTTCTAAGTAATGGGTATAAAGTTTCAGTAAAGCAAAGTGAAGAAGTTCTAGAGATCCGCTGTAAAACATTGTGTCTCTAGTTACCAATGTCGTGTTGTACACTTCAAATCTGTTAAGACGTTAAGTCTCACAGTAAGTGTTCTCACCACCACAAAATAAAAATTTTAAAAACAAAGGATGCTGTGTACTCCAAGAGCATTTTTTCAGAAACTAGGTCAAGAGGTGTCAAGGGCAATGTTCTTAGGACTAGGAATACCATAGAAGTGGAGACTGTGAGGGATGTGGGTGGAGACAAGTGCTTTGATGGCAGGAGACTGCTTACTGTGAGAAAAGCAGTTCTCTCAGGTGCCCATGAGAGAACACTCCCCAGGAGCTAAGCATCAGGACTGTGCGCTTTCCAAAGGTGCAGGGAAGGAGGGAGAGGCAGCGGTGCTAAAAGAAGGGAGATCTTCCGATTAACAAGTAGCTACAATTAGTGGAAAACTTTTTGGAGAAGGGAGATACTTAGAGAGGAATTTTCAGAACTTTTCTTGTCAAGTGCAGATGTTTAGCACTGAGAAATCTACATTGAAAATGTACGTTACTCCTCACAAATACTCCAAGATTCTGGAGGTGTCAATAACTCATTTCGCCGAAGCAAAACTGCGAAGTTGTAGGTCAAGAGGGAGCTGGAGAGTGCCTTTATTTTGTTTAGAATCGCACAATCACAAACTATACCTGTATTCAGAGCTTCCCTCTCTCCTTTCCGACCAGTATTTTCTCAGTTGGATCCTGTATGAAGTGGGCAAACCAGACACAAATCCTAAGAGAAGTGAGAAGGAGGGAGTTAGCCAATGACTGCAGAAAAGTGTCAGAGAAAATGATATTTCACATCATGGTGGAAGATACAAAAACTTGTAGGTGTAAATAACATGATCTCTTTTATTTAAACTTTAATCGTATTATTCATGTACCTGGGATCCCTGTTTTTTTTTGAGAATATCATTGACCGTCCTTAAATAAGTCTGTGTTTCCACAACCTTTTTAGAGACCTGTCCATTATGAGGAGAGGCTCAATTACAAACCAGCAACTAAGTTTGGAGGATCAGCCACTGAGACTTCCAATTTGGAGCTTGTAGCTGAAATCACTGCTAGTTTTCCCTGTCCATGACGTCATGACTTGCATGGACGTCACTGTAGATCATGAGGCACACCTGGGAAGCATACTTTCCTTCTTCTGAAGAATGACTGCTTGTTTCTCTGACGTGCCTACCAGGATAACCTGAAACAAGATCATGAGCACCCGACGTGTCCTAGTCTATAAACACACCATGCAAATCTGGTCATCATCCATCTAGTTGTTTCAAATTTATTTAACAATAAAAAAAAACAGACAGAAATTTAACTTTCTTTTTACATTTGGGAAATACTTCACTGTACCTAAACCCCAGACAGTGTACAAAAAATTTTTCCGAATACCGTTCCAGGGGGTAATGGTCAGAAAAAGAGTTTGGAATGACATACTGATGTGATCTGTACAAATGCATGCACGTGTGCACCTTATTTTGTGTGGTTAGTGCCTGCCTGTGGGTGTGTGCACAGTCACAGAGTACAGTTATTTCACCCACTGTATTCAGCTAATCTGTATAAAGTGTTCACTCCTGGCAGAGGGATGTGAGAACAGCAAGAACTGTCTCTCCATGTAGGACATCCAGGTTACTACCAGGGCGTGGAGGATCCGATAAGCTTGTGATTTCCACAAAGGAGAGTCTGACTACACCAACTTGACTCGACTGCTTACCAAGCCTCCAGAAGATGGAGCAGTTTTATAAACCATTTTCAACAGCAAATTCCCTAAGGAGGGTTCTAGCATCCAGTCCTCTTCCCCCAGCCCAGCATTGTCTGTTGTCAGCCACCCCTTGTGAAGGCTGTCTTTCTTCAACACCAGCAGAGAGTGAGCTGCGGATCCTTTATTCTGTTTTTCACCTCTTCCCTGTTCTTTGTTTTTCTTTTAATGTTTTCTTCTAGGATGAAAAGGGTGAGAAGGGAAGAAATAGTGACAGTAAAGAAGCCACACAACCTTTGTCTTGGATCTATGTTATGTCAGAGTTGACCCTTGTAAAACTCCATGGAGATGATATAAAAATATATTTATGACTTTGAAATTCACATCTAAGAAAATATGTCACTTAAATATTCTCAGTCTATGATAATTTTTATCCTGATCTCGAGCACAACTTGAAAAGCAATGTGAGATGGTATAAAAGACCTGAGCTTGAATCCTCATTGTTGTACCTTCTCTGTGATACTTTGGCAGATTACTGAGCCTTTAAAGTTATCAATTTCTTTATCTGTGTTAAGGAGCTAATGAGTCTTGTATATAGAAGAGGAAGGAATAGAGGTTAAATACTGAATGGCTTTTCAATAATTATTGGTTCTTTCCTATTGAACAGATATGAACATGGCTTTTAATTTTCAAATTCTTTAAGCTAAGTAATAAAAGATAATAACAATTATTGAAAACTCACTATGTTCCAGGAACTGGGCTAAGTGCTTTCATACATTATTCATTTAATTCTTATAATAACTTTATAAGTTGGGAACCAGTATTATCTCAATTTTGGAGTCAAAGAAAATGAGGCATGTAGAGCTGTAGAAATTTGCCTGAGGTTGAAAACTAGACAACTAGCAGGCTAGTTCTCCCCTCTGTGTTATCTGTATTAACTACTAGGCTACAAATCTCTTCACTAAAGCATCATAGCCACACTTTTCTTTCAAGTTAGCATCATATGCAATTCCAGGGAAATATTTTCTTTTAAAGTAATGAGGCAGTTAACTAAAATATTCCTATGTGTACATTGTCTGAATGGACTATTATTTGTTTTAGTGTTTTCATTTCTTTTTTTTTCTTTTCAAAAAAGTGAAATCTTACCATTTGCAACAACATGGATGGAGTTAGAGGGTATTATGCTAAATGAAATAAGTCAGACAGAGAAAGACAAATACATGCCATATGATTTCATTTTTATATGGAATCTAAAGAATAATATAAATGCACAAATATAACAGAAACAGACTCATAGCTGTAGAGAACAAACTGATGGCTGCCAGATGGGAGGAGAGGTGGGAGGCTGGTGAAGGGAGTAAGAAGTACAAACTGGTAGCTACAAAATAGCCATAGGATATAAAGTACAGCATGATGAATATAGACAATAATGTAATAACTTTATACAGTGCCAGATGGGTACTAGACTAATTGGGGATCATTTCGTGAGTTATATAAATGTCTAACCCCTATGCTCTACACCTGAAACTTGTATAAAATAATATTGAATGTCAAGTGTAATTGAGTTATAGGAGAAGGGTAATTCAAGAGATAGATAAAAAATCAATATTGAGTTCAGATAGCAATACTGAAACTGAGCTGATCTCCAGACTACCAAATGTCAATGAACTGTTACGCTGATCTACTCTTCTCCAATTCCCTGCAGCTCTTATTTGAATATGCTTAATTATTAAAGCTAATCTCAATATTTCCAAATTATTTTGAATAAATAAGTGAGGACTTTATTTAGGAAGGTGCTAAACAAATATCTATCTCATTAAAATTTAAAGATAACTATATTTTCTTTTGGATGAGACATACTTCTCAAAATAATAGATTTAAGGTATGAAAAATAAAAGACAAGGAGAGTTCTAATATATCAGGTCTTTAGCAATGGAGGACGGATAATTATTTACCTAATATAGCACCCATCCACCTTCCTGTGGCTGGAGAAATGTGTGTGTGTGTGTGTGTGTGTGTGTGTGTGTGTGTGTGTGTTGGAGGTGAAGTGAGGTGGTTATGAAGCTCTTTTTATCTGGTGATTCTCACAAGACCTCTTCAACCATTGGCTGGAAAAAAATCTCTCTTTGATCTAAGGCTCATTATTGTGATGACATTGTATTTGCTTCCAGTAAGCTGCTAGAAGTGAGAGACATGAGTTTTCTTGAATCTCACATCATCTTACACTCTAGCTTTCCTGTATGTTTGGTACCATCAATGGACTTTGGCCCTTCCATCATCACCTCCACTTTCATATTCAAAGCTCTTACTGAAGAGTTCCAAAATGCCACAAAGATAGGATGTGTGGAGAGTGACACATTACTTTCTGGATGGCAAACTACAAGAAAAGGGCTATTGGCACAGGAACAGTGCTTTTATTTTTTCCCCCTGAAGAATAACTGATTTAATCTCTTGAGAACACCCTTCTTCATGCATGTGTGTATCAATAGTAAATCTTAATAAAATATTGGTGTTGGTTAATTATATCACCTACAAAATGAGTCTTTGTTCTTTTTAAAAAATATATATTTTTATTGATTTCAGAGAGGAAGGGAGAGGCAGGGAGAAATAGAAACATCATTGATGAGAGAGAATCATTGATCAGCTGCCTCCTACATGCCCCAAACTAGGGTCGAGCCTGCAACCCAGGCATATGCCCTGACCAGGAATGGAACCTGGTTCATAGGTTGACACTCTTCCACTGAGCAACACCAGCTGGGCTAAAACAGGAGTCTTAATATATATTTTAACTACAAAGGAATATTATTTTTAAAGACAAAGGCTGATTTTGTTTCACTGTAACACCTGTATTTCTGTAAAAATTGTACTTTCTAACTTTATTATAAATTAGATTCTCAGTAACAATAGTTCATGTTGATATGCAATGCCTGCATTGGGAGAAGGTTGGACTAAATTATCTCCAAATTTTCTTTCCAGAATTCATGGCATCTTTGTGCCCTTGAGTAACCAAAAGAAGAATAGTCAGAGATTGGTTTGTGTGAACATATGTATTGAGAACTTATGGTATAATTTGAACATAGAGCAGTGTGTCAATTGAAGAAATTTTCTCTATGGAAATGATAAGTATAGATAGGTTTTGGCTACTTGAGAGTGGGCCTCAGTTAGAATCAAGGGAGTTCTTTTGTCCTCCCTAATTAACAGGCAGGAATCTTCAGTAAAGCCCTTTGTGTGTGCTCCTATGTTGTTCTCATGTATCAGGTCATGCTATTTAGCAAATACTGCAGTCCCTTTCTTCCACAATTTTGGCCTCTCTCTTTTTCTATTTTGATTTGAATTTATGTAATTTTGATAGTCATCTGCTTTATGGATGTCAGACATGGGAAAGGTTCCAGTGATATCCCCATATTGCCAAGAGATATTGCTGAGAGCTTACAGAACAAAAGCTGAGAAAGAGAAGAGCAATGAATGCTGTGATTGAGTCACAAAGTCTCTGCCTCTCTTATACTCAACACGCAGACACACAATCATCTGCATCCATATATGCTTACTGATTAAAGCTGAGCCTATTAGTTAGAACCTTAATTAATCTGAACATAATTAGCAATTGGAGATTTTTACTTGTGGATTTATTTGTTCTTTTGTTTCTAATTAATCATTTTAAAATTGACAAGGTTTTAATTATTTACTGCAATTGTTATTTATTAAGTCCCAGAATACAGTAGTAACAATGTTAGAGTGTGTATTTTTGGCTAAGGTAATGAATAAAGATGATTGGTCTCATATACCTCAAATAAAAAGATACTAAGAAAGTACGTTTTTGGCTATCACGATTCATTTTTTAATTTTAAGGTACAAAACTTATTTTGGTTGCTATAATATTACAAAGAATGCCCATGGACTCTTCACTCAGATTTCCCAAATATTACCATTTTGGAAGATTTGCCATATCTTTCTCTTTCTCTCTCTCTCTCTCTCTCTCTCTCTCTCTCTCTCTCTCTCTCTCTCATACATTCAATTTTTCCCCTAACTTTTTAGAGTAAATTACAAACATATGACCCCTTAACCTCTAATTATTTCAATATATCTTTCTATCAGCTAGTATATTCTCTCACATAACCACAGTATAACTATCAATGTTAGGAAATCAGCATTGATACAGGACTGCTATATAATGTATATAACTTGTCCAGATTTAACCAATTATCTTAATAACATCCTGTCAATATAAAATAAGAGTTAAGCATAATTGTAATAGCTTTTTTATTCCTCAGGAAAAAAATAACATTTAGTTATAGGTTCTTAACACACAAAACATCTGAAAATGTGCATAATATATTATATTTGTGTGCAAGTGTTCTTTACTCTGAGAGAGGGTATATATACTTCACCAGCTTTTCAACAAGGCCATGGACCTGCAAAATGTTGATGTACCTGGGAAGTAAACAGTGGCAGAAGGGCCCGGAGGCAGGAGCACACAGCATGTATCTGCTCAAACATGATGGGGATCTAGGTAAAGAGGTGCTCAAGGTTCTCAAGGTTTGCACCTTGTTCTGTTCCACTCAGCAGGGCCTGAAAACAAATAGTATTTGGGAATACAAATCCAGTGTGTTTTCAGAGGTTTCTGAGATGACAAAATGAAGTTAGATGTTTAAGATATTTATTGGGAGAAGTGCCAATGAAGACAAAAGGGAGGAAGCAGGAGAAGGTGGACAGAGCTTACAGGCAGTGGTGAAGAAGGGGAGGAGAGCGGAAGAAGGAAGGGCAATATGTGAAGCGTGTAAGACTGCAGCAGGGTTCTAAAAAACTTCAGCCAGGCCGGTGGGGAGCCCTCAACCCAAGTCCTCAACAGGACGAGTCTCCACATGGGCATTTTGAGGTCCTTTTTGGAAATAGCCAATGTGAAGCATGGCTCTGGACAAATACAGTGATGGATCCACGGGACAGGAGCCGGTTCCATTAGTCCACTCTTCTGCTCCTAGCAGATAAGTAGTACATTTTACACAGGTGAGTTTATTTGGTTCCTCTGTCATGATCTGCGATCTCTCCAGCATACTAGTAGTCAACATGATGGGGGGGGGGTACAATTAAGTAAATACAGGGTCTGAGTTCTCACTCAGCATATCTGACAAATTGCGAGTGCTCTATAAAATTTAGTTGAATAAATATCAGTATTGGCATCCATGTTTTACATGGGTTTCTAAGTGGTTACAGAAAATATCTAAATTTCAATTCTAACACCCCTATTTATGTTAAAGCATTTTTAGTAACATGAGATTATAATTGCAGATATAAAATATCAAAGAAACATTATATAGTTGACCTCAACAGCTTTATACATATACTAGAGGCCTGATATACGAAATTTGTGCATGGGTGGGGTCCCTAGGCCTGGCCGGCGATCAGGGCCGATCAGGGCCAGGCTGATCAGGGCCGGGCCAGAGAGGAGGCGATGGTTGCCAGGATGGCACAGAATGAATGGACATCAACGCCACCATCGTTGGCGCCCCGCTACCGTGCGGTTTCCTGCCTGCCCCCTCCTCCTTCCCTCGCCGCCACGCTGCCACTGTGGTGGGAGGGCAGTGGGCTGATAGGGGCCTGCCAGTTGGGGGGAGGGATGAGGCACAGGAGGTTTTCTTGGGCACTGAGAAATTTGATAAGGTTGACACTTGGCACATTGAGCTGTGATAGCAGCTAATTTTTTAAAAGGCATAAAATATAGGCCAGTTGAATTGAAACCATTTGTTTTTAAATTGTTGGAAATTGTGTTACCTTAGATGCTTTCAGATGACAAGAGGGAATGAAAAAATTAATTTAGAAATATATTCTAAATGCAAAATGAGTGCTTGGCTTATTCAATTAAAATAAAACACTTCATTCTAAGAATAGACCAACTCCTGGAACCTAGCAAACAGCTCCGGATGGGCCCGGGCCCCTGCAGAAACTGGGAAGAAGGTAAAGTCTTCTCATGCTTAATGCTATTTTTCTGAACTCTTTTCCACTGAAAATGCTGCTCCTTTTTCTTTATTCTGCAAGGCACCTAAAACCCACATTTCTTTTCATTCTCTTTATTAAAATTCTTTCATGGAGGAGATCAATTTATCAAAACTCTGAGACAGATGAGTCACAATTCTAAATGCATGGAGTGTATTTCCGTCTATTTATTTATTGGGCATTTATAATGGGACAGATGCTGTACAACTTATTCCCACAGCATTTGTTCATTGAAAGGTCCTGTACTCGGCAGAGTGGTGGTACAGAAAGGGCTTCCCTTGTACTAGAACTTGAAGCAAATTTGCTGTAAAGGTGTGTTGAATCAAAGAAGAGATTATGCAATTCAGTCCTAAGGAGTGGCATGATCAGCGATATGGCTGTGGGGACAGAGAGATGCATTTGGGAAATTATGAGTGATGCATGATGTCCAGAGCAAGAGACATGGTGGCAATATCTCCTGAATTTTCTGGGATCATCCTAGTTCACACCTGTTGTCCTGGCATAATTAGTAACTAGTACTCTGTTTTGGTCATAAATGTCTGGGATTGGATATTATATGATTCCTTTGAGCATTGAAAAAAATGTGAGAGAGATAGATGGAGGGGGAGGTTAAAGAGATAGGCAGAGACTGCATTGTGGGTACATCATATGCCAATGCAAGAGATTTGAACTTTATTTGATGGCAGTAGGAAACTTCTATTCCATCTAAACTAAAAAAGAAAAACAATCAGAGGTCTAATGGTAAAGTGTCAGGCATTAATAAAATGGAGGAGGCATTATTGCAGGATCATTTCCTGATAACATCAATTTGTGGCACATAAATAACCTCTCATTTCAAACATTGGCTTTCCTATAGGCATATCTATCTCCTTATGTACGCATTAAGGCCTGGCAGCTTGGCTTTGGGTTCATTATTTAAACATCAAAGGAAACAACAATTTTTCTTGGAATACCTACTGAATTAAAGTTCTTGTATATTGCTTTCAGATATATTATGGAGAGAATGGAGTCTCAGTGACTTGTGAAAGAGCATGAGCAACTGATTTAAGAACGATGGAGTGTGTTATACAATATTCTTTAGGAAAACGCAAATATATAAAATAAAGAGAAGAATTAGAACTCATTCTCAAATGTTTCTTCTTTCCTCTAAGATGAAGGTCTGCAGGTAATCTGCTGTCCCCTGAGATCAGGTGTCCTCTGTTGCCTCGGTGGAGACCTATCTTTTCCTAAATTTCATTAAGGCCCGCTGCTGTGAAAAATGTCTCCTTCCTAGTGACTCCAGAGAGCACAGTGCAAGCTATGGAAAAATAATGGGATAAATACCAAGTAGCACTGATCATCAAAAGTCTAAGCGACCGGTAGCTATGATGCACACTGACCACCAAGGGGTAGATGCTCAATGCAGGAGCTGCCCGCTAGTGGTCAGTGCACCAGTGTGAGCCTCTCCTGCTTCGGTGGCAGCGAGGCAGGCGCAGCAGGGTCAGGATGAGCGGCATCTAGCAGCCCAGGCTCGAGCTCCTCCCCAGTCTCCTGCCACTTCAGGCACTACTACATTCCCCGAGGGCTCCTGGATTGTGAGAAGGCACAGACAAGGCTGAAGGACCCCACTGGTGCACGAATCTGTGCACTGGGCTTCTAGTTTTATAATATTCCAGTGATGTCTCACCTACTGCACATAGGAGTTTAGTAAACACAGCCTGCATCAACAACAAATGACACCTGTATGTACAGACAACCAAACACAAGAATAGAAAGTCACACCCATACTTACACATGGAGAAATTTAGAGATCATAATTAGGTGAAATAGAAGGACCGATCTGTATTTTATTAGTTTGAATATTATTATAGAACTCAATTTGTTCTCTCAGGTACAATGACTTTCCTTCCTTAAGAATCATAATTTTGTAAACATAAATTCCTTACAATGAGATAAAGACACATTATTTTGAGATAGTTTCTGATGATTCCTTGAATAGAAAATACAGGGTGGATAGGTAGCAGGATAATGGTGGTACAGTGTAAATTGGAGCTCTGAGCTTATCCAGAAAACATTTCTTCTTTTTATTAAACTTCTCAATTTTATTTTCATTGTTCTTTTTATTATCTAAAACTTTTTAAAATTTGTACTTAAGTATTTATTTTTATTTATTGTTGACAGTATTAGAGATGCTCCCCATTTACCCCCCTTTGATTCCCTCCACCCAGCCCCAGCCCCTCCTCAAACCTATACCACACTATTGTCTATGCCCATAAGTTCTGCAAATATGCATATATGTTCTTTGGTTAATCTCTTTCCTTCTCCATTCCTCCCTCATCTCTGAAGTTTGTGATACTGTACCATGTTTCCATGCCTCTGGGCCTATTTTATTTGTCAGTTTATTTTGTTCATTAGATTCCACAAATAAGTGAAATCATGTAATATTTGTCTTTCTCTGTCTGGCTTATTTTGCTTAGCATAATACTCTTCAGGTCCATCCACACTGTCACTAAAGGTAAGAGGTCTTTTTTTTTTTTTTCCAGAGTCTCATTGTATTTCATTGTGTAATCAGTGATGGCGAACCTTTTGAGCTCGGCGTGTCAGCATTTTGAAAAACCCTAACTTAACTCTGGCGCCGTGTCACATATAGAAATTTTTTGATATTTGCAACCATAGTAAAACAAAGATTTATATTTTTGATATTTATTTTATATATTTAAATGCCATTTAACAAAGAAAAATCAACCAAAAAAATGAGTTCGCTTGTCACCTCTGACACGCGTGTCATAGGTTCGCCATCACTGGTGTAAATATACCACAGCTTTTTTATCCACTCATCTACTAATGGCCACTTGGGCTGTTTCCAGATCTTAGCTATTGTAAATAACACTGCTGTGAACATTAAATTTATTGGGATGACATTGGTTAATCAGATTATGTAGTTTTCAAGTGTACATTTCTATGATGCATGATCAGTATATTGTATTGTGTGCTTACCACCCAAAGTCAAATCATCTTCTGTCACCATACACTTTGTCCCCCTTTCCCTATACTACTCCTCCACCCCCCCCCCTTTCCTCTGGTAAACACCATACTGTTTTCTTTGTCTATGACTTACAGTTTTATATCCCACATATGACTGACTTATTTCACTTAGCATAATATTCTCAAGGTCTATTCATTTTGTTGCAAATGGCAGTATTTTACTTTTCCTACAGGTGAGTAGTATTCTATTGAATTTATGTACATCTTCCTTATCCGATCATCTATTGAGAAAGGACACTATGGTTGTTTCCATGTCTTGGCCACCATGAATAATGCTGCAGTGAACATAGGGGTGCATATATCTTTGCTAATACATGTTTTAAAATTTTTCAGATAGATATGCAGAAGAGGGGTTGCTGGGTCATATGGTAACTCTATTTTGAATTTTTGAGGAACCTCCATACTGTTTCCCATAGTGGTTGTACCAATTTACATTCCCACCAGCAGTGAATGAGGTTTCCTTTTTCTCCACATCCTCTCCAACACATTATTACTTGCCTTGTTGATAATAGTCATTCTAAGTGAGTGAGGTACTATTTCATTGTAGTTTTGATTCACATTTCCCTAATAGCTAGTGAAGTTGTGGATCTTTTCATATATCTGTTGGCCATTTGTATGTCTTCTTGGGAGAATTGGCTATTCAGGTCCTCCTCTGGCCATTTTTTGTTTTGAATTGTTTGTTTGTTTGGTGTTGAGTTGTATAAGTTCTTTACATATTTTGGATATCATATGCCAGAACTGCTGTTTGCAAATATCTTCTCCCATTGAGTTGGTTGGCCTTTTATTCTGTTAGCACTTTCTTTTGCTATGCAGAAGCTTTTTAGTTAAATGTAAGCCTGTTCATTTATTTTTGCCTTTACTTTTCTTAGAGGTAGGTTGAACTGCTATCAGATTAGTTAGTCCCTTGTCAGCTTTCTTAGTCCACATCCATCCATGAGCATCCTTTTTAGTTAGCACATTTGAAAAAAAATATTTTTTATTGATTTCAGAGAGGAAGGGAGAGGCAGAGAGAGATAGAAACATCAATGATGAGAGAGAATCATTGATCTGTTGCCTCCTGCATGGCCCCTACTGGGAATCGAGCCCACAACCCAGGCATGTGCCCTGACTGAGAATCAAACAGCAAACTCCTGGTTCATAGGTTGAACTTCAATCACTGAGCCACACGGCTGGAAAATTCTGCACATTTTTTCTGTGAAAGTTTTATTTGCCTTTATTGACCATGTCCTCACTGAAAGTAGCTGGTGTGGCATGGAGTCCATAGGCTATGAACAGGGGGCTAAAAATATAAAAGGACTCAATAAAAAATTTAGACAATGTCAACGAGTGTCACAAAATAACACTGAAGCTAACACAGATCCACACTCTATGAATATAATTAACTATTTTGACAACTTGCCAGACATTACGCATTCTACAAAGTTCAGATAAAATGGAGATAATCTCCCTTGGGGGACTTCATGCTCAAAATATAGTCAATTAAAATTACATATAAAATTATTAAAAATGTTAAACCAATTAAAAGTAAAATTTAAACACATTTAACAAATTGTATGTTACATTTAAGGTATAAAGAATAAATATAAGCAGAATTCTAGCAACTCAACATAAAAAAGAATCTAGGTTGAAATAAGAAGAGAAACAAATTGCCTCCATGATCATATAAGCCAATTATATATATATATATCTCCTATCTAATAAAAGAGTAATATGCAAATTAACTGTCGATTCATGATAAAGATGGTGGCGCCCACAGCCAATAAGGAAGGAATATGCAAGGAATATGCAAATTGACGTGACACCGGAGCCACAGAGCCGGCCAGAGAGGGCGGGAGGCTTGGCTTCCTTGGTTGCCCCAGCCGACTCCTTGGCTGCCACCCAGACAAAGGCAGGACTGAGGCAGAGGCAGTTAGGGGTGACCAGGCCAGGAGGGGAGGGCAGTTGGGAGTGAGCAGGCAGGTGGGGGGGGGCAGTTGGAGGTGAGCAGGCCAGCAGGGGGGCCAGTTGGGAGCGAGCAGGTCGGTAATGGGGGGGCAGTTGGGCGTGATCAGGCCAGCAGGAGGGGCAGCTTGGAGCAAGCATGCCAGCAGGGGGGGAGTGGGGGCCGAGCAGGCCGGCAGGGGGTGCAGTACAGAGCCAGCAGGCTGTCAGGGGGGAGCAGTAGGTGGCAAGCAGGCTGGCAGGGGGTGTGCAGTTGGGGTCAATCTGGCAGGCAGGTGAGCAGTTAGGAGCCAGCAGTCCCGGATTGCGAGAGGGATGTCCGGCTGCTGGTTTAGGCCCGAACTGTAATATATGAAGTATAAACCAAGCATTTAAGTTAATATAAAAGAAAGAAAATATATTAATATCTTGAATTTGTTTTGTGTTGGTTAAAGAAATATGCCTGCTTTAAATTTTGTACTTTAACATTTTCCAAAGCTTTCAGTTTTATATAAATAATAGATATATTTTTTATGACATGAAAAAATATTGGTTAAAACAGAAAGTGTAACCCTGGCAATGATAATAAAATGTGTTAAAGTCAATGACTAGAAGCAATTATTGAGAGGACTGTTGTAGGTAATAGCTAGAATTATTAATAAGTGTTCCTGAAAGCCCATAGAGGCTTCTGAAAAGTGTATCTAAATTTAGAAGGAAGAGAAATCAACGATAATCTCAACATTGTTACTGGCCCTTCTCTGGTTCTTGCTCCTATTCCTCTTACTAGACCACATGCTCTCTATGTCAGAGGTGATTCAGAATTTATCATGGAATTTTGAACTGTAATTAGCGCTTTACATTATTTGGTGATTTCCTACTAAATATAAATGTTTACACTTCTGATTCATCTTGTAACTGCATTCCTATAATTTCTGTTAATTAACTTTTGAGATAAGTTTGGAGACTAAGTCATTAATAAATGTTTGATAATAGCTATTTAGTTTGGTATTTCAGAATAATTTTAATTCTATTTTTCATATTCAATATTTTCTGAATTTCATCCAGAATCTATAGAGTTATATTGACTTTCTAAGGTATTAAGAAAATAGCTTGATTTTTTTTTGCTCTATGAAAATTAGTCAAGGACAATAATACTTAAAAATATTGTTAATAAAAATGATTCATAGATTCTGTTGCCAGAAGTGAAAAGTTACAAATGAGGAAATAAAATAAAATCTCTGATTATTTATTTTAAAGAGATCAGAAGAGACAAATGCATAATTGTAAGGGGTAAAATATTAGACTAGCTATAAAAAGAATATCAGAAACAATCATAGATGAATACTAGTAGATGAACAGTACTATTTCTTTTAAAATATTCCAAGTGTAAAGGTCCTACTACTACTAAAACCTGATAGACATACACTTAAAAATATTTCATCTGCCTTGTTCTGTTCTATATTCACAAAGCAATTAGGGTTCAACTTAATTTGGTATTTTGTGTCCAATTCTCCTTGAGAAACAACCACATGTTGATCAAATTCCCACAGTTTGCTGGCAAGTTTAGTATGTTTTATTATCAAATAATAAATTACTGCCTGAATTACAAATCATTCTCTTATGAACTTGCCTGTAATAAGTTAACTTCTCATGGCCAAGTTAAACATGTCTACGCTGATACAATTACAGTGTAATGGTTAAAAGGGCAGGCTCTTGATTCTGACTCTCTGTGTTCACAGCCTACTTACTGCCTATAGGATCCTGGGCAAATTAGGAGACAGTTTCTTTATCTTGAAAAGAATAATAATAATATAACCTTCAAGGAATTATTGTGAGAATAACATAACAGAAGAAATAAGTTAGTACCTATAAAATTCTTTAAAAAATGTCACATGATATATGATCAATAAACATTAACTGTTGCTACTGCTGCTAATACTACTCTTGTCATCTAAATTTGCTCATCTGCTTCCTCTAACCAGAAAAAAATAGCTTTGGTAATTCTCAGCTTAGATAAACTGTTAGTCTTACCAATACATGAGTAAGTGGAACTCAGGGTAGAATAAGATCGATACTTTAATACAAATAATATATGAGAGGTTTTGCTGTTTAGAGTTAATAAGGACCATGTTCAGATCAAGTTTAGGCCATTACATGAAAAGACACATTTATATCTAATTCTAGGACTCAGTTATTTAGTGATGTACGTTTTTGATTATATAACCTGAGCTTTTACCAATACACATGCATTATATTTCTTTCTTATAATTAGAATAGCAATTAAAGTTAAGCAAGCTACTATAAGCTCATTGTACTACAACCTGAGTTCACCTCCAGGAGATTGGCACTTGCTGAGTATTTTATCACAATAAAAATGCAGCCAACTTGCTTTAATTTATGGCAATTATGAATATTCTATATTCTAAGCTTTAATTAAATGTGTTTATCTTAATAAATGCCACAAAATGCATTCCAGTGCTTTGCAAAATTAACTTAAATGAGAAGTTTAAGTCAAAATAACTCTGTTCCAATATTTTGGTGTCCTAATTATTCACAAATTTCTGCTCTAAAAACACTGAAAAAAGTCACACGATGAAGTCCTTTGCAATGTGAGCTGGCAGCATCCCAGAGAAGGTTCATCACAGTCACAGTCCCCGGAGACTCCTTCCCTTCCACACTGCTGCCCAGTCAGACAGTTCCCTCTTTCTCTCACATTTCCTGATAATTGCATTGAAATATCACTTCACAGTGTAGGCTGTGAAGAAGAAGGGTAATTGCATGGTGACATAATGAACTAGAATTGGTGTTTGCAATATTTATCTTAAAGGAAAAGAAGTGCAAGTTGTTTCATGCACAAGGAAATGGTTAATAAGCAAAATTCAAGATACAGGCATTTTAAAAACCTACAGAATGATCAGTTTTTTTTAAAAAACAAACAAACAGAAAATTAAATTCTTACTACCTACCTCATGCATTCACTCATTCTACAAATATCTGTAGTTAATGGGAGATTACCAGTGGCAAGGACTAAAAAAACCAGGGAGGCCCTAACCAGTTTGGCTCAGAGGATAGAGCATCAGCCTGTGGACTGAAGGGTCCCAGGTTCGATTCCAGTCAAGGGCATATACCTTGGTTGTGGGCACATCCCCAGTAGGAGGTGTGCAGGAGGCAGCTGATAGATGTGTCTTTCTATCGATGTTTCTAACTCTCTATCCATCTCCCTTCCTCTCTGTAAAAAATCAATAAAATATATTTTTAAAAAAAATCCAGGGAGGTGAGCCCTGTCACAGGATGACCTATGGGGCCAGGTCAGGGGTAAAGGCATCAGGGAGCTATGAAACAGTCTAAAGTAGAGGGACAACAGGACCAAATAAGTTGGTGTCATAGTCCATGTAGGAGGATAAAAAATAATATCATCTATGAGTTTAATGCAAATTTTAACTTTATTAGTTAGATGTATTTCCAAAGATGAGTTAATTACAAAGTTAGCTTCTTATGCAAAAGAGTCAATGACACATTAACCTATTTTGGGAATGAGAACTGGAATGCATGTATCAATGTCAGAATTTATTCCTTTTTTCATTTGTTCATATTAATATTTGCCAAGCTCTTGCTAGGTGGCTGGAACTGTAGTAGGTGAAATAGAGAGAGTGAGGAAAAGACTTGAAGGTACTGGCCCTCTGAATCTTCCGGGCTCAACATACACATTGTGGTGGGAGGAAGAGCTGGGAGCCCAGAGAGTCCTGCCCTTCCGGTTGATTTCTATGGCGATTATCGCCTCACTTTTCCCCACATGGGTTTCCCTTGCAGGGTCCACAACACAAGGACAAAGATGTAGAAGTCAGTATCTTCTTCATAAACAGCAAATGCTTTTCTCAAGTTAGAGTTATTCTTCTTACTGAAACATGGAATTCATTATTTATTTTAAATTTAACATTTCTTTCCTCCTAGTGGGTGCTGGGTTAACTGTTAGAGATAAAAAGGTTAAAAATGAAATGTCTTTGCCCTCATGGAACTCAATATATAGGATCATATCTAAAATGATGTAAAAATAAAATATGATATGATATGTATGTATAACTGAACAATGTTTGGATTGGATAATTAAAATGGAATGAAGGAGGAAAACGTAATGTACTGCCGACCACTTTGTTTTAGCCCCACGTGCTGTTGTTCAACAACAGGTCCCTCTGGGCTGCATTCTGTTTGGGGGCACATTCAAGATTCTGGAAAAATTATCAAAGTATTTCTGATTCTTAGCAAGAATGGAAAGTTGAAAAAAGAGCTGCCAATCAGAAATTGATATAAGATGGTCAACTTTCTCATAGTGAACATCATCTATATCATCAATTTATAATAAAAGTCAACACATATAGAACAATAACTAAATGATAGGTATTTTTGAGTGCTTGACCTATATTTCCTTATAGAAAATTCATAAACCCAACTAAGACGAAAAGTTTCTAAATATTTTGTAATTCCTAGTGTTTATCATCACCACCACCATCATCATCATCACTGCTATTCATTATTTTAAAATGGTAGGGTTTTCATGTTTGTTCACTTCTTTTTATCTGTAATTATGTTATTAGCTTCTTTTTTTTTTATAATGTCATCTATACTATTTCCTACATAAATTTTATAAACTGTTTTCTGTGTTTTGCTCTGAATTTGAACTTGGTATTGTACCAAAGTTTGTAGTATTTGACCTTGCCCCAGTATTTATTCCTTAGGCCTATCCTTTGATTTTTAATGACTTTGAGTAATTTTTCTTTAGATACATTTTAGGGGAGACAGACCAAAATGCCCTGAAACCTCATTCTCTTTCGTGTTCAGCTAATGAAGCAAAAATCTGGCTCAGCAGATCCGAATTACTTTAATCCGAATTAAAATATGTACTTACATTTCCTACTTAATTTATCTGATTGGATAGACAAGCTGGGGTCAGGGTAGAGGTCTGCAGGTCCCCTTCAATAAAACCAATTCCTTGATTTTCCTTATATAAAACTCATAAACCCAACTAAGAAAAAAGTTTCTAAATGCTTTGATAAACTAATTGATGACTTACTATACCTTAATAGGAGGTCAACTTTTGTGAATGTTTTCAAATATTTCTTTTGTTTTCTTTTTTCTTCTCCTTCTGGTATCCTCATTTCATGTGTATTACACCTTTTGTAGTTGTCCCAGGTTTTTTTAGCCTTTGTTTATTTCTTTGCTTTTCAGTTTGGGCGTTTTCTATTCAGATATCCTCAAACTCAGACATTATTTTCTCAGTTGCATACAGTCTAATAAGCTAATTAAAGTTATTCTTTATTTCTGTTACAAAATATTTTGTCTCTAGCCTTTCTTTTTGGTTATTTCTTAGAATTTTCATCTTTGTGCTTAGATTACCTATCTGTTCTTGCGTGCTGTCTTACTTTATCCAGCATAGTAATCATAGGTGTTTTTTTAAAAAGTCCTGATCTGATAATTCCAATATTCTAGTCATATCTGAGTTTGGTTCTGATAATTATTCTGTCTCTTCACACTTTATTTTTTGCTTTTTAATGTGTCTTGTAATGTTTTCTTGATAGATGGGTATGATGCACTGAATAAAAGGAGCAGCTGTAAGTAAATAGTTTTAATGGTGTAGGGGAGGGGAATTATTCTGCAGTCCTGTAATTAGTCAGCCTGTGTTCAGGACTGTGAGCTTCACAGGTGCTTACCAATCCACTGCCCCTTGGGTTTAGGTGGGACAGGAAGGCTAGAGCTTGGTGGAGTTGGGTATTTACCTTCTGTCACCTTATTTAGGCTCTGATGATACTCCAGTAACTTAGGCTCTGCTTAAATAGTTCTCCTGGGGTCAGACCTTGTTAAGAAGAACAGGATGTTCTGACAATTTAAGATGTTATTGTCCCCCTCTTCTTTCTAGAAGTACAAGGGGATTTTTCTCTATGTTCCCTGTGAAGACCTAAGAGAGATCCTGGAGATAAAACTAACAACTGTGTGGGCCTCCTGTGTCTGGGTCCCTAGTATTTTAAATATCAGCGATGTCTACACTGAACTGCCAGCAACTCATTAATTACAATGCAGGCTTCTCCATCCTGGTTTCTGCTCATAGGTTTCTGCTCCAGTTAAGTCGTGATTCTCTGTATTCACCTGTGAGTTGCTCCAGTTTTGGGAGTAGAAGTTTGCCCTGTGATTTCGCTTTTCTTACACATATAAGAAAAATTGCTGATTTTTTTATTTGTTCCACTTTTTTTACTTGTTAGGATGGAGTGTTGATTTCCAAGATTCTTACATGCTGAACTAGAAACCTACTCATTTTTCCCATTCAAAATAATTTTTGAGGCTATTCTGTTTTCATCCTTATTGGGAAAACATGTTGTGATGTCTTTATCCCTAAGAAACATAATATATACTCCTTTTCAGACAGGAGTCACTGTTAGACATGTCTTTTGAGTCTATTATCAGATGAATAAATCATGTTCATATTCAGTAAGGATCTTAGACTATACTACACCAATATTCCAACTTTTTACTTGTTGATCCATCATGGGCTGGTACTACAGAGGCAGCAAAGTGTGCTAATTTAGATAAAATAATCCTTGGTTCTTTACCCAGATTGATACTTCTAAATATGTGTGACTTTAGCAAGATTATTCAGTCTGCTCTTCATCCTCCTCCACTATAAAATGAGCTTAGCAACTACACCTATCTAATAAGATTGTTGTGACAATCAAGTGATGAATGCAAACTCTTTAGAGCAAAACATTACATAGTAAATAAAAAATATTAACAATAAAATTTGTCACAGCATTGCTAAGCAGCCAGAAGAATGTCATAGAAAGAAAGACAAATGAGCAAAGACATTTATATTTGGATGGACTCATTAAATTGGGCTGACAACTTCATGTCTGGATGGAGTAGTAGAGTCTATGGGATCAGGTTTTGAGTCCAAGTGGCAGTATCTAAGAGGTTACAGTATCTTGAGAATTATACACATTTAATACGGGTTCCCAGAGCATATCTATATATATAAAAGCCTAAGTGACCTAACGACCTAATGACCCGTCAACCAGTTACTATGATGCACACTGACCACCAGGGGGCAGATACTCAACGCAGGAGCTGCCCCCTGGTGGTCGTGCAGTCTCACAGAGGGAGTGCCGCTCAGCTGACCGATGGGTGCCAGACCCAGGGCTCATGGCTGGTGAGTGCTGCTGTGGGGGCAGGAGCCTCTCCCCATAGGGACTGACTGGGCTGGAGCCGGTGGCAGGCACAGCAGGGCCAGGATAAGCGGGAGTGGCAGGCAGGAGTGGCAGGCGGCGTTAGACTGCCGGTTTGGGCCCGATCCCCGCAGGCCACACCCAGGAACCCGTCTAGTTTTCTAAATAAATATTCATCAGCAGATAGCCCAGCAGCTTTATTGTCCTGAAGTTTTGCTTGTACAGCTGACAGCCTTTTGTTGTCCTTGTTTTTCTATGAATAACATTTTGTCTGTTGCTTTAGGGCTCCACCCAGAAAGAAAACTCCCACTGATCCTGAAGTTTGCATACCCAGACTGAGCAGAGTGCATTTTAGGAATTTTTGTTTTAGGCTTGTACACAACAGTAGCTTACACGAGTACTTTAGAATGTGTCTACAGATGAACAAAGTTCTTCCGAGTTATGCCTTTTCTCTCCCATTGATTCAGAGCATCCTGTTCTCTCTTATCCACTCTGCAGATAATAAGAGTCTGCCTTCAGGAAAAGAAGATGGGAACATTCTTCTTTCACCTTCTGACTGTATGCTACAATTCAAATAGCAAAAAGCATCATAATTTACATGAACCTACAAGAATGACCAACATCATTATTGAATCCTACTAAGTACGCTCTCCTCCAAAAAAGTCATGGCTTTATCGCTTTCCTGTGATGCTGGGAGAAAACTGGTCCTCACCCACCTCAGTACAACACGCAGTTTGAATGTGACATAGTGACTTTAGCTGCTTTGCTTTTACTCTGCACTGAGGAGGGGTGGCCACGAGTGAGTGTTGAGCAGGCGGCTTGTGCGTGTGAGTGCTTTTTATGAAATTATTGTGCCTGGGGCGGTCCTGGCAGAAGTTGCTGTGGTTTCAGTCTCTTCTTAGCCACCCTGTGAGGAAGAAAATGAGACAGACATGGTAGCATCTCTTTGCCTTTCCTTTGAACCAATGGCCACATTTCAAACTTTCTGCAGCACATGAAGGAAAAAAATTATTTGGTTGAAAAAAGTAAGTTATACTAAAGACAAATTTTGTACTCATTTGTCTCATTCTTCTTCATCCAGATACTGACACTGTGTATGTATGCCATTGAGAAAGGATATGTTCCCAGCAGTAATACACATCTGTGTTAACTGGCGTCAAGCTCATAAGATACCTGTGTAATAGAAATAGATGGGTCAGGGGGCTCCTCTCTGTAGCAGAGTCTGGGCAGCCAGCCTGTTGTGGGAAATAGCAAACTGCTATCTCTTCTGTGACCTGGCTATTTCATCAGCTCAAACATGGGATAAATACTAAATCAAATAGGAGGTAAACATGTAAATGTTACATCAAACTGCTAAACTGTTATTGGCCTACATATACATAGACTGAATATCGGAATCCATAAACATTCCTAAAAAAGATTCTGTAATATCTTTGCAATGGCAAAATATGCCCCAGTTTTGAAGCATAGGACATTTACAGTGGGGCCTTGACTTACGAGTTTAATTCGTTCCGTAACGGAGCTCGTGACTCAAATTACTCGTATGTCAAATCAATTTTCACCATTACAATGACACATGATGCTGGGCTGATGTTGTGGCGTTCACTGTGACGTTCGCTGTGCCAACTAGCGGTGGGGTATCTGAAGCTGGCTTGTAACCCGAATTTTAGCTCTCAACTCAAAGCAAAAAATCGGCCTAGAGACGGCTCGTATCTCGAAAAACTCGTTAGTCAGGACACTTGTAAGTCAAGGCCCCACTGTACTTTGCAGCCCCTAAATGCATCCTTCTGTATCCTCTATTCTGTTCTTTCTGTCTGAGAGATCTTCTACAGCTGCTCCTAAATGCTAAGCCTTTATGGCTACAGTGCCCGGAGATGCTTGTTCCACTAGACTCTGGACATCTATCCCTTTCTCAACTTGCCCCTGCTAAGAGCAAATCTCAGAGGTCTTGAAGAGAGTTTAATTAACAATTTAAAAAGCAGTAGATGGTTATAAAAGGACTTGAGATGATAACTTCTCAGGTCACATTTACATCTCCCACAAAGGGCTTTTGTTCTTTAAGGGAATACAGGGACGGGGTGGGGCAAAAGTAGGTTTACAGTTGTGCCTATACAATAATTAAAGAATGGTTTGCATACTCACAACTGTAAGCTCACTTTTGCCCCGCCCTGTATGTGAGTAGCACCTGGATTGCAACTCTGCTGGTGGAGTCAGTGGGGGAGGGGTGTGCATGTGCTGCTCTGCACATTTCAAATCACATAGAAGCTACTGATTTTGTTCATGTGTGCTCAGGCCTTGTCCCTTGATGACCGTATAGAGCTGATGAAGCCTATTCAAAAAGCATCCTGTTATCAAATCTTAATTAATCTTGCAAAAGAAATATATGCAACTGAGAACTGAATTTAATTACTTCTCTAAAAGAGACCTTAATATCTTCTTAATGAAGTTGAACCATTGTAGTGTATGGCAGGACTTAAAAACTGATGTGCTGCAAATATTTACAAGCAATTAGTTTTAGCAGGGCTTGACTTTTAACAAATTTTAAGAACAACTAGGTTTTTTGTAAGTTGTTAGTATGGTTTTAATATGATGTGAATTGAGTGATGTTTAAAAGCCAGTGCCTGTTGTATCCTACTGTAATTTTCACTGTGAGGTGTGATTGTCCCTAATGGTAAACTCTGCAGTGTAAGTCACAGTTCTTCTGTGATGGAAGACTATGAAATTGATCCAATTATGAAGATGTAATGGCTTAAAAGTATATCGGGAATTCTATTTAAGTACCAAATTTCAGGAAACTGGATAGGTAACAATATTTTATAGAATCATTTTGTTTTAGAGAAAATTAAATAAACATTTTTTCTAACTCCTTAATAAACATAGAAATATGTATGTGGAATAGATATGATTTACTCAGAATTGATCCCCATAATTACTAGAAAGCCACCCATCTAGCATCAGGAGGAAGAAGGTGGTGTCTCGCTGAGTCCAGACGCTCTGCAGGTCTGCCACCGAAAATGAACAACAGACCACAGACTGGGAGATAACATTTACACAATGACTATATCCCATTGGAATCCAGAATAGATAAAGAATGTATAAAGAACATTAATGACTGAATAAGGCAAACAATCTAATATAAAATTTCAACATGTACTTCCCAGAAGGGATACAAATGACCAGTAGGACTTGAAGAGTCTTCTTTTGTCCTGAGGGAAATGTGCATTAAAGCTAGAGGAGATACCACTGCAAAGAAGTCAGTCTCAGCTATGGTTGTTGAAAATGAAGCTGATACAACCAGTTTTTAAGATAGCTTGGGATAGTCTTTAAAATTAAACATCCTGTAATCCTGAAATTCCACTCATGTGGAGAGCAGCTACAGTGTTTGGACAGGTTCAAGCCTTGGACTAATGAGAGGGCACAGTCCTCTCATTGCCACGTGCAAGTCCCAGCTTGGAGGGCAGAGCCCTCCCAGCACAATTATAGCCAACAGCGGTCATTGTAAGCTTGAACCTAAGGTCCAAACACGTGGCCCCATTTGCCTGAGTGATGTGGGCTTGATAGAGTTCAGGTGCATGTAGTTGAGTAGGATCGAAACCCACGAGAATGTTGTAAACATCTTGACCACACCCTTACTTCCTCGTGGAATCTGGCTATAAAATAAAGACACGGCTTGTAGTCCGTGGTGCTGTCTCTCCATCAGAGAGGGCAGCGTCCCACCCAGACCCAGCTTTATTCTCTTGTCTGTCTTTTCTAATCCTTCACCGCCCCCTCTCAGGTTCACCGTTGGCCGTGCTGGTGTGGCACACATTCATATAATTATTTCCCCAAGAGTTCTAAAAACATATGCCCACTTAAAAACTTGTGTGCAGGCCTTGTCCTGGTAGCTCAGTTGGTTAGAACCTCGTCCCATAAGCCAAGGTTGTGGGTTTAATTCCTGGTCAGGGCACATACAAGAAACAACCAATGAAGGCATAAATAAGTGGAACAACAAATCAATGTCTCTCTCTTTCTCCCCCCTTCCTCTCTCTCTCTCTAAAATATCAATATATTTTTTAAAAGTGTGTCTAAATGTTCATAACAGCTTTATTCATAAAGAGTCAGAAACTGAAAACAACCCTGTCAATCATCTTGTCAATAGTTAAACAAAATTGTGGTATACAATGTAATGCCACTCAGGATAAAAAGACATTGCTTATCAATACATGAATAACATGGATTATTCTTTAAAACATGCTGTGTGAAAGAAGCCATATGCAAAAGAGTACATACTTTATGATTTCATTTATATGAAACTTCAGATAAAACAAATTTCATCTACAGTGATATAAAGCAGAGCAATGGTCTCTAGGGACGGGTTTTGGTTGGGACTTGTCTGCAAAGGGGCTCATTGGAACTTTCAGGATGACAGGACTATTTTATAACCTGACTGTGTTATGGTTACATAGCCAAACATTTGTCAAAACTTAACAAAATATTCACTTAAAATATGTACATATGTCAAACATAAAGTTTAATTTCTAAATAAAATCAATCTATATTATAATATAATAATCAATATATATATATAATTTAAAGCCTTAAAGTCAAAATTAACATTATTATTTATACAATGATCCATTCTAATTGCTTATTTTTTAATATTGAGGAACACCTTTGTGCAAGTTACTTTTACATAATGAGATTGATTTTAAACATGACAGACCTGACATTTTCTTATTTGTAAAGGTGTAAATTGCTCAATTTAAGAAGTTTATTAACTGGCAGGCCCTGGGGTAGAATTACAAAATCCCATCTTTCCGTACATCACATTATATTCATGGATTTAAAAGATGTTACTAGTAATATCATTAGTACAAATTGTTTATTATTTCTATTAGGAAAGAATCATATACCGTTTATATTACTCATATGATGTTTGTATCACAAAGAACCCAGTGTCTGTTGCACAAAAATTAGAAACTGGCTTTCCACCTGTTTGGTGGTTGCCTAATGCAGCTCTCCTGCCGTCAGGGACTTGCTCTACAGCCGCACTGCCCAAGCCCATACCCACCAGCCAGGTGCAGCTATTACGTACCTGAAATGAGGTTAGTATGACTAAAAAAGCTGAAAATTTTATTTTATTTACTGGAGCGGGCCTAAGCCTCAGTCTGGGCTCCCTCTGCTGGAGGGGACCGGCCAAGCATGGGAAGGCATCGCCCCCCTCGCCCCCTCGCTGCTGCTGCCTCTGGTCTCCTTCTGCGGAGGCAACTGGGCCCATCAGGGATCAGGGGAAGGCGATGCCCCCATCACACCGCTGCTACCGCTACTGCCAGCTGCCATTGAGCCTCGACCCAGCCCTCCCAGCAGCCACCATGCCCTCCGCAGCTGGCCGGGGCCTGGGTCTTGGCCTCCGTCCCCAGGTCCAGCCACACGTGGAGCTGGGAGGAGGCGGGACCCCCAGGCAGGCTCCGTGCTGCGCACACAGCGTCAAGCCCAGCCCGGCCCACCTGCGTGCACCCGCTGTGCGTGCAGCCATCTTGTGACGGCGTGAGAGCATCACGCGTGATGGCATGACCACTACTTAGCCTTTTATTAGTAAGGATACTATCCATCATGCTTTGAAAACACTCTCGTTTCTTCTGTTGTCTCTTCTTCATTTCCATCATAATCGTATTCTCACTGTTTTTTCACATACTGGAAGGGATGGGGTTATTGGTGCCTATTTAGTAATACGTTCCCAGAGCAGCCATAGGAAAGAGGGCAAGGTCAGTTAGAGACAAGTCTGCTTGTCTCCAAACTGGGGTTATCCTCTCATATTGCACAAAAGGTAGAGATGTCTCTGAAGGCACACAAAAATCTTAGGACTAAAGTGTTAGTTTCAAAAACTGAATGAGTCTAATGACCTGTAACAATCATGCTCCAAATCAGGTATTTTTACTGCATTCTTTCCTACAGAATTAAAGGTGGGGACCAATCAAACTATCCACTAATAGATCATTAAAATAAAGTCTGGTAAAAGGTATCTAGATGAAATTTGGAATATAATTCAGAGAATTTAGTTGCAATACTCTTTTCAGACCCATTAACTTATTTTTGCTAATAAGATTTCTCACAACTAAAGGCAATTATTAGTGAGGAATAAAATAGCTACTGAACTCTTTCATATTCTAGCAATTTAATACGATTAATTGATAGCACCTTAATTTATTATAAAAAAGCCCAGTTATCTTAAAATTAATATGCAATATAATTTTGTTTTATTTTATAATAAGCATACTATGTAATATAATTATGTTTTTATTAATCATGCACTAGTGATTGCTGTAATTATAACTCAACCTCTAAAGAATTTTTTGAAAATATTCGGGCCTTAGGGTCATGGAAAGTTGAAAAATTTAAAGAAAGTAAACTTCAAATAACATACTTTAATTTTAAGAGAATTAAGACAATATATATTATGTGACATATATTATGTAACTAGAGTTAGGTAACACAATGGCATGATTAAGTTGAACAAAAATATTTAAGAATAAAAATGTATTACATTAATATATAGTGGAACGGAAATATGAGTAACAGAAAAAAAGAAATGGTATAAAATTTCAAAAGGAAATTTGATCTTGTATACTTTAAAATGTTAGATGGTGGGTGTTAATTCTGTGTAGTAGATGGGGAGCATGTGACACATGTATGTACAAGTCCAAAGAAATTGAAGTTTTACAATTATTTAAACCTGTGATAAAAATTTGGGATTCTCCACAAAGCTTGAGAGACATTTTTTTTGTATGAAATCAAAAGCTCAACAACAACAACAAAAAATGGGATTCAAAATTAAATTTATTTAAGGACACATGGGTTTGAAAATCCTTTTAAGAAGGCATATGAACAAATTTTGTGAAGACCAATGGCCTAGATAAAAATGACTAGCAAGATATCAGGCTCTATGTGGAATCTGAAAGTTGTGTTTGCATGTAGAGAAGATTTGGTGTTCCTATTGGCACTTTAACTGGAGGATGACAGAGAAAGTGTCTAATCTGGGGAACCTGTTTCTAAAATCATTTAACTTTTATACCGATTGTAAATACTGAGCTGTAGCAGTGACTGTGGATAAAAAGGTGCACACACAGACCCAGAGGTCTCCACAATCACAAGGCAATCCAGCCCTCTCTGATACCTGATTCACGACACTGACCCACAAATGACATCCACTGCTGTATGCCAGTGCTGAGTACAGTGCTGATGCAATGTGGACATCCAATAAACATTCTTTGAATGAATGAGTAATCCTGGACAAATGTAAGGTACAGAAAAAATGGACCCCTCTTTTCTATCTTTTCTCCACCACATGACATACCCATAAGCATTTGTGCATGAGCACACAAACATGCTGTTGGACATAAGCTTATTTTGCAATTTATAAAGACCCCCCAGAATTTTGGTTTGTAATTTTTGAAAATAATGACATGTAACTTTTCTTCTTCGACCTTTAAACCTTCTTCCTATCATTCTTGTATCTACCTTGTAGGAGAAACTGGGTTTGAAAAGTATTTTTGCCTTGAGGTTTTCCTAACAGCTTATAGTCTATCATAGGGAAATTCTGCGTCTTTGAACAACATAGTTTTAATAGAACTTGTCTGCCTCGGAGATCACATTACTTTTTCAAATTTAGTTTCAAAACTATTTAAAGACTGAGAATTACTGCCCTAACTGGTTTGGCTCAGTGGATAGAGCCGTCGGCCTGCAGACCGAAGGGTCTCGCATTCGATTCCAGTCAAGGGCAAGTACCTTGGTTGCAGGCTCCTCCCAGGCCTGGGCCCTGGTCAGGGCTCATGCAGGAGGTGACCAATCGATGTGTTTCTCACATTGATATTTATCTCTGTCTTTCCCTCTCTCTTACACTGTCTCTAAAAATCAATGAAAAAGTATCCTCAGGTAAGGATTAAAAAAAAAAAACAACAGAATTACTAAATTATAGTTTTTGTTTACATCTGGAGTGAATATTTAATTTAACTTGCTTATGACTTAATTTTGTTATACTATTTCCTAAATCTTAGTAACTAAAATTTTAATAGATGCTGTTTTAAAATACTATAAGAATAAACAACAAAGATAAATTTAAAAAATACTATAAGAATGAATTAATTTGCATGATACCAAGCATTTGTATTAGACGGAGCCCTCACTATGTAACAATTTATTTTTCTGTATTCTAAGCATTTTCCCATGGTTAACGCCATCTGTCCTTCCTAACTACCAAGATGCGATGGGCTGCTTCTTCCTCACTCTTTATTTACAACCCAGAATGAACATTTGTAAGTTTGTAAATTTTATAAACAGAAACAGGAATCTTTATGCAGGATGTGCAGAAAGGGAAATTTCTCTCTCGTTCTTTTGCTTTTATGCACAATCTGCCCGTCATGGGTATTCTGGAGACTGGGAACTCAGTGGATAGGCTCTTTCAAAATTCAGCAATAAGATGATAATGAAGCCCAACATAATAACCCTGAGCTATTTAGAGTTGTTGATTCAACAAAGAAAAATTATATTTTGTTTGATACAGGCTTAATGTTGAAAGTATTTACTTGAATTTTAATGGTTGAAGATTTAATTAGCTGTAAAACATGTACAGCTATGAGTAATCAGAATACCTGATTAAACAGAACACTGATTAGCCACCCTCTGATCACACCTGATGAAGAAAATAAGGCCAAAACGGGTATGTTAAAAGATTCACAGATGACTTCTTTTCACCCAGCTGAATCCTAAGATCTGCATCCTGTAATAGTAAAATGAGAGTACTCAGCATGATCAGTGACATTCACACACAATGGTTTGTGTTTATATCTGCATCTACCTATTTACACTCTATTTACATAACAAATGTGTGTTCTTCTGCCGCATTTCCATATTTCTCAGGCAATCATCTGAGAGTTGTGTTCTGCCTTTGAATACCATTCATTACTTTCCTCCTTTCCCTGCTATTGCTCTTCTGCCTGCCTCAAAGTAGAGGAAGTTGGGGAATTTGGGAAAAAGAATCATTGCCCTAGTTTTGCCAACAATTACCTCTGTTAGCTTCAGCAAGTGCCCTAACGTATACTTCTGTTTAATATCCTCATGTAATAGTGTCTTGGACTAGACACTGTGTGATTTATTTTTTCAAAAGCAGTTGTACTCTTAAAAAAACTTACCTAAAAATTCTACCTTAAACCCCTGTATGTCTGATGGATAATGGGAGAACTGCTCCAGGTTCTAGAGCGAGTCCACAGTCCTGCCATCTCTGCAGCACATAGGGCATAGCTGTGAAGCCATAAAAACAGTTTTAAAACAACTGGACTAGATTTTTTCCTGTGGTTTCCTCCATTCTAAAATATTATAATTGAGGATAACAGGCAGATCAGTTATTAAAGACTTAAAAAGTTGAAGTTAATGAAGAAAGTTCCATTTTATATTACCTGTAGACTCCTTTTAGTCACAACCTGACAATACTTCTAAGAACACATAATTGGAAACTACCTGGTCTCTACTCCCACTGATTCTGGATTCTGCTGTGTTATGCTCAATGCTCTTTATTTGTGGGTTAGAATAATACCAAGTCTATGTACTATTGAATTATATATGCTATTTTTGCATCTGATAAGCAAGGAGATTGGATTAGAAGACCTTGAAGGCTTTTTCAAAGACTGATATTCAGTGCTTCTCTAAATCCATGAAAAAGTCGACCAAATTTAAATATAGATTAATTGACTAAGGAAGTTTCTGATTAAAATGGACTTTAATTAAATCTATATTTAAATAAAATTTAGTAAATTTCAACAAAATACAATAAATTTTAGTAAGCACTTTATTATTCTGAAAACCAAATATCTACCCAATTTTTTACATTTGTTTCTTCTTTTTTAAAATATGTTTTTATTTTTTAGAGAGAGAGGAAGGGAGCGAGATAGAAACATTGCTGAGAGAGAAACATCAATCGGCTGCCTCCTGCACACACCTGACTGGGGATTGAGCCCACAACCCAGGCATGTGCACTCACCGGGAATGGAACCGTGACCACCTGGCTCATGGGTCAATGCTCAACCACTGAAACACACTGGCTGGGCACACTTGTTTCTTTTTTTGCCACTACTCTTTCTTTACTAAGTCTATTTTATCACACTAGGCCAACTAAACATCAACTATTTCAATAGTCTCCACACTCTACTCTCTTGCCACTAATACAACCTATTTTCTCTTGCTAGACAATTCTTTTTAAAGTGGTCCCATTCTAAAAATCTCAGAGAGGCCTTTTATATCACCACTGTGACTGACTGCACAAATTACCACAACTCTTTCCTTCTCTGTGCTCTTGCTTCTTGACATGTCACTTTGTCATAATTCTCATCAAGAGGTTAGAGTCTACATCCTGACCCCTCAATTCTGGGTTGGTTTTGTGATGTATGTGTGTTTATAGAATGTAGCAGGTGTGATGCTATAGCAGTTTCCAGATGCCATGTTTGTTACTGCTTTCTCTTGGAGCTCTGCCACCTCCATATGATCAAACCTGGACTAGCCCAATTAACTCATCCTCCTAATGGACAGGCAACCAATAATGGGAATGGGTCATCCTAGAACAGGGAGGCCCAGCCTACCTGCCAGCTCATCACAGATGCATGAGCGAGTCAAGCCACAGTCAATATTGTCCACCTGGTATTTTTCCATTTCTTACATTGTCTCAAAGTCATACCAACTTATATAACAAGATTTGAGAGTTAGTCCTGGTATTAAATCCTCTTTTGGAAAGTCTAAGAATTATAAATGTCATCTACTTCAATCTTTCAATGTAGGAATTTCTTCTTGGTTGATTAAGAGTCATTCATTCACAAAATTTACTGACAAAATGTCATTATCTCACAAAGCAGTTATTCTACCTTTGCACAGTTCTAATTAAAAAACATATGTCAGTATTACTTTCTAATTAAATCACAAAGGCTTCTGACTAGAACCTTCTAGGTTGACAATTCTATGGGAAATTATGCAAAAATAATGTAGTTAAGCAATCCAGGCTTCTATTTTTGGAATAAAAGTAATATATTACCAGTTACTTGTTTTCCTAATTTAAGAACATATGTAAAGCTTTTTTTTCTTTTTCAGGAAGCAACTGTGAATAAAAAACAACAACACTTTATAATGTTTAAAATATTTGATTATATCCCCTCCCCCCCCCCCCCCATGGATAGATAATATTTGAGCCCCGGACAATTAGCAGAAAAGTGTCAAAATACTTGATAAAAATGTCAAATCATCATAATCTTCAGTAAAGTACTTTGTTGTTGCTTGTTACACTTTCCAATAAATTTCCTCCATATATTTTTATTTATTTATGTTTGGGGGGGGTGACATTGGTTAATAAGATTATATGGGTTTCAAGTGCACATTTCTATGATACAAGATCTGTACACTGCATTGTGTGCTCACCACTCAAAGTCAAATCATCATCCACCACCATACACTTGACTCCCTCCCCACTCCAGTCCCCAGTACCTCCACTCTCCCCTCCCCCATCTCCTGGCAACCACCACACTGCTGTCTGCATCTATGAGTTTTAGTTTTATATCCCAAATATGACTGAAATCATACATACAGTTCTTAGTTTTTTTCTTGACTTATTTCTCCTAGCATAATATTCTCAAGGTCCATCCATGTTGTCACAAATGGCAGATGAATGGTACATATATTCAATGGAATAATACTCAGCCATAAGAAAAGATGAAATACAGCCTTCATGTATTTTTAAGCAAGAAGAAAAGGCATCTAGAGAAATGTATGATGCTGTATATTATTGTTTTAATGTGCCTGAAACCTCTGTTTTAAATGCAAATAAATCTGCCTGTCTATGAAGAATTCCTGTCTGACTCTTTGCAAAAACTTATAATGGTTATACATATTAAGGCAATATCTCCCCCTTCTCCGTATCTAATTAGCTGGAGTCTCTGAGGCCAGATACCATGCCCGCTTCCTTCCTGGGTTTCCCTTGACCACAGTAGGCAGGCAGCACATTGAAGCCCAAGGCCACATGCTTTGGTAGAGGGAGTGATAACTAATGCAGAATGAGGTTCTATGGGTCAACATGCAAGGTGAAAATCACTAACAGGAAATTGGTCTTTAAAAATTCCCTAAACCTTCCAGGTTGAAAAATATTTTTATTTCTTCTTTGAACATACTATGAATCAATTTATTTATGGTTATACATCATAATTTAGAATTTAGGAAAAAATACTTTAAATATGTGAATCATATCTTCAGCATAGAGTACTGAGATAATTGAAGGATCAGGATTATATTTTGTTTCTCAGTAACTTTCAGGAATAATTAGGGGAATGATCACTGTTCACATTCATTAAATTATAATTTTTAGCCTCTTCCTGAGGCTCTCTCTACACACACACACACACACACACACACACACACACACGCACACACACACACGTTGGAATTCAATTCTTCTAGGCTATGGGAACGAAACTAAAGATAATTCCCTGTCCTTGTGTTAAATTATGCTGGAACCAAGCAAAATTAATTTAGCTGCTTGCTCAGGAAATACCTGCTTCTAGAAGATAAGAGTATGAACCAACTAAACAAATTACTTATCAAGGCTAACAGCTTCCTGATCATGACTTGCTTCAAGACCCTTGCCTCTATGTGTCCACCAACCCAAAGTTAGGGTGTCTTAACTGCTACCAAATTCTGAGTGATTTTTAGTCTTTCAAGACCACCTTAAAAAACACCCAGCTCAGTCCCTGAAATTCTACAAATACTTTGCCTTAACTTTCCGTTTTGAGAACATTAAGACTCTCAATGTTGTGTTCTCCCATGTATAGCAAATCTAATAAATTTAACTTTAATAAAGTTTTTCTGATGTCATTTTCAAGATTCAAAAATTAAAAAACAAATGTCTAAATGATATGTCTACCACATTATTATATCTAAAATTCCTCTCTCATTTCCTGACTATTCATACTTAAGCATGTGCAATACCTTCTCCTTCCTTAACTTTCTATGGCCAGCTTCCATACAAATTGACTTCTTTGTGTTTTTTTTAAAAATTATTATTAATATCATTTTAGGATGAAAACTCTCCTGAGCTTTAAAACATCTGATGAGGTCCAGACTCTTAGCTATTCTCTCTACTCCTTCACTGATCTCACCCTGTCCCAGGATGCTGCTCTCCACATTACTCAACAATGCACCTTTCTTAGAAATGGGCCTATCTACCTGACCAGATGCAGGAATTTAAGTTCATTTGTCAGACCTGGACAATGCAATTGTGTGGACAGTTCTCTTAGCCCCAAACCCACTAATCTTTTTTACTTATTTATTTTTTATGTTTCCTTTTTATTTATTTTTTTAATTAAATCTTTATTGTTCAGATTATTACAGTTGTTCCTCTTTTTTCCCCCATAGCTCCCCTCCACTCGGTTCCCACCTCACCCTCTGCCCTTACTCCCCCCACTGTCCTCATCCATAGGTGTACAATTTTTGTCCAGTCTCTTCCTGCACCCCTTTCCCCCGGAGAATTGTCAGTCCACTCCCTTTCTATGCCCCTGATTCTATTATATTCACCAGTTTATTCTGTTCATCAGATTATTTATTCACTTGATTTTTAGATTCACTTGTTGATAGATATGTATTTGTTGTTCATAATTTTTATCTTTACCTTTTTCTTCTTCTTCCTCTTCTTAAAGGATACCTTTCAGCATTTCATATAATACTGGTTTGGTGCTGATGAACTCCTTTAGCTTGTTCTTATCTGGGAAGCTCTTCATCCAACCTTCAATTCTGAATGATAGCTTTGCTGGGTAATCTTGGTTGTAGGTTCTTGCTATTCATCACTTTGAATATTTCTTGCCACTCCCTTCTGGCCTGCATAGTTTTTATTGAGAAATCAGCTGACAATCTTATGGGTACTCCCTTCTAGGTAACTAACTGTTTTTCTCTTGCTGCTTTTAAGATTCTCTCTTTGTCTTTTGCTTTTGGCATTTTAATTATGATGTGTCTTGGTGTGGTCCTCTTTGGATTCCTTTTGTTTGGGGTTCTCTGTGCTTCCTGGACTTGTAAGTCTATTTCTTTCAACAGGTAGGGGAAGTTTTTTGTCATTATTTCTTCAAATAGGTTTTTAATATCTTGCTCTCTCTCTTCTTCTGGCACCCCCATAGTTCAGATTTTGGTATGCTTGAAGTTGTCCCAGAGGCTCCTTACACTATCTTAATATTTTTGGATTCTTTTATCTTTTTGATTTTCCAGTTGGGTGTTTTTTGCTTCTTCGTATTTCAAATCTTTGACTTGATTCTTGCGATCCTCTAGTCTGCTGTTGGATCTCTGTATAATATTCTTTATTTCAGTCAGTGTATGCTTAATTTCTAGTTGGTCCTTTTTCATATCCTCAAGGGTCTCACTAGATTTATTGGCGGTTTCTAGAAAATTTTTGAAAAACCTTATAACCGTGGTTTTGAATTCTATATTCAGTAGTTTGCTTTCCTCTATTTCTGTCATTTGTGACCTGTTTCTTTGTCTCGGCATTTTTTATGCTTCCCTGGGTTGATAGAGTGGCTTTCTGTGCTAGGTGTCCTATAGGGCCCAGTGGCTCAGCCTCCCCAATTACCTGAGGTGGACACTCTTGGTGCACCCCTTTGTGGGCTGTGTGCACAGTCTTGTTGTAGTTAAGCCTTGATTGTGGTAGGTATCATTGGGAGGAATTGAACTCCAGGCCAATCAGCTGTGTCTACAGTGGGAGAACTTCTGTGCTAGAGACACTCTTCTGGGGAAAGACTTGCTTCAGTGGGGCTTTGGTGCTCATTGAGTCTGCCCCCTGAGTGTGTCCCTTATGGATCTGAGGAGTTGTAATCTGGATGGTCCCACTCTGACCACTGGGTACACTGGCTCTTGGATCTCTAAGGAGATGCTAATTTAGCCTCTGCCTGAGGCTACCCCATAGGAACTATGGAGAGACTGCAGATTCCTCTTCTTTTTTTTGGGGGGGGGGTTGGAGGTGCCTAGATGAGGCTTCGCTGTGAAGCAATGCAAGCTGCTGTGGGGCCTTGGGCCTTATTTTGGATGTTCTGGGTCTCTCTGACCCAACTGCAGTTTGTTAGGTAATTTTAGATTGCAAAGGGCCAGGTCATTCATATGCAAAAGCCTCTGTGCACAGCTTGGGTTGGGCAGGGTCTCGGAGAATCAGCAAGGCTGAGCAAACAGCTATGGCTGATCCTCAGCTCTGCCCTAAGAGGCCCTAAGAGGTCTCAGTGTTCCTCGGTATTCGCTGCAAGCACCTCTGAGAGAAAGCCGCTCTCGAGTTCCGCCCGATGCCAGACAGTCCAGTTTTTCCCTGTATGAGTCTGGGTCTCCAGAGACTCTCCCTGAACTGAAGTTCAGAGCAGTTGGGAGCTTGTGTTTCCCTCCCTATTGAAAAAGACAACCAGGTCCTCAGTTGCCAGCCCTTTCCAAGTGCTCCTCCATACCTCTGCACCTTACTTCCGCACCTCCTCTGAGTCTCTTTCCTTCTAGTTGTAGAATTTCCACTCAGCCAGCCTTCCTGTGGTTCTGGATGATGTCCGTTTTGTCTTTTAGTTGTATTTTTGAAGTGGTTGTGCGAGGCAGCAATTTCAGGTGTTTACCTACGCCGCCATCTTGGTTTCTCTCACCCAGTAATCTTTGATATTTTCCTTTGCCAGTATCTTAACTATTGAAGATCTAACTTTCCTCACTACTATTGTTAGCATAAGTAGCTATATGTTAATAAAGGAAGGGAGCAAAGGAAATCAGACATTCTTAAGCATAATCAACTAGAGAGCATAAGCCTGCTTGCTTCCCCAAGAAATGAAAGCGTCACACAATCCCTAGGGAGACACTAATCCATTCCCAGATCCTTGGGGGAAGGGATAGAATAATCAAGGGGGGTGGTAAATACATGTGCAAAGGGAGTCAAGATGGCGAGAAAGCCTGTCAGTGTAGCGTGGGGAAATAAAATAGATTGGTTGGGGGGTGGACCCATCAGAAGCCTGTGAAAGCTTGGGAAGTTGATTGGTCATTTTGAAAAAGCTCCTGGTCCTTCCCAAGCCTGAGATAATATAATCTCAGCTAACAGAGTTCACTCTCTCTCAACCCCCTCCCCCCTACATACACAAGTGCACCCAGTACACAAACTTGCCCCATTCCTGAGCGTGTTCTCTCCATAGCAATCATGTGAGATGAGCAGTCACCTACTGCCTCAGTAGCTGCGTGGACTCTGGATGTGGGCTCAGCCAAGGGGCAGCTGGGAAAACAAGCTAAGCTAGTGGGACGGTGAGAAAGGCTGGACTGGACTAGCCTAGGCATGGAACAAAATGTCCGGACACTAGCCCTATTTGTGGGTCTGATGAAGGCAAGATTGGACTTTTTCATGGCACCATGGACGGATATGGGACATTGGAAACCCAGGGGAACTCCTTTGATTTTGCATCTGGCGCAACAAATAAATCTTACCTGGCCACAATCTCTCATACATGGGTCTCCTGGATATTTTCTTTGTGACACTGCAAGAACCCCATTTCCTCCAGCAGCATTATTATTTAAATATTATAGAGTTTGATTATATAAATAGTTATAAACACAGATTAAAAGCATTTTTGAATTCATGGCCTGATACTAGTTTTGTAAAAGTTAGAACTGTAGAAGCTCTCTAAGCCTCACCTTTCTCCATTAAAAAGAAAAATATAATGTAAAGCAGATTAAATGACATTCCATATGTGATGTGTTTTACAAATATAAAGTATCAAAGATATACTATTTAGTTAGTAGTCTATAAGTGGGCTAAAATGCTTTGTTTACTTCAAAAGCACAAATAAGATTAATAACCTTGTGAATTTAGATAAATAAACTACCTTGTTAACTTAAGCTACATTCTCTGTTGCAAACAGAATATGAGTATGCTCCTATACAACAACCTAAAGTAATAATGTGAGTGCTCAAGAACCATTTACTCAATTTTCCATCATCTAGTACACTCATTCCTTATTCTCCCAACTCCTGCTACTGACATTTGGCCACTGCAATGCTCATTAGCATCAGACTGAGTGTGAAGGAGGCTATGAGCTGAGATAGAACTCCACTGTGCACATGACATCTTGTTAGCAGACCTTAAAATATTTGTTAGGGAACAGGCTTTACTTTGCATTTATTCTCTCCTCGTTCAGAGAAGGGCTGAGCAAGGCATAGTCTATAAATACTTAACTTAATTGTCTGTGTCCTAGGACTTCAGAGTTTCAATGGGATAGCTATACCAAAATGTGTTATGACCAACATCATTAATTTCTGCTTCTTCAGGCTATAATTTAGAGTGTTGAATATTTGTCATTTATGTGTACACTAGAAGCCCCGTGCATGAAATTTTTACACAGCTGTGGTCCCTAGGCCTGGCCGGTGATCAAAATGCAAGCATCTGGCGTGGAAGGGCAGGTCCCAGCTGACCTCTGGGCCCTGGGCAGCACCTGGGCCCCTGAGCCCCCGTGTGCTCCCCCTCGTCCTGAGTCACGGCGTCCGAGTCCCCACGCGGAGATGCAGTGAGTGCAGCCAGACTCCATGGGCCAGGGTGCAGTGTGGGCCTTTGGGCCGCCCAGTGGTGCCGCATGGAAGCCAGGAGGGGAACGAGTTCTTTCCCAGCTCCCTCGCAGACCGACTCCTGTGTGAACCCTCGGGGAGCCAGATCAGTCCCTGTTGTCCCGGCAGCTGCAGTCCGGCTCACCCGGAAGAGACCACGAGGGTTCTGGGTGGGCTCCTTAGGGGCACCCAGTACCTGAGTGTGGGGGCTTCCCTGGTGCCAACCCTGGTGTCCTGGGGGAAGATAGTAGAGGGAATGAGAGTGAGCTCAGCGGACACTCCGCATTCCCACTGCACCTCTGTCTCCATCCCCCCCACCCCCAGGTAGCTGGCGAGAGGTCACAGTGCTTCACAGATGCCCGCCATGTTCTGCGCCGCCCCCTGGTGGTCAGTGGACATCATAACGGGTGGTCGAACTCCCGGTTGAACAACTGCCCAAGGGGACAATTTCATATTAGGCTTTTATTATATAGGATAAGATAATATATATTTATATGTTAAACATAAGTGCATATATACTTCATGTGTAGGTACTTCAAAGAGATGTCTATTTGAGGTTAATTGTTCTAATGGTATGTTTGTTTGCTTTTAAGAGGAGAATAAGTACGTAGCAGTCACTGTGGTTAGAGAGGGAAAGTAGTGAGAGAGAGAGAGAAATGTAAGCTTACCTTTTCAGGCTGACCTGATCCTGACTTTCAAATTGAAATGAATAAAAGATAGAAAATGGAAAAGCCCTAGGTGCCATAAGGGCTTCTTTGAAAGTTTCTAAATTCTCTATCAGAGACTGGAAGGCTTTTCAGTAAATAAGAGTTTTGATTCGGCCATTAATATCAGATGAAGCACATTGGGAGGTTTGCATAGCTGGGGGCATTGTTCAGAGGCAGCACTGCCTCCTGTTCCCAGGGCGCTCCCTGTGAGCAATGAGAGGCCAGTAACAAGCTCTCTGCTGTGCGAGCCTCTGGTTGCAACTCTGGGAAGCCTGGGAGGAGCTCGGAAAGAAACCCTTAATTAGAACTCCTCACAGTAGTCCAGCCTGGAGGACACAAAGGGCAAATTCAGCCGTGGCCAGGGCTACACATGAGAAAACGTCATTCTATGGCTAAGGCTAATCCCAGAAAATCTATTGTTTACTACTAGTGTGTACCTCACATTTTTTAATTCTCTGTGGTGACTTGAAAGAAAGAAATAAGCTTACTGAAAAACAAACTTCCATATCATTTTATTTATTTATAGTGTATGGTTACAAGAATCAGTTAATACTAAATATTGCCATTTCATTATCAGTGCTTTAGCACTAGTAAGCTTATTAGTAACGCAACAGTATCGGAAGGTATGCACATTTGTCTGCCACACTGAGGGTCTCTTGGGTAGTCCTAGGAGGTCAGCACTGACTCAAGGCCATGGCAGCTTGAACGGAAGTGATTCCACATCTCCAGGATCAATCATCCTCCCTCGAGTTCCCCTCACCTGCCCTTCTTTTTCCCAAGAAACTGCCAAGACCTTTGCACTGTCTAATACTCTATGGCAAAAATCTAAACCAGGCTGTCAGAGACAAAGCAAGTAATTGAATTAAAACACACCATTAAGAAAATAGACAAGACACAGACTGGAAAAAAGATTCACATTACATTTTGCTGACAAAGGATTTGTCTATATAAAGTATCTAGTCTATATAATGAATTCTCACAGGTCGACATTAAAAAGAAAAGCCATCCCCACCCCCCATAAAAAGGCATAAGATTTGTATAGGTGCTTCAAAAAATAAGATATACAAAACCAATAGGCACATGACAGGATATTAATCATGATTAATTAGGGAAAACAAATGAAAATACACAAATATGACTAAAATCAAAGACTGCCAATAGCAAATATTGGCAAAAAATGGAGCAGTTAGAACACCCACACACTGCCACTTATCCAAAAGGTACACCATTTTGGAAAACTGTCAATTTCTTGTAAGTGAAACACATTTCTACGATATAACACTTACACATCCACTTCTGTGTATTTACCCAGGAGAAATTATGATATATATGTTTTCAAAAAGTCTTGAAACAAAATGGTCATACTAGCTTTATTTGTGGTAGCCACAAATTGGGCACAACACAAATATCCATCAATTAGAAAACAAATAAACAATTGTGTTATATTTATACAATTAAGTGTTACTTAACAATGAAGAAGAATGTATTCTGATGTACATAGCAACATGGATGAATGTCAATAGCACTATGCTGAATGAAAAACAATGGTATATGAATACACACGCACTAACACAGCCGTATCTCGAAAACATTACCTTAACTGAAGTCTGAAAGCGGTTGCCTGTGGAAGGGGGTAAATTTCCCCGAATGAAATATGAGTGAAATCTCTAGAATATGGAAAAGTTCTATATTCTGTGCTAGATGATGGTATGCAAAATTTTTAAACTAATTTAAGAGTTTTGCATTACTTTTTACAAGAAAAATAGATAAGAGAAAAAAGTGACCGAAAATCAAAACAATGGCAAAAAAAAATACACTTTGACACATGTACTGTGTACTAAAAAGTGTCCTCCCCAAATTTATATGTTGAAACCCTGATGCCCACTGAGGCTGTATTTGGACCCTTAAGCGGCTGCATGGCCCATGGCCGTGTGGACTCCACACACAAGGGACTGCAGCTGGGAGCACAAGCTAAGCTAGCCAGATGCTGGACTGGACTGGGCTTTAATATGAAGCAGGAACTCTGGGCAGTGGCTTTGTTTTTTTGTTTTGTTTTGTTTTTTTTTTAAAAAATATATTTTTATTGATTTCAGAGAGGAAGGGAGAGGGAGAGATAGAAACATCAATGATGAGAGAGAGATGTCCATGAGAGAGAATCATTGATTGGATGCCTCTTACACACCCCCTACTGGGGATCCAGCCCACAACCTGAGCATGTGCCCTTGATTGGAATCTAACCTGGAACCCTTCATTCCGATGGCTGAGGCTCTATCCACTGAGCAAAACCGGCTAGGGCTGGGCAGTGGCTTTAACCCTAGGCCCGCTGAAGACAAGATCGGACTTTTTCCATAGCAGGGTGGAGGGAAATGGAACCTTGGAAACCTAGGGCTTTAATTCCACAGAAATTAATATCACTCATCCTCCCATGTGAGTCTCAGGAAATTCCTTTCCTTGTGACACCACAATTCCACTTCCACTGGCAACAGGTGGGGACCCAGCGGGCACCCCATTGATAACAATATGATGGGATTAGTATCCTCGTAAGAGGAGACCACAGAGCTTTGATCTCTTACCACATTTTCACAAAGAAGAGGTCCTGTGAGTACCCAGGGAAAAGCTGGTCACCTGCAAGCGGAGAGGAGAGGACTCGGAATGAAAGCTACCTTGCTGGCATCCTGCTCTCGGACCTCCCAGCCTCCGGAACTGAGAGAAATAAATTGTTGTTGTTTAAGCCACTCAAATGGTTGGTGATATTTTATTACAGCAGCCTGAGAAGATTAAGACACCACCCATTCTATTTCATGCCCAATGCATGAATCTCCTAATAAAACTAATTCAATCTTTAAATTTACTCCATTGAATGTTGTTCTTGAGCTATATCATATCTGTTTACCTTACTTATATTTTAATATCTATTTTGTCATTTTCAAATTAAAGTACTAAATATATTTACAATGAAATCCATTTATCTTAAGTGTGGTAATTTTATAGAATTGTACCGTAACCGCCACAATCAAGGTATCAATAAGACCCCTCATCTAAGTTCCTTCCAGTCTTCCTGCAGTTGATCTCTTTCCTCCATGCCTGGCCCCAGACGACCCATATGCACATGCATATAAATAATGTGGACTCTAGGAGAGAAACACATGACTCATTAAAGAAAATACACCTACAACATAACTAAGTGGTTAATTCTTGGAGAATACTTTTTAGGGTGTGCTGTCCCAGTTACATTAATCCAAAAAAACACACAAACATGAAAGTTGTAATAAAATATATATTTTATTTTAGCCAGACATTGACTTTTTCTGAAAATATTGAAGGTATTGGCACAATATAAAGGTCCCAACATGTGCTGATGTTTGAAAGGGGTTCCAACACTAAAGGTGAGTGATACTATGGGAAGCACAAAATTAAGTTTTTCCCTTTGTACTGTCTGGCTCTTGCTGTAGTGTATTCCCATTCCCATTCTCTCAGATGTAAATAACTAGGGAAGCACTTACACAGATTTGAAGTAATTGCCACTCTGTGAATAAATACAATAGGTGTAAAACAGGATAAAATGGGGGTAAAGTGGCCAGGCTTATTAAAAAAGGGGATAGGAGAGAGGAAGGAGCATGATCTTTGCAATCTGACTGGGTGACACGGGATAAGAAATTGATCTCTCTAATTTTATAGCTTCTCCATGTTATATCATGGCATTTAAAATAATTCTCTCTTAATGTTATGAAAATTAAATGACTATGGTATTACCAAGTTTATATTTAATAAATGATAGCTATTTTATGATTCTAATAATAAGCAATGTAGCATTTATACAAAACAATAAAATATATTAAATGAAATAAGAGATGATAGAAAGCAGATGCTTTTGAAGAGGACAAAATGGGATTTGTATAAAATAGGCTAGTAGATGGAGGCCTTGCTAAAAGCCCAGACTTAGTGTATAATAGACTTAAAGATTTCATTAATAAAACATAAGATTAGCCATAATAATGTTGTTATGAAGTTATAAGGAAAAATAGTAAACATCTTCATTATTAGTTGGAAATTTAGCTATTCATTGCTTTATTAATATGCCTTTTGCAAGAATTAATTAAAAATAATACAGTATAATATAAATACATGTGATTTCTGTTTAGCAAAATAGCACAATTTCTGTGCATAAAATATATGATAAAACCATTAACTTCAAGTCCAGTCCCAGTGAGCTATCCTTATGGTTCATGCCACCAGACAAGGGTAAGCATGAGGTATGAAGGGAATTCATATCTGTGCAACTTAGCAAGAAGGGAAGATCAGAAACCAGGGTGGAAAACTGCCTCTAGGAACAGATCTAAAATAACTGACCTGAAATCAGAAGCAAAGCAAAAGAGGAGCAGAATTAGGCCATTCTGCACACAGGGAGCTGCGATATGCAACATGGGTAATCAGGGCTTGGTAGGCAATCTCTGTGACAGTTGAACATTTGAGAGTTTTATAGGTGATGGTTGTCTTACACAGGCTTTCTCACCAGGATTTCTCTGCCAATAAAGAGTCAGAGTCAGGGGTGGATAGAAAGCAAATTTAAATCCAAATTCAAATCACAGAGAAGGAAATGGCAGCAGTCAGTGGCAATTCTGGGGTTCCAACCAAGTAGGGTATGATAGATGATAAAAAAAAATAAAAAAGCCTTAGGTGCTTGAGGAGGGTATTTGGGGATTTCTAGAATTAGACATCCTGTAAAATGTGGTTAAAGACTCACATTATTACCTACTAGAGGACTGATGCATGGAGTTCATGCACAGAGGGAGGAGGGTCCCTCAGCCTGGCCTGCACTTGCTCACAATCTGGGACCGCTGGCTCCTAACCCCACCTCCTGCCTGCCTGATTGCCCCAACCCCTCTGCCTGCCTGCCTGATCGCCCCTAACCACTCACCTGCCTGCTTGATCATTCCTAACCACTCTGCCTGCCTGCCTGATAGCCCCTAACCGCTCTCCTGCCTGCCTCATTGTCCCTAACTGCCTCTGCTTGCCTGCCTGATCGTCCCTAACCACTCACCTACCTGCCTGATTGCCCTTAACTGCCTCTGCATTGGCCTCCGCTGCAGCGGCTTCTTCCGGAATGACGTCCGGAAGGTCGTTTGGCTGTCTGGTCTAATTAGCATATTATGTTTTTATTATTATAGATGTGGCTGGGGCCAAAAGAAAATTGAGTGTAGGAAGTGCTAAAACTCAGCAATAGGCACACTTAACTTTCTCTATGCAAAGATATGGATCATTCTTACAGGAGTGGATCTTGTATTCATAGTTAAGTGTGAACACTTTCAGAATAAATTTATGATTCTATCAATGCAGCAAGAACATTCTCTGTTGAAGTTATATACCCCAAAACAAAGACTGGACATGTAATGGACACATCGCCTTTATTACCTTATTGTATTTTTCAAAATGAAAAAAAGAGTAGTGTCCTCAACCCAACAGAAATATTTTATTTTTTTCCAGTTTATGAGTGAAGAGATAGAGAAAAACATAGTAGTTCTCTAGAAATGTTTTAAAAGCAAAACACATCACATTCTCATACTGATTCAAATTTATTAACAACAGAATGTTGCCATAATCAATTTATTGGGATGATATTGGTTAATAAGTTTCAGGTATGAATTTCCATGTTACAAGATCTGTATATTGCACTGTGTGCCCACCACACAAAGTCAAATCATTTTATGTCACCCTATATTAGGCTCCATTCACCCCACCCCACCCGACTCCACCCCCTTCCCTCTGGCAACCACCACCCTGTGGTTTTTTTGTCCATGAGTTTCAGTTTAATATCCCACATATGAATGAAATCATATGGTTTTTAGCTTTTTCTGCCTGATTTATTTCACTTAACATAATATTCTAAAGGTGTATCTTTTCTTATGTCTGGGTAATATTCCAGATGTGTATATGTACCACATCTTCTTTATTCAGTCCTCTATCAAAGGATACCTTGGTTGTCTCCATATCTAGGCCACTGTGAATAATGCTGCAATGAACATAGGGATGCAAATATGCTTTTGAGTTTTTTGGGCATATACCCAGGGGAGGGATTGCTGGATCATATAGTAGCTCTAGTCTTAATTTTTTGAGGAATTGCCAGACTGTTTTTGTATAGTGGCTCTATCAGTCTACATTTCCACCAGCAGTGAAGGAGGGTTCTCTTTTCTCCACAATCTCTCCAACTCTTGCTTTTACTTATCTACACTAATAAAAGAGAAAAATGTAAATTGACCATCCCTCCACTACGCCCACCAGCCAATCAGAGCAAGTATGCAAATTATCCCAACAAAGATGGTGGTTAATTTGCATACACAGGTGCAGAGCGAATACTGAAGACAGTGTAGAAGGAAGCCAAGCGCTGCAGAAGGGAGCGAAGCGGAGGAGAAGGGAGGGAGCCGAGGCAGCGGAGATGGGAGGGAGCAAGGCAGCGGAAAAGGATTCTCTGCTTCGCTCGGCCTCAGGAAGCCCTATTCTTGCAGGAATAGGCCCAAGGAAGCCCTAATCTTGCAGGAATCTTCCTGCAATGGGCCTCTAGTCTTGTTGATAAAAGCCATTCTAACAGATGTGAGCTGGTATCTCATTGTAGTTTGGACTTGCATTTTCCCAATTGCTAATGAGGTTGAACATCTTTTCACATACTTATTGGATGTTCATACTAGTATGTCTTCTTGGCAGAAGTATCTGTTCAGGTCCTCAGCCCATTTTTTAATTGGGTTGTTTGTTTGGTGTTGAGTTTTATGAGTTCTTTATGTATTTTGGATATTAAATCTTTGTCAGAGCTATTGTTTGTGAATATCATCTCCCATTCAGTCAGCTGCCTCTTTGTTTTGTTGTCATTTTCTTTTCTGTGCAGAAGCTTTTTAGTTTGATAGAGTTCCACTCATTTATTTTTACGCTTACTTCTCTTGCCTTTGGGGTCAAGTTCACAATATGTTCTCTATGATCAAGATCCATATGTCTAGTACCTATGCTTTCTTCTATGTAATTTGTTGTTTCAGATCTTATTTTTATGTATTTGATCCATTTTGAATTATTTTTTGTACATGGGGACAACCTGTAATTCAGTTTCATTCTTTTGAATGTGTCTTTCCAATTTTCCCAGCATCATTCATTGAAGAGGCTTTCTTTACTTCATTGTGTGTTTCTGGCTACTCTGAAAACATATTCTGCCCATAAACATGTGGTTTTATATCTGGGCTCTTTATTATGTTCCATTTCCATTTTTCTGCCAGTACCATGCTGTTTTGATTATCATAGCTCTGTAGTATAAATTGAAGTCAGGTAGTGTAATACCTCTGGCTTCATTCTTTTTTCTCAAGATTGCTTTGGCTATCAGGGTCTTTTGGAGTTTCATACAAATTTGATGATTTTTTTTGTTCTATTTCTTTAAGGAATGACATTGGGATTTTGATGGGGATTAAATTAAATCTGTATAATGCTTTAAGTAATATAGCCATTTTAACTATGTTGGTTCTTCCAATCCATGAACACGGGGAATTTTTCCATTTTGTTGTGTCTTTTTCAATCTCTTTTAATAATGCTTTGTAGTTTTCAGTGTATAGCTCTTTCATGTTCTTTGTTGAGTTTATTCCTAGATATTTTATTCTTTTGTTTGCAATTGCAAAAGGAATTATTTTTTCATTTCTTTTCCTGAAGTTTCACTGTATACAAGAAGGCAGTTTATTTTTGTACATTGATTTTGTATCCTGCAACTTTGCTGTATTGTTTATTGTTTCTAATAATTTTCTTGTGGAATCTTTAGGGTTTTCTATGTACAGAATCATGTCATTGGCAAAAAGTGACAATTTACTTCTTCCTTCCCAATTTGGATGCCTTTATTTCTTTCTCTTGCCTTATTGCTCTGGCTAGCCCTTCCAGAGCAATAAGAGTGGTGAGAATGGGCATCCTTGTCTTATTCCTAATTTTAAAGGAAAAGCTTTCATTTTTGTGCCATTGAGTATAATATTGGCGGAATGTTTATCATATATGGCCTTTACTATGTTGAGGTACTTTCCTTCTAGAATTACTATACATTTTTTAAAAGCTGCAATGTCAATTTCATGTAGTTATAGCTTGTTACTGGAAAGAAATGCATCCACTGTGTGGATCATAGTGATTCAGGCTAGGCTTCAAGGGCAGAAGCTGTTTTACAATGATGAAGTGTATGGCATTGTTTTAGCCATTATAAAGAGCATCAGATACGTTGTCATTCATCTGGTGACAAAATAAGACAAGGAAATATATTTGAGAACTCTAATTTTGCGTAAAGTATGTGATCAACCCCTTTTGGTAGAATACATCATTTAAAAATGATTGCAATCACAGCTGCTACCATGATGAAGGGGTTCCATAAGAATTCTTTTTCAGGTATACAGCATGTTATGAGATTTTATGGAATAGGTTTTTACTTGCTTTTTCATCTTAAAAAATTTAGATTACCCATCTACATCCCATTATACCCCTGAAGATGAAGATTTATATCTCAGAGCAATGTACATGTTTAGTGGCAACAGACTAAAGAGTGACAGCAGGCTAGCACACACTTTTATGGAAATGGTAACAGGAAAGGATGGCAAAGCAATTCTCAATCGTCTGCAAAAAGCAGTCTTGGTAAGCTTGCAGACAAGGCAAAACTACAAACTCTGCCGTTACATATAAAAATAACAGATCATGATAGAAATCACAGCTATGCATGATGGTTCCATTTTTTTTCTTAAATCTAGATAAACATGAAAAATACCTCAACCTTGATTTCATCTTTTTTTTTCTCATAAACAATCTTGTATAAGCAAAGAGAAAGGAGACGGTCAAGAGTAATATACCTTGGGCATTTGGGCTGGGAGTCTCCAGTAGGGTGGAAGTGCAGGAGGCATGGCGGAGGATGCACCACAACCCTGGTGCTGGTGCAGCCACCTAGATCTTCCTTCCTTCCTTCCCACCATGGCTGACCAACTGACTGAAGAACAGATTGCTGAATTCAAGGAAGCCTTTTTCCTATTTTACAAAAAAAGTGATGGCACCATCACAGCAAAAGAACTTGTCACTATCATGAGGTCCCTGGGTCAGAACCCAACAGAAACCGAATTGCAGGATATGATCCATGAAGTGGATGCTGACGGTAATGGTGCCATTGACTTCCCAGAATTTTTGACTATGATGGCTAGGAAAAGGAAAGATACAGATGTTGAGGGAGAAATCAGTGGGTCCAATCAGTGGGTGGCTCGTGTGATATCTTCAGAAAATGAATTTTCTAAAATCCACACAGAAGAGTGAATGGTTTTTATTGGCGTGGAATTACATTTCTCTGTTTGTAAAAATCCCACTGTATTTAAACCAGTCCTGAAAAGGATGCAGCTGGGGGTTCAGCAGAGCCAAACACAGGGCCAGTGTCCAGAGCTGCCATTTGATGGTAGAGTTGAGTCGGCAGAGCATCCGGCTAGATTCATTCCATCAGTCCATTGTTTGGGTCCCATGTGACCCTGAGCCACATGGGCGAATGCAAGGGAGTGTGGCCCCTGCAATAGGAGTCCCAGGACCACAGGCAAGCAGGAAGGGCAAGAGGGAGAGAAGGCTCCTTTGTTCAGGAACTTAAATATCAAATCTTCCCCATGCTCTCAGTCACCACTCTATTCTGGCCACTGACTCATTCCCAGATATGACTGACAGGTAAGCATCTTCCCTTGTCATCCACATCTTACTGGGCATGTGTCTATCATTAAGTCCTTTCCCCCAGTGATTCTGGGGAGACGGACTTAGAGAATCTTAACTGCAGTTTTCTGACAAAGCTGTATAAATGGCATGCCTACTAGTATATATGTATATTTTAAAATATCTTTTTATTGATTTAGGGGAGGAAGGGAGAGAGAGAGATAGAAACATTAATGGTGAGAGAGAATCATTGATTGGTTTCCTCCTACATGCCCCCTACTTGTGATTGAGCCCACAACCCAGGCATGTGCCCTTGATCAATCCAACCTGGGACCCTTCAGTCCACAGGCTGGTGCTCTATCCACTGAGCCAAACCAGCCAGGGCATGGCATGCCTATATTACCTAGTCTCCCCTTTATTCATTTTCTGTTAATAATAACCAGGTTATTTTTAATATATTTTTGTTGACTTCAGAGAGGAAGGGAGAGGGAGAGAGAGATAGAAACATCAATGATGAGAGAGAATCATTGATCAGCTGCCTCTTGCACACCCACTACTGGGGGGTGAGCCTGCAACCTGGGCAGGTGCCCTTGATCAGAATCCAACCTGGGACTTTTCAGTCCACAGGCCTATGCTCTATCCACTGAGAAAAACCAGCCAGGGCATGGCATGCCTATATTATCTAGTCTCCTCTTTATTCCTTTTCTGTTAATAATAACCAGTTTTTATAATGGTAGCATAGACAGTGAAGAAGAAATCCACAAGGCATTACAAGTTTTTGACAGGGATGGCAATGGTTGCATCAGTGCGGCACAAGTATGTCATGTTATGACAAACTTAGGAGAAAAACTACAGATTAAGAAGTAGATGAAATCATTGGAGAAGGAGATATTGATGAAGGTGGAAAAATCAACTATAAAGAATTCATACAGATGATGACAAAATAAAGACCTACTTCAATTTCTCCCACACCCTCAGAAGAATCAAATTAAATATTTTACTTACCTTTTGCAAAAAAATAAATAAATAATTTACTCATTCTGTTTCTCTATAGCAAAAGTGAATGTCAAGAGTACCTTCGGTCCACATGCAAAAAATATGCACGAAATGGTTGGTGGTCCTTTCCCCTAGATATCAAACCACATATCAGTTTGACAGTATAAATCCTTGTGCTACCTAATGATAAGGAAGCACTTAGTGGACTCCTTGCAGTTCCATTTGCTAATGATTAGTGCATTGTTTGGCCTGGACAGTTTTTCATGTATGTGGCTTGACAGTTGAACACAGTCAGACATTTGTATTCAAAACACAAAATGAAAAAACAAATTCAAGACCTATTCTAATGTGTTCTAGTTCAGTTTGTTAGTATAAACCAGTGATGGCGAACCTTTTGAGCTCGGCGTATCATTTTGAAAAACCCTAACTTAACTCTGGTGCTGTGTCACATATAGAAATTTTTTGATATTTGCAACCATAGTAAAACAAAGACTTACATTTTTGATATTTATTTTATATATTTAAATGCCATTTAACAAAGAAAAATCAACCAAAAAAATGAGTTTGCGTGTCACCTCTGACACGCGTGTCATAGGTTTGCCATCACTGGTATAAACTGTCATAGCTGGTTGTCTGAAAACAAACCCATTTAAAATTGGTTTACCTCAGGATGTGTGTAGAAAAATGGGTGAAGGATAAACTGTCTAGACATAGTCCCACCAACAGGCTGGTCCCTCTCGTACTTCCACATGCCCCAAGCTGTGGTGACAGTGACACATCCTGGTGGCATGCCCACCAATGTTGGCTTAGCATTGTCTGCATTATACTAGAGCAAAATGGGTGTCAGGCTATCACCATTCACACCAATTTTTTAAAAGAAACTTTTAACAAGGGAGCATCTTGGACTCTGTTTATAAAACCTTCTAAACCATGAGTTGGGGCCAGCAGAGGTAGGCTGTGGCTGTGGGCTTCAGCACAACCATCAGCATTGCTGTTTAAGAAATTACAATATGTCCATTCCAAGTTGTACTAGTAAATGCTAGTCTTTTTATTGTTTTTCTAATAAAAAAGACCATTAACTTTAAAAAGAGTAATATAGCTCAGTAGAAATTAAAATCAAAATAAACACTTCTTGTCTATACATTGCTATGAATAATAATATTCAGATAAATGTATGGAAGTGACCATTTAAGTTCAATTCTCAATGTCATTTTGGAAAATATCACACACAGTATATGAGTTATGTTTTTATACAGTTTAGATGTATTTTTGTAGCTACACACAATAGAAATGAAATGATTATTTAGCAAAAATCCAAGTGTATGCAAGTTTATGACAACTATACTCTTCTTTATTCTCACCACTTGAAGCCTGGCCTCCTTCTGTAACCTTGAATTTGACTCCATTTATCCTCTTTGTCCCTGAACTTGTCTTGCCCTCTGGTAACCACCATTCTGTTGTCTGTATCTACAAGTTTGTTTTTATTTCTTCACTTGTTGGTTTTTGCTTCATACCCTACATATGAGTGAAATAATACAATTCTTGTTCTTTTCCAACTGACATTTTACTTAGCATAACACTCTCAAGATCATCCATGTTGTCCCTGACACCTGTTGACACACATTTAAGAAAATAAAGAAAACATTTTCTCGAAGGAAAAGAAATCCAAGTGTGGGAGAACCAGAGGTTCCTGATATCGTGAATTAAGCCATGAATCATGTCTGCCAAGGCCAGTACTTCCTGGATGGAGTAACCTGGAAGCACTCTTCCATTATAAGAGCAAATTTGTATAAAATTCATCCATTTTCTCAGCAGTGTTTATAAGCCACGACATAAAATAGAAATGGTGCACATAGCTAAAATTCAGTTCTAAAGTGGTAATAATAGTTGATAATCATTGAGTACTTACAATGTTTGAGGTATTACTCTTTAACATAGCGCTTTACTTTTAACTTATTACTTAACATTTGCATTTACCCCAGGAACTAGATACTATTTTTTAAATTACTTTTATTGTGGTTAAAAACCAAATATCAAAATTTGCCATCTTAACTATTTCTATGTGTGCAGTTCAATAGTGTTACGTGCATTCACATTGTGCAACCGATCTGCAAACAATGATCAATTTGTCAAACTGAAATTCTATACCTATCTCTATATATAAAAGCCTAATATGCTAAGTACCCAATCGATCAGCAGACCGTTTGGTCAACTGCTCAACCAGTTGCTATGAAGCATACTGACCACCAGGGGGCATACTCTCTGACCCTTAGGTTAGCTTGCTGCTGGGGTCCTGCTGATCGGGACTGGGTGAGACGACCTGATAGGCCCCACCCATTGCTGGCCAGGCTGAGGGACCCCACCCATGCACAAATCTGTGCACCATGCCTCTAGTTAAATAATAATCTTTCATTTCTTGTTTCCCTCAGCCCCTGAAAAACCACCATTCTACTTTCTGTTTCTTTGAATTTGGCTTCTCTATATACCTCATATAAGTGGAATCATATTGTCTTTTTGTTACTGGCTTATTTCACTTAGCATAATGTCCTCAAGATTCATCCGGGTTGTAACATGTGTCAGAATGTCTTTCCTTTTAAGGCTGAATAATATTCCACTGCATTTTGTTTATCCATTCATCATTTGATGAACACCACATTTGCTTCTACCTCTTGGCTATTATGAATATGGATAGTCAAACATCTCTTTGAGATTCTACTTTCAATTCTTTTGGATATATATCCATGAATGGGATTGCTGGACCATATGGTAATTTTATTTTTAATTTTTTTTGGAGCAGCATACTTTTTTTCATAGCTGCTATACCATTTTACATTTTCACCAACAGAACACAGGGCTATCCTTGTGGGTATCTCATTTCTTGCTACTATTTTTATGCTGGTTTTTCAGATGTGGAAACTAAGCTACAGAGAGGTTATGTAACTTGTGAAAAGCCACACAGTTTAAAGTGGATCTTCAAATCCACACTCTGCCTCTTTTTCTT
>NW_005871121.1:1781958-1794928 GCF_000147115.1 Myotis lucifugus
TACAATACGAAACAGTTTTTGCTTTGTTGATGCACAGTCTGCACTGGAAATACGAAAATAGAGAAAAACAGAAAGACTGAGTTCCCCTTAATTGATATTAAAACTCTGATGAACAGTAATAATCATTTTGTCAGATTGTATGAGTCATAGCGATGAATAAAAAGAGTAATGAGCAATGAAGGAAGAAGTAGATAAAAACTAGAGCAGAAGAGAAACATTTTCCTTTCTCAGACTTTGGTAGATTTTATCTGGCTTATAAAGTGGAGTTGGCGATGTGGTAAATGCAGTAAATCATACTAGCATCACACCATGTAATATTCATGACTTGTTGCACAAAAATAATTGCTTAGATTAACTATTTAATTAATGTTATATTTAGTAACATCGATTTTAACACTCTGTATTAACCTCATTTGTTGTACTTTTTAAATCCCAGGTTAAAAAAATCAGAATACTTTAGAGAATTATTTGACCAGGTGGATGACTCTCATCTGAAAAAATTCTGTCAAGATTCTAATGCATTTTAGTGAGTGGCACATATCTTGACAGTAAGAATGAATACCAAGCTCCCTGACCGGTTTGGCTCAGTGGATGGAGCGTTGGCCTGCAGACTGAAGGGTCCCGGGTTCGATTCTGGTCAAGGGCATGTACCTTGGTTGCAGGCACATCCCCAGTAGCGGGTGTGCAGGAGGCAGCTGATCAATGTTTCTGACTCTCTATCCCTCTCCCTTCCTCTCTGTAAAAAATCAATAAAATATATTTTAAATAAAAGAATGACTACCAAGTAATGAGCACCTATGATGTGCCAAACTTTCTGCTAAATTTTTACCATGCAATATCCTCATTCAATCCACATAAGTACTGCTTAAATGTATTAATAATACAGCAGAAAATTTTGAGGTTATATTAGTGTCCAAAGTCCAACCCTGCTTTTGGAGGATACAGAATTCAAATCAGTTCTATTCTGGAGTAAAATCGTGTTCTAAAGAAATAGGATGCCTATTTTGTTATTTGTTCATATAATCATTTATTAATTTATCAGATTTTAATAAATGCCTTCTACATGCCAAACAAAAAAGACAAGACCTAGTCTCTGATTTCAATGATGATGAAGTCAGCTTATCATGCTTTGATAGGATATATTCAAATAAAAGATGGTTGTAACTTCTGCTTCTGAGTAAGACAAAAGATGCCATGGATACAAGACCCATACCCCCTGGAATACCTAGAACAAGCTTGATGAATTGTAGAGATCATATTTTTAAAGACAGCAACAAGTTATGGAAACAATAACTACAAGAGGAGTTGAAATTCCAGGGAGTTGGATCTTTTTAAGCTGAGCTGACAACCACCAGCCTTTGTTTTATTTAATCATGAACTTGAGACTTGACACCCATAGAGGGGTCTCTGTGAGAAAAAGTTCATCAAGGCTTTTGGTGGTTACACAGAAATGATATGATAGGTGTGAAACTTCGAGAGCCCCAAACACAAAGCCACTTTTCCCTTGGGATATGTTTTTATGTTTGGGGTTACTTATGAGATACAGGGATATGAGAGCCTATAGCTCTCAAAAGGCAGACATAAGTCTCTTAAAGATAAGTTGTTCTTAAGAGACCAAGTTCTTCTAGAATAAGGGGAGCGCCTCAAATACACACAGGTACTGGCCAGATTTGCGTCCGGGGTTTAAGGGTTAAATAGCTAGGCTTTAAACCTCTGGAGAATAGGTAAGCAGTTAAAATCCAAGCTTTTTAATAAATTCCTTATAACCTGAGCCAATAAATAACACTTATTTTAAAAATAAACATATATGTCACATTTAACATTTGTATTACATATTTAACACATAATAAATATATTTAATAAATTATGTATAAGTATGTACACACATATCTATTTCCATACCACTTTTTGCATTTCCAGTTTTCCTCTTTGGCACTTTTTCCTGATCAAGACCCATGTCTGTGAATGGCTAGTTGGGGATAGGCTACAAGGTGTAAGGAAGAAATCAGAGAATGAAGACCAGCAGGAAGAGTTATTGGCAATACCACCTAAAAATGTGCAGACTAAATAAAGACTCACTATGTGTATGATCTTAAATAGGATTTATTTAAATACTTCTGACTTTATATAACGAATTTCATATTATCATATGAACTAGGAAGTCTCATCCTAATGTGTCCCCCAGGACCGTTAAGATATTTCTTAAACCCAGCTAATGTAGCTCGGTCGAAGAAAAATTGATGCAGGCCGCAAATGTGAGTGGCCTATTTAATTTTAAATACTGGCCACATTAAAAAGTAAAAAGAGATAGGTAAGATTAACTTTATCTTTTATTTAACCTTGCATATCCAAAATATTAACATTCAACATGTAATCAATAGAAAATTATTAATGAGATTTTTTATTTTATTTGTAAAATGAATTTTAAAAACATGGTGTGCATTTTGTACTTCCTGTGCATCTCAATTTAGGTTGTCCACCTTTCAATAGCTCAATAGTAATTTGTGCTGAGTATATAATCAAGAGAACATACTAGATTTCTGGTCATATAGGTTCTGCCTATAGTATTTGGAATAGTCTTTGGTATCCACACTGCTTGTGTAAACAATATGTTTTTATACCTGAGAAAGAGAAAACTGTCTTGAAGCTAAAACATTGGAAGTCGTCAATATGTACCAGGCACTCTGATCTTGGAACTATTACCTAACTATACAAATTCTCTAAATATAAATCGCCATTGTCATGTCCTGTTTGGCCAATTTGAAATACACTGAGCAGCCAGTGTTAGTCGGATAAAACTCAGGATCTCCATCTATTATCCCAAGTCAGTCTATACGTTTACCCTCATAGGAGTCATGTTACCACAATGACCAGCACTTATTAACTTTGGAGAAAGTAAAAAGAAAATAAATTTGAAGATGTTGGTATAATGTTGTGGAGATGAACTAAAACAAAATGATAACACTTTAGTATGGTGCTAGCTCACTTGAAAATCAATACCTGGTAGCCCTTGTGATGAGGAGGAGGAAGAAGAAGAGGAAAATAATGATGATGATGATGATCTCTATTACAACGCATGGATATTTCTGTTTTCTGAAAGAGGTATGCCTCTGATTACGTGCTCATTTGCAGGAACAGTTGTAGTTATACTGAAGCTAATGAATAATTACCTCCTTCTATGATAGACATCATCTCCAACCAGTACTCAGTGACCTTTAGATACATCTCTTCCAAAAAAATGGCTCATCAGGACCTTATTGCTTACCCATTTTCGGCAGGCATGCATATTATGACTCCAGTAACCTTATTAGACCATATTCACCCATTAATAAAGAAAGGTTGTCCTTTCAAAACGCCTCCCAAGTACTTATTATAAAAAGCGATATAAGCAACTGTTTTTTTTCTTATTCTTCTCTCCATGATACTTAAAAATTGTCACCAATTTCTCTTTTATAAATATACAAAGACAGTGATTAAACAATGTCATCTCCTATATGCACAAATCCTCTTGTTTAAATTCAATGAAATACTCACACAATCTTCAAGGGAAAACAGAATAAGGGAGGTTTTATCTGTGATTTATTTTTCCTCAAATAAATAAAGGCAAATTGCATTGATTTTTATTGGCTTTGTACTTCACTAGAACATTTTCTCTTTGTAACTTTGCTACTAAAAGCATTATAATATTTTGCCAGGTGCTCTTTCCAATTGTCTTAAATAAATGTTGACCCTCTTTCTTCCTTGAGGAGAGATTATTTAAAAAACAAAGCAAGTATTTCTCAATAAATTTTATTTTTTCTACCATAATATTTTCTTTTTTAAAAATATTTTTTATTGATTTCAGAGAGGAAGGGGGGATGGAGAGAGATATGGAAACATCAATGATAAGAGAGAATCATTGACTGTCTGCCTCCTGCACGCCCCTGACTGGGGATCAAGCCCGCAACCCCGGCATGTGCCCTTGGCCAGAATCAAACCTGGGAACTTTCAGTCCACAGGCCGATGCTCTATCCACTGAGCCAAACTGGAAAGGGCCATAATATTTTTTTACTACTCCAAAGATACTCTGAGGTAGCCATCTCTGTAAGAAAAATATATTAGAGATTCCTTTCATGATGAAAGATGGGAGTAGAGGAGGTATTAATGAATCTTCAATACCAAAGATAAAGAAACTTTCTTATTGTGTCCCTTCTATCTTGCATCTCAAATGTGATATGTATAACATATTGATCACTTATTTAAAACAAAAAGGAATTTTGCCCTTTGCAAGACATGTCTATATGTATTTATTTCTCTCTTTTTTAAAGTTTTCATATATTCCATTTCTTTCTCAGTACAGTTTTTCTCTAACTATGAGGAAATGAGTAGGAATGGCATACATCTTCTACCTTTTTGTATTTTTTTCTCCAAAAATACCCTCTGGGTATAACTGTGAAGTCAATCCCTTAGAGCTAGCAAAGCTGAGTGGCTCTCCTATGAATGGCTTGTCTGGCAGCATGCTGTCCCTGGTGGTCCTTGCTGGAAGGAGCTGTTAAAAGGTGCTTTCAGGCTGCAGGTGGTGAAAAGGTAGAGGAGAGTGTGTGTGAGCTGATGCTATTACCTGAGCTGCTTTAAGGATCTGCTCACATAGGATAAGGGTAGCTCCTCTAAGCTGTCAGAGATGCTCACATGTCAGGATGTTCAGACTTATGGCCTTGGATTCCCTGCAAATCTTTCTGCGCCTGTTACTAATGTGATTGGCAAAACTTGCAGATGCCACACTGGGTATAGCTCAAGGTTTGAGGATGACAACTGGGTTTTGTATTTGTCATCAGAAATATGCTACATCATAATTTGTCTTAATTCCCCCTTTACTACATATGTGATAACTTGAGTGCCATAAAGATACTTTGTGTCTTCTTATTAGTCCACAAAAACATATATCCTGAGTAAAATAAAAACCTTTCAGGTTGTCCTAATTTGTAAAATATTCTTTATGACTCTGAAATCTGTTTTAATAAAATTTCAAAAAGACAGTTTTAGTATGAAAATCTGATACTATTGGACCTAATATCTTGATTTAAAGAGAAATAAAAGAGATAAAAGTCCTTTTAACTACAAAGTCAAGATCCACCAATTGAATTGAAGGGGGAAGTTTATTTTTGTGTGTGTGTGTGTGTGTGTGCGCGCTCTTTAGCAAAGAGGGCAAACATTAATTTGCCAGGTACTTTATTGTTTCTTTGGCTGATACTCGCATACATGCTTATTTCTGAAAAGCATTCTGTTTGCGGCTCCCTGGAGTGAATGAAATGAGACCACTTGTACTCACTCCCTTTGGTATTCTGATATCATTTTAGCAACTGCATTTTTTCAGTCATCTAATTAAGTCCCTGGGTAAATTAATGAAAGAAATAAAGTTTTATCTGAATCTTTCTAAAGTAACTTTAATTTCCCCAGCTACCACTGGCTTACGGGTACAAATAAGGTTACATTTAACTTTGGCAATTATCTATTTGGCTCCTCCTCCTAAAACTCAACTCTCAGTCCTTAGCCACTGGGAAAATGTCCCCATTCCCGCTCACAAGTGTGACTCAGCATCCTCACACATTCTTTCCAACAAGGTCACTTTGTATAGAAACGTTTGATCTTTAATAGAAGCTTTACAGTGGGCATTCTTTCTCCCCATCCTTCCACTGATGCATTCAGTTCTAGAGAGTTCTCTGTTCTATATAGAAGGGGGCAAATTATACTCTACCTCCCTGTCTCCAGCTACAAAGAGAAAACTTCCTCCTGCCAGGTGCTCTTCCGACCATACAAAGAATCCCAGGCAAGTAGACATGTGTGAGGATAATTTCCCAATCTGTAGACAGGACTTACTTAAAATTAAGTCTCCAGTTAAACACTGCTCTATTCGTTTCCAAGTTCTTTACAAACTTTTCCAGAAAAGATTCATAGAGAGCATGAACATGCTCAGGTTGGGAGTTAAGACCTCAACAACACTCTAGGTTAGTATTGACATGTTCTCATTGCATCGCACTAATTAGAATTATGGATTGCAGCACGACAGTCTGCACCTCTTGGTTCAAGGTCTTACACATGCCCCAAGCTGACCAGCCTACACCTTCCTCTAGTCCTTGTCATCTTACGTTATGATATACATGAGGCTGTTTGAGCTTAAGGCCTGCATTACATCCATTTTCATAATTCTGAAAAGTATATAACTTGTGGCTTAATTGAGTTCTTATTTAATTGAGATATAATTTTAATACTAAAAAGTATAACAAAAAAATCAAGAAGCTTGTTAGGTAGGGCATATGAGTGCTAATCTTCCCCCCATCTTTTTTTTATCAGGAGTCATTCAATAATATCCATATTTTTTTAAAGTAAAGAAATAATTTTTTGCTTATGTTTAAGATTAGTTCAGCGAGTATGATTTAAAAAATTAATCCAAAAATAATTTATCGCATATTTACTAAGGGCCTCCAGTCTTCCAGGGTCTGTATTGTATGACTGAGGACTTTATAAATTGATGATGCAAGAGGCATTATGGGTAGAATGAGTGTAGTTTAACACAGATGATGACCATGTTTTTCTGCTCAGTTTTAGTCATATGTTCCGATCGTCATAAAAGAAACGTGGAGAAAATCTCCTTGCAACTTGATTTTTGGTTCTATTGAGAATGACCTTGTGAGGACATCACATTATTCATATTTGGAAGAAAAGTGCTTCTTTTCTGTTTCAAAGGAGCTTAGAAAGCACAGAATTTTGTCTACGCTTTAAAGGTCTGCCTTTGTCTGGTTCACCCCAGAGCTGCACAGCTGTTTCAACTAAACCCAGATATAGAGTTTGCTGGAAAAAATTCCATTTGCTAAATCAAAGCAGAGTGATATTCCTCTACAATTATATAACAACTAGTGTCGGTGCATGAAATTCATGCACATTAAAAGGGAATTACTTAGAAGAAATATTTTAATATTGCTATTCATGTCCCCTGGCCTGGAGCTGGGTGGGGAGGCAGTCTCACATCCCAGACTGGCTCAAGTCCCCGCCCACTGATGCTGCAAGACCCTGCCCACCAGCGCTTGCCTTGCATGCAGCCTTCTGTTGTTCGGTCATTACGGTGTCATGGCGTGATGACCATTTGCATATTATCCTTTTATTATTATGACTAGAGGTCCGGTGCATGGAATTTGTGCACTGAGGGGGGTGGTCCCTCAGCCCAGCCTGCCCCCTCTCACAGTCTGGGAGCCCTCAGGGGATGTCCTACTGATGGCTTAGGCCCGCTGTTCTCAGTCTGGCCTCCCTCTGCGACTGGTCTGATCAGGGGAAGGTGCCGACCCCATCACCCTGCTGCTGCTGCCACTGCTGGCCACCATGGTTGAGGGCTCTCTGCCCTGGCTTCTTAGCGCTGGCCCCACCCCCCACCCACTGTGAGAGGGGGGCGATCTGGGACCAGGCTGGCTCAGGGAGGGGCTGTGGGAGGTTGAGGCACAGCAGGTTGCACCCCGTCCAGCCTCTGCAGAGGCATGGTGCCGGGACCGGGCCAGCTCTGCTGCCTCTGTGGCTGCCTCTGTGGATAGGGCATTACTGGGACCCGGACCATGCAGCCCCCTCTCCTGCCACCTCTGCAGAAGGGGCTATGGCACTGGACCGGCCAATGTCGCTGCCTCTCCTGCACTGCCGCCTCTCCCGTGCTGCCAGTCCTCAGCCCTCGCAGAGACTGTGGCTTTGTCTGGAAGACATCCGGTCTATCTGGGCTAATTAGCATATTACCCTTTTATTAGTATATATTAGAGATACAGAGATTTCTGTCAGCATCAGGAGAACTAGCTCTGATGAACTAAAAACACATGAGGCTTCTGTAGGATGTTGGCATGATATCAACCTACAAAAACATTTGTCCTACATCTTGCTTTCCTATATTCTCCCATCTTGGATATCATCCCAGTCTTCAGATTTAAGCTATCAAACTGTTCCTTATTCTTAAGGGAGCTATAGTAAGTCCAATGGAAAATATGTTCTACTGATGTATTAAATTTTATTTTTATATATCTTGGGATAAAGAAAATCTTTTTGTGGCAAATTTTATATATACTCTTTCAAAGACTTACTGTGGTATGCTAAATTATCCAAAGAATTTAATTAATGTGTGAAAGATAAGCAGATTGAAATTTGTTTTGCTTGTTATTTAATTTTTAGCAATTGTCATGACTTTTCAACAGGCCTTTTAAATATATGGCTGTGTATCCTATTGTTTTAGTCTTTTATTTAAAATTATATATTTATTATAAAGTCTGAGTCAACTTTATTTACTTTTTTCACAAGATGCACCTTGACTTTTGCAAGTCTATATTCTTGGAAAAGCTACACACAAATGAGTAGATGAAACACCATCAAACAAGTCTTTGAATTTAAGAAATTATTAACAAAACAAATACTGTTTGACATGACTTAAAATTCTAATTTCTTTTTTAAGTAGATTTTGGAACTGTATTTACTTTTTAAAATAGAAAATGAAACAATGAGAGAGGAATTGGACATAAGTTATTTTTTTCTTCCTATGTCATGCTCTTTATTTAGGACCTTTCATATTATGCCTCTCAGAGAGTATTTACCCCACAGGGTCAAGGGCTGGAAGTTTACTCAGGTGTAAGTGTAACCCACTTGGAAAATCACTTTCTGTATGCACTGGGACTGCATTCCTGATGTTGCACTTCTTCTACTGCCAGTAAGAATTACATCAAGCCAGAGATGATGGTTCCTTCTCCAGCCTTATGTCATTTTTCTACCCCATCATATATGTGTAGGAATATCTTGAAGTTTATAATTGTTTGTTTTTTTCACTCAACATGTGTGGAAAGTTAGGGCAGAGAGGAAAAATAAAGAATAAAAGAAGGCTATAATGAAGAAGTTAAAAATCCAGAAAAAGGTTTTTCTTTTGCCTTTATTTTAAAGCTTTTTTTTTTCAACTAGGAGGCCCAGGGCAGAGAAAATTTTGTCCCCTCGGGGGGGGGGGGGGGCCCCTCAGCCTGGCCTGTGCCCTCTCACAGTCTGGGACCCCTCAGGGGATGTCCACCTGCCGACTTAGGTCCGGGACCCTGGGGGGAGCGGGCCTACACCATCAGTCAGACATCCTTAGCACTGCCGAGGAGGCGGGAGAGGCTCCCATCACTGCCGCTGCACTTGCAGCCGTCAGCCTGGCTTGTGGCTAAGTAGAGCTCCCCCTGTGGGAGTGCACTGACCACCAGGGGGCAGCTCCTGCATTGAGCATCTGCCCCGTGGTGGTCAGTGCACATCATAGCAACCGGTTGTTCCACAGTTAGGGTCAATTTGCATATTACCTTTTTATTATATAGGATTGAACTCAGATAAAACCTTTGTAGTGGCATTATATGCACTAGCCTCTTATTCTATTCAAATTAGAAATACCAATTAGAAAAAGACACAACTACATTGTTCATTTTTAATTAGTGCATAATTGTTAGTAGATAAATCTATACTTTTCAGATAATATTTTTGTGACACTAATGAGGAAATTATCAGTTGTTTCACTTAAACCTAGAATGGAGTACATAATTATAACAAGCATAAATTTGAAATCACTGACTTCTCCAACCTTGTCTCCAGCCTTATTCCATTTTAGTTTAGTTTATGTAACTTTGAGATACAGCTCCTGCAGTTTAATTTCCAAATTCTTGTCTATGTGACTGGTGCCCACTAGTGATTGGGTGAAAGCCAGAATTCCAACAAGCTCAGGGATGACAAGTCATACTTTAGGGGAAACTGTAGGGACATCATGGAAGAACTGGGAAACTTACAATGAGCATCCCTAACTTGAAAGACTGAGATTATTGGTTGTATTAGTAAGAAGTAGATCAATTATCCATTAACATTTTAGAATTGTTAGCATCTAAGTGTTAGCGTCTTATCATTCCCTATTTGAGGTAGCGGCAATAACTGTGGATTGGGTTCTTTTTCTGATAACTTTTCCCCTTGACTCAGAATTATATGATATACTAGTAGTCAGTCATTCTCGACCTTTAGGTCTCCAGTCTTCTAGTTTATGGCCAACATGTGCCAAGTCCAAAAGGGCCACAAGTTTAATAAGTCTTAAATAATTAGTATTGGACATTTAATATATTTGGATAGTTATTTTGAGTATGGAGAACATAAAGGTAATTTATCATTTGTTATTACTATCTATAATCATCAAAGATAAAATATGTAGATATCCTGTAATTAAGAATAATATTATTCTTAATGATATAATGTTTTAATTATAGTGTTTTGATATAAAATTGATATTTTAGATATATCTTCTTTGTTTTGGTTATAAAAATAATAAGCAATAACAGTAAATTTATTATAAGTAGCATGTTTATCCTATTGGTGGCAAAATATTATAATCTCTAATTATTTTGGTTTATTTTATTATTGAGACACAAGAAATAAAAGTTGTACTATCCATTAAAGAGCACATATTATTTTCATTTTAGAGCACTTTATATAAAACCACTGGTTCTTTATTGGCTTCCAAAAATGTTAGTTTATCAATGATAATTATCCTTGACATAACACAGCATAATATTACAATCAAAATGTATGACTCCTAAAGACACTTTTAAAATGAGGGTGGGGTGCTTTAAAACGTTGTCTTAAGCATGAGACATGAACTCAACACAAAATAAAATTAAGGGATAGGGAATCAGAATAAAAAAAGAACATCATTAATGTTGTCCAAATAGCAATTGTGATCATTTGACAGAGGCTGTGTGAATATTATATAATACTCTTCTTTATCATTCTACAACCAACATGGATCTTATTAAATAAAACATATCTATGACAGTTCCCTATAAAATCCTACACCTAATTTTTTCTGTATAACATCAAATATTCTATTACAGAACTATAAATATGCCGTTTTCATGAGCTGTATATCTGACCTTGAAAATCAGGCTGGAATTCAAAGTTATTATATTTCAATGACCCGAAAGGATGCCATGAAAATATAGAGTCTCTTGTTACTGCCTGATTTCTACTTTTGATAGGGCAGTCATGAAAATAAATGCTGCATTGTATTACCAGTACTTAAATGAACATACAAGGCTCTAAAAAGAGCCACTTGGAAGAAAAAAGAGAAGAGTGTGAGTAGAATGAATAATTTTATTAGTTTGCTTCTGATTTTTATTTGTTTTCACAAGAATGGATGTTTGTGGTACAATTTCTGGGCATATTTCAAATAAGGCACGGCTTGTGTTTGCTTAGAATAGACATTAATGGAATGATAGAAAGAAAGAATGTGGAATCAATAATTCAGACAACTGTATAGAGTCATTAAGAGGTCAATGGGGGAAAAATGAGACATATGTAATACTTTAGTAAACAATAAAAACTACTTTAAATAGAAAAAAGATAATTAATTGCATGGTATACTATATATCTACATGTTGCATATTATGATTTTTGCAAAAAATTATCTACATGGTTTCTATATGGATTTTTCTCTGATCATACTGTTAGGAAAATCTACTCATATACTTTATGTTATGCCTTCTCCCCCCGCCCCCAAACACTTTAAATAAGTATGATGTATGAGGTCTCAGCAGGGTATAATATTCAAAGTCCTATGTTCAAAATCTTTGGAGAACATATCTTGACAGCAGTCAATGTGGTGCCCCAGGCCTAGGTCAAGATCAAATGATTCTATTAAAATAATAACACATGCTGGTCATATGTAAGTTGTTAATTATAATTATAATAATAAAACAAACACCAACCTTAGAATTAAACATTACCTTTTGTTGAAGAAATTATGTTCTCTTCCCTAGAGTTACTCATCATTTGTAATTGTTTTCCTACCATTTACCTGCTGTAATTGTCAGTTGTCACATATGCATCTATCCCTAAACCATATTTTACTTAGTTTTGCCTGGCTTTAAACCTGATTTTAGCGTGGCATTATGCAATGTGTGTTCAATTAAGCAACTTATTTTTGTTTGTCAACAATACATTTCTAAAATATGAATATGTTGGTGATTTTAGCTTTTGTTCAATCTTTGTTAGTACTATATAATTATATTCCATTATGTGACTATGCTATACTTTATACATTATTCTTTTATGGGCATTTGAAAGGTGTTCAGTTTCTTGGTATTACAAACAATACTGCTGTGATTATCTTCATACCTGTTTTTGGGCATAGGTGTGGGCATTTTTCTAAGTCCTGTACATGTTCAGATTTAAAAGGTAATGTCTGTCCTGGCTGGGTCTCTCAGTTGGGTAGAGCTTCGTCCCGATCTGCAAGCTAAGGTTGCAGGTTCCATCCCTGGGCAGGACACATACAAGAAGCGACACATGAATGCATAAGAGAAACACATCAATGTTTCTATCTCTTTCTCTCAAATCAATAAATAAAAATTTTTAAAAGAATAATGCCAAATTGTTTCCAGGGTGTGTGCATAATTTTATTTCTCCCACCAACAATGCTTACCAGTTCTTATTGCTTTATATCTTAGCCAATATTTGACATTGTCTTCATGGGTAGTAGATCCATTTAAAAAGCAATGCAACCATACAGAATGTTAATTTATAGGGTTTCATAATACACACTGACACTCACTTTAAGAAATTAGCACTTGGAAAAGCTGTGCAATATTACTCACTATTCAAATACATATGTGTGTGAGACTTAGATTTTCTTAATAAACATATTGCAACAAATTAAATACAGATGTAGATATGAGGCTCCAGCTGTCTCCTGTTGAGACAGCCACTAAAGAGATTTGCAAAAATGTAAAACGATGTTATTTTCACGGAATTAATTTTGTTTTGAAATATACAGTTTTTGCCACAAAATATATATTTATAGTAAAGCATAATAGTCTTATTTTTAAAAGATAAGAAAATATGTTGTTTCTCTATTTTTGTGATATCTGTATATAACATACACTTTTAAACTAATATACTGTTAATTCTACAGCATTTTTAA
>NW_005871121.1:1795028-1797160 GCF_000147115.1 Myotis lucifugus
AATGTCTTAGTTGTCTATATTAAAGTTGTGTATTACCTCTATCATCATGATTTTTGTCTTCTTGATGTTAAAATGCAATCCACTTTGGCTCTTCTTTCTTCAGAAGTTATTTCATATCACTGCCACTTTCTGCCAATAAGATGGTCTTGTTTGAGTATTTTAAGTTCTTGATATTTCTTCCACCAATTTTTACCCCTCCCTCCTCTGAATCTAGCCCAGTGGTCGGCAAACCGCGGCTCTCGAGCCACATGCGGCTCTTTGACCCCTTGAGTGTGGCTCTTCCACAAAATACCATGTACGGGCGCGCACGTACAGTGCGATTGAAACTTCGTGGCCCATGCGCAGAAGTCGGTTGTCGGCCTGGGTGAGTCTATTTTGAAGAAGTGGCGTTAGAAGAAGTGGGGGGTGTCGGTCGGGCCGAGGCGCGCGATTCATGCAGGAGGTGAGTGAGCCAGTCAGTCAGCAGACTCATTGTGCAGTGGTTAGTGTTAGTCGCGTCCGCAAATCACGTGCGGGTGACAAAAGTACCTACTCGAAGCATAAAGTTTCCTGTATTTTTCCAACCAGCTGCAAATCCTACAGGTATTTTTGTCATCAATTTAAGAATTGTAATTCTTTTGTGTTGGTGGCTTTATTATTATAAAATGAAACATTTTTTTAGGTGCCCTGTTTGACATGGCTACAAAGAAGAAGCAAAGAAACACGGAAGATGAACCCTAACCGGTTTGGCTCAGTGGATAGAGCATCGGCCTGCGGACTGAAAGGTCCCAGGTTCGATTCCGGTCAACGGCATGTACCTTGGTTGCGGGCACATCCCCAGTAGGAGGTGTGCAGAAGGCAGCTGATCGATGTTTCTCTCTCATCGATGTTTCTAACTCTCTATCCCTCTCCCTTCCTCTCTGTAAAAAATCAATAAAATATATTTAAAAACAAACAAACAACAACAAAAAACAGAAGACGAAAACCATGAATTTAAAGTTGAATGTACCTACCTATATAGTTTAAGTTTAGAAAATTTGGCTCTCAAAAGAAATTGCAATCGTTGTACTCTGTTGACTAATGAGTTTGCCGACCACTGATCTAGCCCATTACAAGAAACCCTCAAAATGTTTTTGAAAATTACTGTACCATTTACCTCATAACCAGCAATGTGTAAGAGTTTTAATTGCACCACATCCTTCTCCAAAACTTGCCTTTGCCAATCTTTTTCATCTCAGCTATTCTAGTGTGTGGATTGTGGTATTTTTTAATTTTAAATTTGCATACCCTTGATAACTAAGGATGTTGACTATCTTTTTATGTGTTTATTTGCCATTTCTATATATTCTCTGGTAAAATATCTCTTTAAATCAACATTTTAAAAGTAAAATTCTTGAATTCTTATAGTTGTAAGGGTTATGTATTTTAGATGCATGTTCTTTACTGATATATAGTTTGCATTACGTCCTTTCATTCTGTGGTTTGCTGTTTCTCTTTCTTACCAGTGCCTTAGAAGAATACAGCTTCTAAATTTTGATGAATTTCACTTTACCTTTTGTATCCTACTTAAGAAATCTTTGCTCTCCCAGAGCCACTTAACATTTACTCCAATATTCTCTTCTAGAAGATGTATCATTTTCCTAGTTACTTTTAGGTCCTTGATTTATTTGGAATTAATTTTTCAATATTATGTGATAAGAGTCAGTACTCTTATCTATATTTTTGCATATAGATAAACCAGTTGTTTCATCATTGTCTTTTAAAAGACAATTCTTTCCCTAATTAATTGCCTTGGTATATTTGTTGAAAATATTTTGGTCATATATATGTGGGGTCTACTTATGGGTTCTTTCTTCTGTTTAATTGACCTATATATGTTTTTAATCAAACACATTGCATTGATTACTATAACTTTATAGTAAGTCTTAAAATTATATAGTATAAATTTTCTAATATATATTGTAAGTCTTAAAATCATATGGTATAATATTTTTGCTGTTTTTCATAATTATTTGGTTTATTTATATATAAAATCTTAATTCACTTGTGAATTTCTATAAAAATTATTTTGATTGCAATTTGTTAATCTGTAGTTAATTTTGGCAAGGACTGTCCCATCTGAGTTTTTATCTATGTTTTTATATATCTCCAAT
>NW_005871121.1:1797814-1799421 GCF_000147115.1 Myotis lucifugus
GTAGAAGAGCTAAGCCCGGGCTTAAAATAAAAGACTCTTTGCTTTTGCATCGGACTGGCTGGCTCCCTGGTGGCTTCTTGGGAATCTTGAAATCTGGGCATAACAGTACATATTTCGTTAAAGTTATCCCCTTAAAGATTTTTTCTTTTAATTCTAATTACATGGTACTTTTTATTTTTTAACTTTTTAATTTATGAATTTTTGTTGCAGAATATAGAAATACAATAGATTTTATACAGTGAAATTGTATCTTCTGAAACTGCTAAATACATTTTTAGATGCAGGGCCATACTGGTTTGGAACAATAATGAAAAGCCTTGTAAAACTATCTCACTGGGGGTTTAAGCTAACTTTCAAAAATACTGGAAATCTGGATGTTGCGGTAGCTATATTAACTCACTTGATATTTCAGCTATGAAATGTTTGACTTGCTCGATATTAAATTCAATGCCAGGATCACATGCTATTTATAAACCAGTGGAAGCCCACATGGTGTGCTGTGAAATGCACTCTCCTGTTTCCCAGTAGCTGCAACTTGCTGCAAGAAAACACAAAAAGTTTCATTGTGTCAAGTTCAGAATCATGAACTCCAGGGCTGCTTTGCTTTCCTTGAAGCAAGGCAGGGTGAAATCAATGGCTTCACAAATGCAGACATTGATGGAAAGAGGGAGACTTAAAGGTCACCACAAACTGCAATTAAAAATTTAAATTAATGCCCAGCTCATTTGTTTAATAGCAAATCACTTAGTAAAGTATACAGATTTCCATGTGGCAGCTAAGAATACAGACATTTCTTTCTGAAAAAGATGATGAACATTCTAAAACATTATGCTCAGATTCTGTGGACACATAAAGCATAACTGTTTTCTGCAATAAAATCCTGTAAGTTTTAGTCTAAGCCTAAATATATATATATTATATGTATCCCACATTCAAAGACAGTTAAATCAGGTTGTTTACCCATATCTTCAGAAATAAATTACTTCTACTGTCGTGGTAAACAGCCTGCTTCCCTATTTATAATGGTCTGGCCCTCTAGCAACTTCAGCGTGAAATTGTAGCTAATTTGCCTGCAGATGTCAGGTGGTCATAATAATCTGGCCACTCAGTGTATACTGTCACTTCTCATGTGCTTTTCTGGTTCTACTCAGTGTCCACATATTAGGTGCCCTTGAATAAAATGTAGGTGATTTCACCAAATCATTTTTTATATTCGCCATGTATTATGAGGCCATCATTTTTGTTCAAACACCGTAGTTCTTCATATTGGATCTAGACAATGGTAGAGATTCTTCATCCTAATCTTATTTTAGGAAATCCGATGCATTGAGTACTCGCTTCATTGTAAACACTTTCACATCTGTGATGTCGTTTTTATCTTCATGATAAGCCTATGTGATAAACTTATGAAAAATAATCAAACCTATCCTTATATAAATGAGAAAGTTGATCAATAGTTTAAGTAACTTGGTGGGGCCAAGCTGCTGTCAAGAGCTGAATCTGTGTCCAACAGGAACTTATTTCAATTATGCTTACTCCACTATACCAATTTCCAAAGACTTCCCTCAAAGAAATTTTCCATATTTTTATTTAAGGTAAAATTTATT
>NW_005871121.1:1799521-1843422 GCF_000147115.1 Myotis lucifugus
TGAGAACTATTGCTCCAAGTGGCTGTACCACTTTGCATTCCCATCCATGACGTATGAATCTTCTCTCGGCATCTTTGCCAGCACTTGGTATGGTCACTCTAGTGTTAGAGCCATTCTAAAAGGTAGGGGGTAGTATCTGGTGCTTTTAATTAGTTAACATTTTAATTGGCCTCCTGAAAGAGACTGTGGATAGCCCATATATAGAAATCTTATATTGAAATCCTCCATTTTAATTTTGGAAAGTTGAGTTAAATGCTATGTTAATCAGTAATCAAATAATATGATGAAAATGTTATCCCCTCTCTCTTTTCCTTTCTCATTGCTATGGGTGTGTAAGACATAAGATTATTACAATACTGAAGTAGGGGGGGGGGAACTAGTAGGGATTGCATAACAAACAATTTATAAAATTGGATTTGGAATATTTGGAGAATTGGCAAATAGGTTGCAGATTTTCTTTATATACCTGACACATGTAACTATAACTTAATCAAATAAAACATATTTTTCCCTGACAAAGAGGGATCAGACTTAGGGAACAGATCTTAGAACAGATTTCATAGATAGACACATAAAACACCCATAAAAACTTTAGACTTTTGTGGACTTTAAAGAGGAGAATGTTTTATTTACATTAAAAATTTACTAAGTTCTACTGTACAGGAATGAATTATCTAAATTTATGATGATGTAAAAAGCGAGTATATCCTGAGAGACACCACAATGAAAGCATAGCTTATTGTAAATCCTGCAGAAGAGAACACAAAAATAAAATACTTTAAAATTAAAATTATTTTATAATAATTTCTATAGGATCCATGGGGAAAAGTTTTATAGAAAATGCAGGACAAATGCTATCAGCCACCTATTGAATTTTTAGTCTTGCATTTCTTTCAGAATGAGCACACATCAATAATATAAGCAGCACCAAAATCATTATGCTTAAGTAATGCATTTAAAGAAAACTGTATGTAAATTATGTTCAGATTGGCCATTTTTTGAAATATTTATGTTTTGAGTGTCAAAGAAAGGTATAGAACAAAAGAAGTGAAAAGATGGAAGGTCAGATTTTATTTATTTATTTATTTATTTATATATTTATTAAATATTTTTTTATTGATTTCAGAGAGGAATGGAGAGGGGGAGAGAGAGGTAGAACCATCAATGATGAGAGAGAATCATTGATCGGTTGCCTCTTGCATGCCCCACACTGGGCATCGAACCCGCAACCCGGGCATGTGCCCTGATCAGGAGTTGAACAGTGGCCTCCTGGTTCATAGGTTGATGCTCAACCATTGAACCATGCTGGCTTGGGCTGGAGAGTCAGATTCTAAACAAATGCTTTTTTTAAAGTTTAATTTAGTAAGAAAATTAATGCAAGAACACATTTACAAAATTTAGTAAAATATGAGCACCTACTCTCATAATTAAAAAGTACATAGGTTAAGACAACACACCACTTTTGTTTCTAGACAGTGCAAGGGTCTGTATCTATAATTCTATGAGCAAGTTTGCTTGTTTTGAGTTGAATGCTGTAAACAATGTCTAAAATTTTCTTTAAAATTTAATTATGTGATTGTACTCTTATAACTTGTACACTCCATTCTATTCCAATCAGTGTAATTATGAAGGAGATAGTAGTGTGGAGGTGGTTTGTCCTCCCGAGTTCAAGGTACAGTGGGACCTTGACTTACGAGTGTCCCGACTAACGAGTTTTTTGAGATACCAGCTGTCTCTCGGGCCGATTTTTTGCATTGAGTTGATAGAGTAATTTGAGTTAACAAGCTCCTTAACGAGCTCCTTAATGAGGTTGCCTCCCACACTCAACTCAAGGCCCCACTGTACTTATACTAGGAGACAGGCATTCTGACTTGTTTTGTACTTAAGAGTTCTGTCATATTGTGTGAAACATTTGATCTCCCTGAACCTCAGTTTCTTTCCTAATAATGCAGAAGGAATTGTTCACATATCACCTTCAAGATTTCTATCATATCAATGTGCCACTTTTGCTGTTACTTAAGGAATATTATTTTGTCAACTCGGTTTCTAGAACTTACATTCTAACTTTATTCTCACCCCAAGTAATAGTAGCTATGAAATCATATATATAAAATCTGACTCGGGTTTTTCTTCTAATTTGCATTCAAATAAACACATTTTGCTTATTAAAACAAGTTTGCTAAGCAAACTAAAATAATAACCCAAGGTATTTTTCCAAGTTATGTTAAAGCCTAATTGCCAGTGTAAGATATTTAGGATATAATTATGCACTCTGTTATTTCCAAGGAGAATGTTCTTTTTACATGCTCAAAGTTAAGCGTCAAAATAGAAAATTTAAGTTAACACAGGTTTTTCATTTTGTTGTTGTTGTTCTTGCTAATCCTCACTCAAGGATATTTTTTCCATTGTTTTCCAGAGCGAGTGGAAGGGATGTAGAGAGAGAGAAAGAGACAACAAAGTGAGAGAGACACATTTATAGGTTGCCTCCCACACTCAACTCAACTGGGGCTGGGGATCAAACCCTTGACCCTTTGGTGTACGGATCAACCCTCTAACCACTGAGCACACCAGCCAGGGCAAGTTTTTCATTTTTTTATGCTCATGGATGGAAATCATATATGTGTAAAAAACTTATAGCATATTTTATAACCTAAAAGATGCCTGGGTGAGTAAAGGACAATTTCCTGAGCTGAAGGATGGTTTTACAGTGTAATATTTATTGATATTTCATTTTATTAAGATAGAACTCATCTTTGACACATTTTCGAATAACTAGGGAATCCAGTTTTGTGGAATTTTATTAATTAAATATGCTTTATATATTATGCATATTAAAATCATAATTATAGATATTTCTAAATTTGATCATGAGTATTTTTACTCACCACCTAGTTTTAATTACTTTAATTTAGATTGCTGCATTCTATAAATCTCATATTTTAATGAGAACTTGAAACTTTGTGAAAGCTTCAGTAACCATTTTTTCCCAACTTTCCACATGAAAGCTAGAACTGTCAAGGGGAGAAAAGATCATGAAAATATTCCAACATCCCTGGGAAGACCTGATTTTAATACCTTAAGAAATAGTTGAGTGTGACACAGTAGCCTTCCAATTTTACTTAGCACCACGCTTCTAGTGCCACAGCTACATTTGACTCTATAAAAATGCTGTTAATGGCTCTGTTTACTAGAATTTATTGCTACCAAGATAGAAAACCACAATCCTATGAAACTAGTAATGTAGCAGTATGCAACCTCAACCCCTATAATGTGGCTGTATTTTGAAATCATTAAAATGCAGATGAGGATTAAGCTAAAGACTGATTTTGTGATTGCTTTTAAGATATTGTGTAGTTCCTAAAATATATGTATGGGTGGTGTATATAAATAACTTGCATATTAGTGCATTTTAAAACTGCTCTGATAGGAAGGGTGTTTTCTTTGGCCGATGACTTCCCATTTATTTTTTTAAATGTTCTGTGATTCATCAAGTAATCAGATAGATAAATTTCTGGTTTTCACTATTATGGTTATAAATATATAACTTTCTACATCCCCCCCCCAGTAATTTTCAGGTGTTACTTATATATGATATGCAAAATGTTTTGAAATGAGAAATAATTTCTTCATACCTTTTTGCATATATCTGCCTCAGATTATTGTAGGGCATTTCAAATCAGTACCTGTTATTATTCTAGGCAAACTTCTTTAATGGTATATATTCATATGCACATATATTAACACCTGTTTTACATATACTAATATCTTTGATAGATAAAATTCTTGATGTATATTAACTGATTCTATCAAAATATGAATTAAAATGTCTCCAAATCTATAGAACATGTGTTTATCTATAGGACAAAGTACAGACATTATCTAGTTTACAGAAATATAAATCTGTTGAATCATATTCAAATATGAAATTTCAGAAAGGAATCTATTTCTTTTAGGATAGATATGTCACACACTCCTCATGTTTGGGAACTACTCTGTCTCTGTTTAAAAAGGTTAAGATTTTATCCACTTTCTCTGAGCTTCCTGCTTTTACTTAGTTCACTGCCCATTAGTGGCACTAGATGGACAAAAGAGGGCCCTTCACAGACACTTAGCTCACCTCCATTGCTCTATGCCCATTGATTCACACAAGCTGTACTTTTACAAACTATTATGGAGAGGTTTATTACTTGATTTTCCTTACGCCAGTTAGAATTGATGATATAATTCTGGGGACATCTTGACATTATATTTCTTTTTTTCACTCTAAATGGTCTCCACCACACCCATGACTTTAACTATTATTTATCTTCAGCAAAGACTTTAAAATATAAACATTCCCTTCTGACAACTCTGAAACTATAGACGCTTGCTCTGCAGAGCACCTTACATTCAGTTATTTTTCAAACCCATGACCTTCTCCTTTCAACCTAATCTTCAACTGTGCACTGTTCCCTCCTGGGTTGTGGTCTCCCATAGCAGGGGAGTCCGCTCTCTTTTCTGGACTATCACAGACGTCTTCCAGCTGGCTGCCCTGGCTTCAGTCTTGCTTTGTTCAATTCCTCTATCCAACTGCAAATGGAAGTGTGATCTATCTAAAACACAGATCTTAACCTACTGCTCATTATTTTAAGAAAATGATTAATGCATTCTCAAACATCTCTGGATAGAGGCCAGGCTCCATGAAGAGGTGGGTGTAAGGGCAATCCCGCACACTCCTTTTCCTCCCTTCTGCTTCTGGCTAGGATCAGCCACCAGGAGTCACTGGTGGGGGTGGGGCAAAGATTGGAGGAAAGTTAGAAGGGGAGAAGCCAAGAGAGAAATACCTACTCCTCTGTCTTTAAAAATGGCTGTAACTCCTTAGCGGTTCCAGCTACCAGTGAGCTAGCCCCGACTCAGCGGTGGCAAGGGTCCCTCCTTCCTAGTGCCTCCAGCCCTAGGGGTGGTAACAATTTCTTGTGAGGACTAATCTCTGGACCACTTCCCATTCATTGTCTATTTTCTCTGCTTCTCCTTTTGAACTAATTTGTTATCCCTCCATCGAACTGAAATGAATGCTCTTTCACTGGCTGAAACCTGCTTGACAAAACCTTTGTGTTGGCATCTTGTAAACGAATCTGAAGGAAAATATGGAATCTTGGAGCCACATGTACCTACTCTCTATAATCATCGGTGATCTTGAACAGATCTCTTCTAACTTGCTGAGACTCTTTTAACTCATCTTAGTGTCTGGGAATTATAATATCTGCCTCACAGTTGGTATGAGGATTAAATAAAAATAGGTAATGTGCTATATGCCTTCAGCACAGTACCTGGCACCTGGCAGTGTTGCCCCATGGGAGAGCAAGAATGAGAACACTGAAACAGTGATATTCGGCACTGTAGCCCCAACACCTAGCCCAGGACACATAGCAAATGTTCCATAAATATTTTTAAATTATTTTATTGATTTTTTAGAGGGAGGAAGGGAGAGGGAGAGGGATAGAGAGTTAGAAACATCCATTCAGCTGCCTCCTGCACACCCCCTACTGGGGATGTGCCCACAAACAAGGTACATGCCCTTGACCAGACTCAAACCCGGGACCCTTCAGTCCACAGACCGACGCTCTATCCACTGAGTCAAACCGGTCAGGGCTCCATAAATATTTGTTGAAGGAATCATCAACCTGTCTTTTGAAAGCATGTCTCCATCCCCCCATCCTCAAAGTCTTTTTCCTATCTGCACAGCTGCAGTAAGTAGTGTTTCCAGCTTCCCATCTTCGAGTGTCAATCCATCCAATTGATCTTCCAAACTAACAGATACCATCTTTACCATCTTTTCATATTTTCTTCTAGCTTCCAAGATGAAGGGTAAACTTCTTAGCATGCTTTATGCTGCACATTTTCTTTCCGGATTCTTATTTTGATACTAGGCTCCCTTTCTTTACCACCTCTCTCTCTTGCTTTATGTCTTCCTCGCTATTTCCTGGGTGAACAGTATATCCTCTGTCCTGCTTTATTAGTACTGGCTAACTTCCCTCTCCATGGCTCTCTTCTTAGTGTCCAACAATCTAACTTTGCTTTCATTCAACACCTCAGTCCAGAAGCTGACTTTCTATAGTTCTTTCCTTGAATCTCCCCACTTTCATCTGTAGTCATTCCCAACACTGTAATTTCCTGATTATGCTGCGAGTCTCCCTCAGTTCATGGTAAGTCCCCATTTTCTAAGCGATCAGCATATTTCTTGGCATACAGCAGTCATGTGATAAATGTTTGTTTGATAATGGACCAAGAAAAGGCTAAAAATGGGCCCTAACATAGTGCCCAAAGTTGCCTCTTTGCTAAGTAAATCAAGCTGCTGATCTACTTATTTGAAAGAGGTATTCAACCAAATCTTCACCCTTATTTAAAGAATCATGTGAAATCCTTTGCTAAAATTCAGAGAAATTGTTTTTACCACAGTTCTTTGATCCACTAATCTAGAAACCCTGGTGTATGTGTGTGTGTGTGTGTGTGTGTGTGTGTGTGTGTGTGTGTTAATAGGCCTCTTCTGAAGTTGCATGTTCTTAATGAATATGCTTTTGGTTTTCATAAATTCTACTGCTTTCAAAGTGCTCACAACCTATCATTTTACTAATTCATTTTAACAGCTTAGTTTCAGTTACACAAGACGAAAAGGTTCTAGAGATCTGCTGGGCAACACTGTCTGGCTAACAATACTGTTTTGTGCCCTTAAAATTTTGTTAAGAGGGTAAAACATGTTAAGTGTTCTTGCCACACTTATAAATATAAAATCTTTAAAAAAATAGCACTAAATCTCACAGGCTTGTGTTTTTGTTTGTTTTAGAAACCACCTTTTCATTTCTCCTGTAAATTAAAATTTTCTTGGCTTTACTTTTGTGAAAATTTTTTATTTCTGACATCTCTTCATTTGTGTATTGCCACCATGCCCTGAGTAGATTCTTTTGGTGGTGGAACTTAAACTCATTTAGGGCAGGGAAGTGATCTTGCAAAATTTCTTCACTCTTGGGATTTCAATTATTTTTTATCAATGTTGATTTACACTTAAGTCCAAGGTTCAAGTACTTCATAGAGAAGATTGATTTTAATTCTTGTGTTGTGGAAATTATGCCTCCTGACTTCTTTCTTTTAAGGCAACACACACACACCCTCCCACATGCACTTACTCACCCTTAATAATGAAGAAGTGGAAGACAATGTTCTCAGATATTTTGCCCATTAATGGAAATTCTAGAAATTATCAGAGGAGCAGAGTGGCACTTTTCCCTTTGATTTTCCTTCAGTGTCAAGGCAGTGATGAAAAGAGCTAAGACTGATGAGGTAAGAAGTACTCACTGATGAAGAATTTCAGTGCAACTTCTTGATAATCTAAAATATGTAAGATATATGTTATGTCTGTTTGAAGGAATTGTATTTTTTTAATATGTTTTTATTGAGTTTTAAAGAAAGAGGAAGGGAGAGGGACAGAGAGATAGAAACATCACATTAATTGGCTGTCTTCTGCAACTTGGGCATGTGCCCTGACTGGGAAGGAACCGGTGACCTCTTAGTTCATAGGTTGATGCTCAATCACTGAGCCACACCAGCCGGGTGAAAGAATTAAATTTTGCTCTAGATATCACATGTGTGAGTTGAATGGCTGTAAAAAATCTTGTGTCTTTCCTAGAGTGATTACATACATGCCTTAAAAAAAACAAGATGTGAAATAATTACAGGAAAATAAATATAAACATTGCTATTGTCTATATACATCTGGAAACAGCAACATTTTGGGCACTCCATAAATAATGAAATTCTATCAATGACTGCCAACATAGTCCATCTCATTTGATTTACTGAGCTATATAAAAAGCCAGATTACATTTAAATCTTTTTTTATTATAGTTAATGTTTTGTTATTTGTATGTTGAAGCACCACAGAGTTGCTGTAAATTTTCTTTTCCAGGGATAAAATAACCAGTTTTATTTAATGTCTACTAAAGATAAATATTAACACAGAGCTAATTAAAGTAAAATCGGCTGAAATTGGTTTTTAATGAGTTCAATCTTAGATAATATAAAAGTGAATGACTCTGTTTTTTTCACACATAAAAACATATGTGCTTAAATTTCTGTAATTATTAGCATAAATGTGCTTTATTGTCATGTGTACCTCATGGTTGTGTCATGTTTAAGTTGGCAACTTTATTCTATGTAATTAAAGCAGTGTTATAAATTGTAACTATCTGAAACCCATGGATTAATATTCTAAATTGGTTTCAAATTTTATATTGTTCAGCCCAGCCTGTGTGGTCCAGTGGTCGAGCATTGACCCAGGAACAAAGAGGTCAAGGTTTGATTCCGGGTCAGGGCACATGCTTGGGTTGTGGACTCAGTCCCCAGGGTGGGGCATGTCGGAGGCAGCCTATCAATAATGTTTCTCTCTCATTGATATTTCTACTTCTCTATCACTCTCCCTTCCTCTCTTTAAATTTCAATAAAAATATATTTAAAAAACAAACAAAAAGAAACTTCAAATTGTATATTGTCTGGAATGTGGGGATCATTAGAAAATTACTCATCTTTTTATATGGGTCATGGAATCATACATTTTTAATTATACAGATACTAAATATTAATATAATTACTAGAGGCCCAGTGTACAAAAATTTGTGCACTTGGGGGGGCGTCCCTCAGCCCAGCATGTGCCCTCTCACAGTCTGGGACCCCTCAGGGGATGACCATCTGCTGTTTTAGGCCCGCTCCCTGGGGGATTGGGCCTAAGCTGCCAGTCAAAAATCCCTTTGGCATCCCGGGAGCCCTCTGGGGATGTCCACTTGCCAGCGGGGAGCAGGCCTAAGCTGCAGTCGGACATCCTTAACACTGCTGAGGAGGTGGGAGAAGCTCCCACCACCGCCGCTGTACTGGCAGCCATCAGCCTGGCTTGTGGCTGAGCAGAGCTCCCCCTGTGGGAGTGCACTGACCAACAGGGGGCAGCTCCTGCATTGAGCGTCTGCCCCCTGGTGGTCAGTGTTTGTCATAGTGACCAGTCATTCCCAGTCGTTCTGCTATTAGGGTCAATTTGTATATTACCCTTTAATTATATAGGATAGAGGCCTGGTGCATGGGTGAGGACCAGCTGGTTTGCCCTGAAGGGTGTCCCGGATCAGGGTGGGGGTCCCGCTGGGGTGCCTGGACAGCCTGGGTGAGGGGCTGATGGCTGTTTGCAGCTGGTCACACCCCCTTCAAGGTGGGGGTTCCTGCTGGGGTGCCTGGCCAGCCTGGGTGAATGGCTGATGGCTGTTTGCAGGCTGGCCACAGCCTGTTCATGGTGGGGTCCCCCCCTGGGGGTGCCTGGCCAGTCTGTGTGAGGGGCTGAGGGCCATTTTTAGGCTGGCCACACCCTTTCAGGGTTGGGAGTCCTGCTGAGTTGCCTGGACAGTCTGGGTGAGGGGCTGATGGCTGTTTGCAGGCTGGCCAAGCCCTCCAGCGGGGACCCTCACCCCATGAGGGTGTGGCCATCCAGGGTGAGGGGCTGATGGCTGTTAGCAGGCTGGCCATGGCCCCCAGCCACCCAAGCTCCCAGTGGAGGCTGGCTGAAAGCAGGTATCTGGGATTTATTTATCTTCTATAATTGAAACTTTGTTGCCTTGAGTGGAGGCCACAGCCAGCCAGGGCAGGCGGGAAGCTTGGTTTCCTCCATTGCCAGGGCAACCAAGCCTCCTGCTTACTCCAGCTCCATGGCTGCCAGCCGCCATCTTGGTTGGGTTAATTTGCATATCGTCGCTCTGATTGACTGGTGGGCATGGCTTGGGGCATAGTGGAGGTGCGGTCAATTTGCATGTTTCTCTTTTATTAGATTAAATTACTCATTCACTTTATCTAACCACCTTCATAGTATCAATGTACAATACTTACTAAGATTATATATTTTTTATTTAAATTCTTTATTGTTTAAAGTTTTACATGAGTCTCCTTTTTTCCCCATTGACCTCTTCCCGGCTGCTCCAACTCCCCAGCACATGCCCTCACCCCACTACTGTCTGTGTCCATTGGTTATGCTCATATACATGCATACATGTCCTTTGGTTGATCTCTTACCCCCTCACCCCCGCCTTCCATCATAGGATTGACAGTCAGTTCAATGCTTCTACGTCGCTGGTTCTATTTTTGTTCATCACTTTATGTTGTTCATTATACTCCACAAATGAGTGAGATCATGTGATATTTATCTTTCTCTGACTGGCTTATTTCGCTTAGCATAATGCTCTCCAGTTCCATCCATGCTGTTGCAAATGGCAAGAGTTCCTTCTTTTTTACCGCAGGGTAGTATTCCATTGTGTAGATGTACCATAGCTTTTTAATCCACTCATCTGCTGATAGGCACTTAGGCTGTTTCCAAATCTTAGCTATCGTGAATTGTGCTGCTATGAACATAGGGGTGCATATATCCTTTCTGATTGGTGTTTCTAGTTTATTGGGTTATATTCCTAGAAGTGGAATCACTGGGTCAAATGAGGGTTCCATTTTTAGTTTTTTGAGAAAACTCCATACTGTTCTCCACAGTGGCTGCACCAGTCTGCATTCCCACCAGCAGTGCATGAGGGTTCCTTTTCTCCACATCCTCGCCAGCACTTGTTGTTTGTTGATTTGTTGATGATAGCCATTCTGACAGATGTGAGATGGTACCTCATTGTCGTTTTGCATGTCTTGGATAATTAGTGACTTTGAGCATGTTTTCCTGTGTCTCTTGGCCTTTCTTCTGTCTTCTTTAGCAAAGTATCTATTTAGGTCCATTGCCCATTTTTTGATTGGGTTTTCTTCCTTTTGTTAAGTTGTATGAGTTCCCTGTAAATGTTGGGGATTAAACCCTTATCGGTGATAACATTGGCAAATATGTTCTCCCATGCAGTGGGTTTTCTTGTTGTTTTGTTGATGGTTTCTTTTGCTGTGCAGAAGCTTTTTCTTTTGATGTAGTCCCATTTGTTTATTTTCTCTTTAGTTTCCATTGCCCTAGGAGTGGTATCGGTAAAGATATTGCTTCGGCATATGTCTGAGATTTTGCTGCCATGGATTCCTCTAATATTTTTATGGTTTCCCATCTTATGTTTAAGTCTTTTATCCATTTTGAGTTTATTTTTGTGTATGATGTAAGTTGGTGGTGTAGTTTCATTTTTTTTGCATGTGTCTGTCCAATTTTCCCAACACCATTTATTGAAGAGACTGTCTTGACTCCATTGTATGTTCATGCCTCCTTTGTTGAATATTAATTGAGCATAGTGGTTTGGGTCAATTTCTGTGTTCTCTATTTTATTCCATTGATCTATATGTCTGTTAAAAAGATTTTCAAAGTCAAATGGTTTTTTAATGGTATAGGGATAAATACAATTAAATAGTATTTTACTGAATAATTTCTCAGAGGTGTTAATAGGCTACTATGCTTTGTTACTGTCCAAATGAGATATAATACAGTGTTTCCCAGCTTATTTTATCAGAAAATCTTGCTCTTTTTTCTCTAGGAGCATCTTGCGTGACTAGAGTTCATTCAAAAACAATTCAGTAAATGGAGACTCAGGCTTCTGGCCAGATTTTTAGAGAGGTTAGATTCTAAACGTGAATTTTTTATTGTTTAATTGATTTAAGCATTAGTGTGTTGTTCAGGCATTCTGAAATATAGTCTATCTTTCCAGGATAGATTGATATTTTGCCTTGTGATTGTAGATTTTCCTTTTGTATATAATTTTATTCACTATATCTTAATTACTCCTGATATGTATTAGAAAAAAAAATGCTTGTTAATTATATAAATAGGTAGAAATATTTAGGATTATGATAAGAATACTGATAGGATGATGAGCTGGAGGTGGGTATCATTCATGTAGCTCACAAATACTACAGTAGGAATCATATATAATATATTACTTAATCTTCTAAATCACTACCCACTTAGTTTAGGTATACTTTCCCAACTTACATATACAAAAAAAAAGTACCAAAATGCTTGAGTAAGTGACTCAACATTACATGAATAGTAACAAGATTTCATATATATATGGCTGATTCTATAATTTGTGAGTGTTGTTAGCTGCTATTTATTCATTATTCAATATATTAATAAATAAAATATATATTCATATATTCTCATATATGTCTATGTATATGGTCTTCAGCTATTTAGAATGAAGGAATTGGTCAAACTTTATAAATTGGATTATTAAAGAGTTCATGAACCTCATTAATAAAAATGGAGACTAAGTCGTAGAAAATTTAAATGACTGAATTGCTCAAATTATGATTGATATCTCCAATTTAATCATTCACATATTTTCCTGTCCCCCCTGTCCCAGTAGGTAAGCTACTTTCTAATGCCTTTCCTCAGGAATTTGGCATGTTTCATATGTTTTATGAAAGTCAAACCCCAAGATAAGAGCCTGTTACAGGTTCTGTAAACTGTGGCCCAGAGTGGTTTTATGAGAAGTAGGAGGAAAGGGAAAGATGCTTTCCCTGGTCTGCTGAGGAAAAGTTAAACAGAAAATTCTGAGAATTTAGGCAGTAGGAAGTCAAGAATGTTAGTTACATGATATATCTCAGGTGGTTGAACCTCCACAAATATCCCCTTACCCTACAGAAGTGCAGGAAGTACAGGGCCATTGGATGTCAAGGGACCCCTGCAGGTAGGATGCTGTAATAGCAGCGGGGCCATATAATTCCATTTGAGCAACAATTTTCAAATTGCGGGCCAGGAATTTTTAGTAGGTCATATGCATTGCATATGTGAGATGTATGTAGATTTCTATTAAATTAGAAAAAAGAAATGTATTAATAGAGCTGAACAACTTTAGTAAGATAATATCTCCAATAAAATTTTATTTAACTTTTGTTCAAAGGTTTGAAAAATATTGTATTACTTGCTTTTACAATTTTCTGAGACCATGTGATCTTCTCAATTGTCCACTAAAAAGTGCAAGATGGGGTTTCCTTTCACCTGAATGAGATTGAAGCTAAGGGTCAGAGTATTTTGTAAGTTGTATTTATGAAGTGAGATCTACTGTGGTCATTTTAATGTGAATTGAAATAATAAGTGGTTAATTATTTCTGGTATCATTGATTTGTTTATTCTAAGATTAATTTAAAAATGTAATTTATGCCCAATTTTTGTCTTAATAATAACCTATGGAGGTAAGACCAAATTATAATTGTAAGTAGGCAGTGCTTTTTTGTAACTCAGCTATTCACTTTTATTGGATATTTTTTTACATTATTTCCTACTAGAACTCTTTCAATTTTGTGTTCGATTATTATATTATGTTTTTATGTTAAATAATTTATCTAGTATAAACACATAATTCAATAGTTTACCCCCTTAAGGTTTTTTAGGTAATGTAAGAAAAAATAAAAATGTTTTTATTACAGAAATTTTATCAGTTCATAAAAACGTTCATATCATATTAAAATTAGTAAGCTAACAAACTATTTATATTACAAAACTTAAATGTATGTGTATTTGAAAATGTATATTTTCCCTCTTCCTAAAATGCTATCATTTTGGAGAATAATTATTTTATCATGTGCTATTTTTTTAACCTTTTTATGATCACCAGAGCATGCAGTAATATTTCTCTAGAATGCTATTGATATTTATGACAAAGCTGAGAAAAAGATAATAAAGAGAAATCACTGCTAGTCATATCCCAGTTACCCCATTTACTTGTAAAAATGTGTAAGTCAAGGACAAGTGGCTAATGTGCTTTTCTTTTTAAAAATTTTAATAAGTACAAACCATTGTATTTTACAATAGTTTATACTTTAAAATGTCACCAGAAGCTATAAATATCAATATTATACTATGTTAATGTTACAGGCTTCCCATAAGATCAGTTTATTAGTTAACTATTATTAATTAATAGATACCTCCACTTATTCATTTATTATTTAATCATTTGTCATTTATTATGATTTTAGTAATTATATATTTCAGGGAAATGGCCTTTAATTTTAAATGTATGTACAATTATTAAATGTAATTCTATAAATTATTTAATTTTTATAGCTATTTATACTAAAAGCACTATATAGCAATATTAAAATATATATTTCTAGAAAGCTCCCTACTTATCATAGACAGTTAAGGAGTATTAATTAGCACAATATATTTGAAATGAGAAAAGGCTTTATGTTCAGTCAAAAAAAATATCCTCTAAAGAAGAGTGAAACTAAAATACAGCTGCAAAACACTTGGTTGACATGCAAAAGCATAAAATAAAATTTAAAAAATTACATGCTAGGATCTAGAGTTGAATAATAAAAAAATTAAAAGTCAAATGCATTATTTATTTGTTCTTTAATTTTTTGATTCCTGGGTCAGGGCACATACCCAGGTTGCAGGTTCAATAAGGGGTCAGAGTGCATATGAGAGGCAGCCAATCGATATTTCTCTCTCACACAGATTTTTTTTCCACTTAATTGGCAAGTTTTAAAATCTTTCTAGGCCTGCCCTGGTCGGTGTGGCTCAGTTGGCTGGTGACCTGTGCACTGAAAGATTGCTGGTTCTAGTTCCAGGTAGGGCACATTCCAGGGTTGAGGGCTCCATCCCTACTAGGGGGCGTCCTGGAGGCAGCTGATTGATGTTACACTCTCACATGGATATATTACTCTCTCTCTCCCTCTCCATTCCTCTCTTTAAAACCCAATTAAAAAACTTTAGAAAATAAAATCTTTCTAGGCCAAAGATTCCTCATCTATAAAATAAGAATTTTCTTTTTTTTAAAAAAAAAATATATATATATTTTTTATTTTTTTGGTATCTCTCTTTTTTAAAAAATTTTGTTTTATTGCTTAAAGTTTTACAAAAAGTATTTTCTTTATAATGTGATAAAATTAAATGAGTTAATATAAGTAAAATGGTTAGAAGAGTGCCTAGTTAATAGTAAAACCACTTCAGCTATTAAAATGCACGATTATTACTATCTCTCTAGAATATAGCATAATCTTGATCCTTCCTTCCTGCCTTCTTTCCTTCCTTCCTTACCTTTTTCTTTCCTCCCTCTCTCGCTCCCTCCCTTCACTATCTCTCTCTCGATCTGTCTCTTTTATCTATAATGAAATTTTGTAGTTTGCTTTTTAGACTGCTTATAAATTTTACATTTTGCCCTGACCAGTGTGGCTCAGTTGGTTGTCATCCCATGAACCCAAATATTGCTGGTTTGATTCCTGGGTCAGGGCACATACCCAGGTTGCAGGTTCAATACGGGGTCAGGGTACATATGGGAGGCAGCCAATCGATGTTTCTCTCTCACACAAATGTTTTTTTCACTCTCTCTCCCTCTTCCTTTCTCTCTCTCTAATATCAATAAAGACATACTTTAAAAAATTTACATTAAAATTTTTCTTGTCAAATAATTTTATATAATAATAGTAAATAAATACTATTTTTGTTATTAATTAATAATTTATTCAACCCATCCTCCTCCTTTATTATTGGACATTAGCTTTCTCCTCTTAATTTTAGTTACTTTAAACAATGCTGCAGTAAGTGTGCCTATATGTGCATCATAAATAATTTCTGTAGCATAACTTTGACGTGGAATTACCATTTCAAAAAGTATGCATGGATTTGAGGCTTTCAATGTAACATATCTAGTTTTCTTCCTTATTGATTTTCATGCCTGCTGATATGAGTGTTCCATTCCTAGTCAAATATTGTGGCACTGGTGACAAACTGGATATATAATCAGACAATGAAGAAGCAACATATAAAAATTGAGCTCTGACCCATCATCCCCAGGAACTATCCCAGGAAGCCACACTACTCTTTGTAAATCAGACATGTAGAAAGTCAGACGTCTATGTCTGAAAAACAGCCTAGGAAGCCCAACAATAACCTTGTAGCAGTTGGCCCCAAATGTTTAGGACTTAATATAGCTGAGAGCTTCCCTAATTTTTGCCCCTGCTGTCAACTCAGAATCAACTAGAGAAAGCCAAATATGCAGCCCTAGCCAATGGGATAGGGAACTCCACTTCTAGTTAGTCTGACTGCAACCTCCTCTTGCCAACAGTCTCCAACAGGGAATGCCTGAAGGCCTCCATTCTTTCCCACTAGAAAGCAACCAGTTTCCCTGCCTGCCTTTGCGCCTCAGCCAAATTCAAGTGATAGCTGCTGACTTCATTTATTTGTTTATGTATTCACACTTTATTGGATTTCAAATTACACCTAGCAGCCAGATTGAAGGAGCATTTACTGAAATATACTGCCCTGTGTGTATAGTAATATAAAGAGGACAAAACAAAAACCCACAGTCCTACTGCAGGTATAGATAAAAGAGCCTCCTAATTGAAATTCTACCAGGTTGCTCTGCCCAGACCAAAAACCATTCGCCTTTTATTAACCAGTTTTACAAGTGTTTCTATGATTATGCAAGTAATATATTTTCTTTGAAAGATACTTGTAGTTTACTGGAAAGCACAAAATAAACCACTTTGTAATTCTATCATTCAGAGACAACAACTGGTAATATTTTGGTATAGATAGCCTTTTAGATTTTTTTCTACGCACATATATACATATATGCATGTTAGAAAAAATAGAATCACACTGTAATAATGCTATTTTCACTTGATCATATTTCTATATCAAAATTATCATCTTCATGAATGGTCCAATTGAATTCTATTTTATGGACATGGCCCAATATCATTAACTGTACCAATCAAGTGATGGTACCTTTCTTGTTATAGGAAGCTCTGAATACTGTAAACAGCCTTTGCTGTTCTCATTGGGTGATCTCTGTTTATTTCCACACCGGGTAGAATTGCTTAAACAAAACAATGATATTTCTTTGATTAAGCTGACACCTTTTTCTTTGAATGAGTATTTTCTCATGCCATTATACTCTTTTCTATTATACTCTTTTCTTATTGACTTATATTTCAATTATTATTATAATTTTAACCTATATTTTGCAACTATTTTTTTCACTGATACAATGGAGAGCTATTACATTTTGCTTATCCATTTTAATATGTATTATATTTTTAGTAATATTCTTAGGATTCTGGGCAGAAAATTATTTTACTCGCAAATAGTTATATTTATCATCTCCTTTAGGACACATTAATTTTTTATTTTTATTCATTTAAAGTCATTGTCTAGGTCTTCTGAAAAAAAAGTTTTTAAAAGTTGTGCTATCGGCATTCTTATCTTGTCCCTAATTTATCAGAAACACCATCAGGAAATCATCAATAACTTTGGTGACATTTATCTACAGTTTTGAGGTAAATGCTAATAAAGTGGCCTTCTATTTCTAATTTAGGAAAAGCTAGTATCAGAATTTTAGGTTTATAAACTGTTTTAGTATGTCTAGACATAACTAAATTATCTTTTGATCTATTGAAATGTTAAAATATAATAATGGCCCTGGACAGACTGCTCAGTGGTTAGAGCAGCTCAGTCAAGGGCATGTACCTCTGTTGCAGATTAGATCTCTGCCCCAGTTGGGGCACATGTGGGAGGCAACCAATCAATATGTCTCTCTCACATCAATGCTTCTCTGTCTTTCTCTCTCTCCCCCCCGCCCCCTTTCATTCTCTAAAAATCAGTGGGAAAAATATCCTTGGGTGAAGATTAAAAGGGTGGGTGGGTGGGAAAGTAATCAACCAAAAACCTTGTCTTCATATATGCATAACCCATGGACACAGACAATAGGGTGGTAAAGGCCTGAGGTGGGGGGCGAGGGCCGGGTATAGGGGATCAATCGGGGGAAAAAGGGAACATATGTAATACTGTCAACAATAAAGATTTAATGAATAAATAAAAAAATAAATATATAAAATGGATCTCTTAATTTAAAAATTCTTTGGTTCTTTTAAAATGTTATCTTTATTGTTGGCAGTATTACATATGTCCCATTTTCTCCCCCATTGGCCCCCTACACCCTGCATCCTCCTCCCCACCCTCCCATCACCACATTATTATCTGTGTCCAGAGGTTATGCCTATATGCATATAACTTCTTTGGTTCTTAAAATAAACCCAATTTGCCATTATTTGATTGAATGATCTATACCAGCGGTCAGCAAACTGCGGCTCAGCAAACCATGGCTCTTGAGCCACATGCGGCTCTTTGGCCCCTTGAGTGTGGCTCTTCCACAAAATACAGGCTCTTCCACAAAATACCGACTTCTACGCATGGGCCACGAAGTTTCAATCGCACTGTACGTGCACGCCCGCACATGGTATTTGTGGAAGAGCCACACTCAAGGGGCCAAAGAACCACATGTGGCTCGTGAGCCGTGGTTTGCCGACCATGGATCTATACTAATAAATCTATACTAATAAAAGGATAATATGCTAATTAGACCAGGTCGACTGGACATCTATCTGTCGTCCTGCTTTCCTTCCAGACAAAGCCATAGTGGCAGGGGCAAGGCAGAGGCAGTTAAGGGTGATCAGGCTGGCGGGGAGAGCAGTTAGGGGTGATCAGGTTGGCAGGGGAGACAGGGGTGATCAGGCAGGCAGGCAGGTGAGCGGTTAGGAGCCAGCGGTCCCAGATTGTGAGAGGGATGTCCGACTGCCGGTTTAGGCCCAATCCCGCAGGACCTAAACCGGTAGTTGGACATCCCCCGAGGGTTCCCGGAATGGAGAGGGTGCTGGCCAGTCTGAGGGACCCCTCCCATGCATGAATTTCGTGCACCGGGCCTCTAGTGTTAAATAAAAGTGTAAAACCTTGGAAATTTTACTACTTGTAAAATTCCCATAGTTTATTTTCCTGTAAAATTTAAAAACAACAACACATAATATATAAGTCAAAGCTATAGCATTAAATATCCCCTACTTTTAGTAATTCTCTACCAAATCTAGTGTCTATTTGTTATTTCAACAGTACTTACAGAATGTCAAGGAATTATATCAAAACAGAAACAATTTCACAGAAGTTGTGAGATTTATACTGGCTGCTCATTTCAATGATGGATATTCACAGAGAGAATGGGAAGGAGATGCCACAAAATTCTGAAGAGTAATTTAGGGATAGGAAACAAGAAAGAATAAAAGCAAAGACAGAACTGTGTTAGATGTTCCATGAGCAATGATGAGACCTTTAGAAGAGGTCTGTCTACTGTAAGAGAAAAAGAAGGAGAGATACAATTGGAGGAATAGATTGGTATCATCCTGAGTAGAGTATTAAATACTGAGCAGTCTGACTTTTATTCAATAAGTGATTTCTGAGTCAGGCTTCAATATGCAAAATAACATCTGAGGAATATAACTCTTGTGATTGTGTATGGGCTGAAATATAGGAATGTCATGTAAAGGAAGGGTGACAAGAAAGAAAGTCACAGTATTACTTTAAGAGTAGTTTTTGCATCTTGGTGTGTATGAAAAATCAGATTAAAAAATGCTCTACCTCCCCAATAATATAGTTGTTTGTAATGATAATTTGTGCATTTTGGCCAGTAGTTTCCTAATTTTACCCTTGAGTTGATCAAAATTCTTGGGTAGATGTCAATTGGCCTGTCAATTTATCAACACGAACAGATGTTCCTAACAGAAACCTTTAATTTTTTACTGGAATGTATGATGCCAAAACAACAATTTAACTTGTTTGCTAGAGAGGGAATATTTATTAGAAGTGTATTTCATTTAAAGGCATATTTCAAGTGATAATACAGCCAGAATTTTCACGTTATGGTCAAATTTTACAATAGTTTCTTTTGACAACATTATTTCATGCAAATATCTAAATAGAGGAAAGTCAATTGTGATTTTAGCTAACATTCTGTGAGTGCTTCTAATACATGTTTTTTGTTAGCATCGTGTGAAGCCTTTCCTCTGAGAACAGGCTGAAGGGAAATTGTCTTCTCAGAGGCATTTCTTTGTGATTTTTCTTCTATCAGAAATAGTTTGTTATTTTGAAGATACAATTTATTAAATTAAAATTTTTTTTTATATAGAGCTTGTGATAAACCTGCAGGCAACAGAGATCTGACTCTCTCCCCTACACTTAAGAATAAGCAATCGAAACAGAAGAGAACACTTATGATATACTCAAGGAAAGGATGTGTGAGCCAAGCATTTTATATCAAGTCAATTAATGTTTGCATTATGGAAGCTACAACCAAAGAGTTTTGAACATGTAAGACCTCATGGAATGTTGCTTGCACTAGGTCTTCTTTAGAAAAGAAGATAAACTTGATGATAAACTTCAGCCAAACAAGAAGTCTCTAAAGGAAACCTCAGCTAATGGTCCAAATATATTTCACTGCAAATCTAACACAAAACACTGGGGGAACTGAATAATGCAGGTGCTATAAATCCAGCAAGTATAGAAATAGTACAAATGACTGCCTTATAGATGATAGCTCACAAATCTAGTTGTAGAGATATAAGCACATTAACAATACAAAGGTAAATATAAAGAAAAATAATACTATTGATTAAATGGGATGTGAAGGAGGGAGAAGAGAGGGCAAAGACAGATTAATTCAACAATCTATAATAATAAAAGCATAATATGCTAATTAGACTGGACAACCTAACGACCTTCCAGATGTCCTTCTGGACGATCTTCCAGATGAAACCGGGGCTGCAAGGGCTGAGGCAAGCCACCGTGGCCGCAAGGGCCGAGCCCCTTGCATGGATTTTGTGCATCGGGCCTCTAGTTATTTATATAATAGATAAGAAATAGATACTGTTTAATAGAAAAAGCTCAAATGGCATATTAAAGAACCACTAAAACAAAATTACAAAATTTCTTGTATATATTAAGATTTGTTCAAAACCAACACTTAAAAAAAGCATAATATTAAATAATATTAGTGATAAGAAAATTACCAGTAATGTTAATAAATGTATATGTGAAACTTTCCTATCAAAAGAAAAATAATTTTCAAGGTTGATTATGAAGCAAAAGCAATTCTATGTGGCATATATACCTAAATTAAAGTGCTTCCCAAATATTGAAAATGGAAAGATGGACAGAAGCAAGCACAACAACAACAGTAATAACAGATTATCAATAGGGAATTTTACCTGAAATACTTAAATGGGAAGAATAATATAGATACCACCACGTATGCTTTTCAGTTCTTAGAAAATGCAAAACCTGATAAACTCAGAGTGGTGTCTTACTCTCTAAGTGCCACAGGAGTTTAATGAAGCTTCAGATTGATGTGCTGACAAGTGACTCTTCGGCTTATTAAGGACTGAATAGGTCTATGGAATGTCTTTCAAAATGTATGCATACTGAAGAAAATTTAGAAAACGCAGACATTAAAAATAATAATAGAAAATCACTCATAGTCACTTTAACTAGTCATCAATAACATTATTTTTTTAAAGCATCATTATTTGTGATATTTTCTTTTCTTAGGTTATATAGAAAACATGTATAAAACATGTAACTTGTATTACATGTATATTTTTAGAAAATTAGATATATTGAGTAGAGTCTGTATTTTGCTTTTTTACTAAAATGATAAAATGGACATTTTCTATTGATCTCTAAAATTTATAATGTTTAGATGTACCAAACCTCCCTATTGTGAACCATTTAATTAAGTTGCAATTTTATTTTGATAAATATTGCTGGAATAAAAGAAGCCTATATTAATCTTCATCTTTGATTACATCTTTAGACCATATCATGGGGCATAGAGATTTTAAGCTCATCATTTTAATTTATTATTTTATTATTTTATTAATTTATTAATTTATTATTTTATTGTTGACACTATTACAGATGTCTCCCATTTTTTTTCCTTTTTTGCTCCCCCCCCCAACCCACACCCCAGACCCTCCCCATGCTATTGTGTGTGGCCATGGGTTATGCATATATATATATATATATATATATATATATATATATGTTATTTGGTTAATCTCTTCCTGTCCCTTCCACCCCCACACACAGACATGTTATTCTACTGCATGCATCCATACCTCTGGACCTATTTTGTTTATCAGTTTATTTTGTTCATTAAATTCCACATATAAGGAGATCATGTGATATTTGCCTTTCTCTAAATGGCTTATTTCCCTTACCATAATAATATCCAGGTCCATCCATGCTGTCTTAAATGGTAAGAGTTCCTTCTTTTTGACAGCTGTATAGTAATCCATTGTTTAAATGTACCACAGCTTTTTTATTCATTCATCTAAGGATGGGCACTTGGGCTATTTCCAGATTTTAGCTATTGTAAATAAGTAATCATTTTAATGGAATTATTTTGCCAGTTTCCACTGTCACACAGTGTATATCTGCATAACTTATCTACCAGTTTTTACATAAGTTTAAGTATTTAAGAAAATAATTTTATTTTGAAAATTTAAAATATTTTACTTGTGCTAATTGCATTTTGATTTACTAATGAGAGTGGATATTTTCCTTAGTGTTTATTACAGTCAATTCTCATTGTTCTTGGTAATTGATTCTATAAAATTGTTACAAACACTGAACTAATGGACACTGCTCTGAGGGGGAAGCACAGAATTCATTTTCTGCAAGCCTGTGCTCACATCATTTTTATCAACTGGTCATTACATAATCTTTTATTCATTACATAATCTTTTATTTTTAAATATGTTTTTATTGTGTCCATTGGTTATGCTTATATGCATGCATACAAGTCCTTCGGTTGATCTCTTACCCCCCCTCCTCGCCCCCGCATCACTCCCCAGCCTTCCCGTTGTAATTTGACAGTCTGTTTGATGACACTGGAGGGGTGGGGTAAGGGCATGTGCGGGAGGGGGGGAGGGAGGGTAGAGGAGTCCAGGGGAAGATCAATGGGGGAAAAATGAGACATAATACTTTAAACAATATAATAAAATTTAAAAAAATAAATAAATAAATATGTTTTTATTAATTTTTAGACACAGAGGAAGGGAATGGGAGAGAGAGAGAAACATCAATAATGAGAGAGAACCATTGATCAGCTGCCTCCCGCACATCCACTACTGGGGATCCAGCCCAAAACCCAGGCACGTGCCCTGACCAGGAATTGACCTCTTGGTTTCCAGGTTGATGCTCAACCCATGAGCCACACTGGCAAGCCTACATAATCTTTTTATTATATGATTTTGTTTAAAGACATCTTTTAAAATATATATTGCAGATTCATTGACACTGAAGTCAAATTGCCAACAGCACTGTAACTGATTCCTTCCCGAATGAAGCTTGTTTATCGCACATATTTTCCCTGTGTAAAGCACATAATTCCTGTACTTAGGAACACTAGATAGTAGTTCAGCACTTGGGGGCCATGTTATGCTTGCAGGGCCATGTTAAATAGGGAAATCACCAACAAAAAGCCCCCAAATGTGAAAAATGTGGCACTAAACGGGCCACGCTTGTCTACAGTATGAGAGCTGCCCCCCAGAAGGCAGAGCTTCACTCGGTTTAACTTCAGCTGTAAATGGGCACCTGGTGACTTAAAATGTTTGCTGCTCTACACATGGCCGCACATGACTGCCAGGGTGTCACACGGGTGGATTTTACGCCTACAAATACATGTTAGGAAGTAGGTGAGTTCACAAACATAGAATTGATAATTAATCAAGATTAACTCTTTTTCACAGTGTCTTTCTTTTTCAAATAAATTACTTATGGCTCTGACTATATTAAATTAGGAATATTGATGTTACTCATCTATATAAGATCCTCGCCTATTAAGAAAGCTATCCCTTTGTTATATACTTTTAAAATTTATTCCCCGCCCCCCAGTGTTTTCTTAGCTTTTGGTATTCCTCACAGTGTTTCTTGATGCCCAGTCTTTATAAATTTCATGGACTGTTGTTTTATTTTTTTATGATTTTTTAAATTACTGTTGTGCTTTAAAAGAACCTATCCATCCCAAGAGAAAAACAAATGGGTCTTTACATCTATCTTCGAATTTGTACGGTTTCTTTTGTTGTTGTTGTTGTATTTCATAATTGATATGGATTTTGTCATTGTAAGGCATGACACGGAAATCTATAATTTTGCCTCTTGTTAAATGATTTAACCTGTTGTCTCAGTGCCACTGATCGAATAACACTTTTGCCATATGGATTTATAGGCTGCAATATCTCCTACGCATTAATTTTCCTTTTGCTGCTATAGGAAATTACCACAACCTTAGTGAGTTATTAACACACATTTATTATCTTACAGTTCTGCAAGTCCAGCCTAGGCCTCATTGGGCTAACACCAAGGTATCTGCAGGGCGGCAGTTCTTCCTGGATTCTCTAGGCAGCAATCTGTTTCCCGGCCTTTCCAGCTTCTAGAACATGCTTCTAGGCCCTCTCCTGCATCTTGAAAGCCAGCAACAGTGAGTCAAGTCCTCTTTATGTTGCACTAATTTGACCCTTGCATCACTGCATCTCTTTCCACAGCTAGGAAAAGTTCTCTGCTTCTAGGGACTCATGATTCTATTGGACCCAATTCAGTTATAAAAGGAATGAATCTCCTCTTAACTTCAGCAGAAACAAGTCACAAGAATTCTACATAATTAAAATAGCCACTTTTTTAAATTAAAAAAACAACAACAACAGCTGTAGAAAAACTTACACTTGCCTCAACCAAGTAACATTTTATTTCCTGGGATAAAAACAAAGAGAATGAATTATCAGAAGTCTTCCTCCAACATCATTAACATGCTTTTTGAAGAGAGTTATAAGAATTGTTTAAGGCACACAGAAAAAAAGTCAGGCTTGCCTTTCTTCCAGAACATTCCCTGCCCCAGAGGCAAAGCACCGATAGCACATCCCAGAAAAGAGAGAGGCTTACAGACACTGAAACCAGACCGTGTACCCAGTCTCCTGCTCTAATATAACTTTCACAGAAAAACATCACAGTAACACTCTCTTCCATAAAGACGACATATGTCCATGAAATATATCCAAAATATCTTCATCTGAACTACAGTACAAAAATCTACTCACTAGCCCTAAAAATAGTTTCCCCCCCAAATAAATATAATCATATGTAAAGCAAATTTGGAACACATGATGGAGGTGGTTGTAAAGTCTCTTGGGATCTGGCCTATTTAAAGTCATTTTTGTTTGGGTTAATTGATTTAAAATGAAAAACTGCTCTAGCTAAATAAAATACAATGATATTTACTAAATTATTAGAATTGCTAAGTACAGTCCACTGGGATTAAATAGTCATTTGGAGATTTCCTGGGACAAAAAAAAAATTAACTACCTGTTTTTAGATTTTGACAGAAATATTAAAGATACTATGGCAATATGTGTTCTAAGTGGGTTGGTATTTGTGTTTAATGATACATAAAAATTTTTTTTCTGCTGTTACTCTGATGAAGAAACTTGCTCAAGGGTCACATATAATATAAGACATTAGATCTAGATGAATTTTTAATTTTAATGATCAACTCTGCTGGGGATTTATATGAAAAATAATACTCTTAAAACTTCAGGACCTCTAAAGAATGTCTTTCTGCTGGTAATTGATTGTATTTATATTCTGAGTGCTGTGGAAGGTGACAAGCTCAAATAAAAAAGAAATAAAAGGTTGAATGAAAATTCACAAAGGGAGGATTTTCCAGCTGAGAAATTTTAACCTTATAGCAGTTCTTTTTATCTCTGTTTTTGTTGGTAGGCAATATACTTCTTGACAAACAAGTAGACAGGAGATGTTATCCCAGAATTAGTAGTATTTTGCCCAGCCGGCATGGCACAGTGGTTGAGCGTCAGCCTATGAACCAGGAGATCACAGTTTGATTCCCAGTCATGGCACATGCCAGGTTTGCAGGCTTGATCCCCAGTCGGGGGCATGCAGGAGGATTCTCTCTCATCATTGATATTTTTATCTCTCTCCCTCTCCCTTCCTTTCTGAAATCAATAAAATTATTTTTTTAAAAGAATTAGCAGTATTTTACACTAATAAAGTATACTTCAAAATGTTCATGTTAAACATAGGAGACACAGGAGGAAACAAAAACAATAAACTTACTACATATACACTGGATTTTGTGTGTGGAGTTTTTCATCCATTTGAGTGAAGTTACTAAACATTAGAAGGATAATGACTGTTTCACTTTTTAGGTTGCAAGTCCAGCAATGTCCTTGTGATATTGTTTGCTCTTCTCTATTCTCTTCTATATCTATCTTTATTCACCACTGGTCATTTGCTATGGACTTAGCAAATTGGACTAGATTTATTACCTTTGGTGTTCTTTCCTGTTAATTTTTTAAATTGTTTTTCTTGTTGACAGTATTACAGATGTCCCCCATTCCCTCCCCTTTTCCTTTCCAACTAATTTCTTTTCTTCTCACATTGATATACATTTATTTAGAAGTCATGACATGTATTATGTATATGTATTTCTTATACTGCATATATAAAAAACAAATTTGTATGATTTATGGTTGTTATTTGAATATGACTAAACTGATCCTAAGCAAAATTTATTTTTTTTTTTTTAAAAAAAAGACTAGAGGCCCGGTGCACAAAATTCTTATCAAACTCCCAGTCGTACTCCCGAGGGGACAATTTGCATGTTAGGCTTTTATATCTATAGATGTCTTATGATTTTTGGACTTATATTTATAAGTTACTTATTCATTTAATTCACCAGAATAAAAAAAAATAACACATTCCTTAAAGGTTTCTCCTCACTGTTACCTAGGAAATGCATCATATAAAGAATTAGGCACAATCCATTAAATAAAACCTTAACAGAGGTTTATGTTGCTAATTAGAGTTGGACTGGCTCCATCACAATTATTTTAAGTATGTAAACTTGCTCAAGGGAAATGTTATCTTTAGAACAAGGGCTCAAAATGTGAAATATTTTAATCTTCTTTGAGCTTTCATTATGTTCTTGCTCAGAACATATAGGCTTTTTATGCATGGTGAAATAACTAAAAAGCTAAGGTTCCCCAGCGGGTATGTGACAAGTTCTACCAGCAGCCAGATCTCGTGTTCTCCTCTTCAAATAGACAAAGGGGGCTCAGTGTGCTGCCCTGTGATGTCCTGGGGAGCCATGGTAGCAGTCAAGCATGGAAAGTTAAGTCATCTTTCTAAAATAACTATTGAAACTATGCTCCTATTAGCTTCGTGCAGGTTTACTTGAAACAATTGTTGTCTCTTTAGTTTTGAGATCAACAATCCATGCATAATCATTACCACAAAAATCCACTTAATTGCCTACCTTTCCTTCTCAGAATCTCTCCTCTCCCTCCTGCCAGAAATCTCCCGTCTCCTACCTGTGGGGATTTTGGTAGGTAGGAAGTAACATAATTAAAATAAACAGTCTTTTGTTTAGAAGAGAAATAGTGGGGGTAGGATGGGGGGTGGGGAGAGGGAGAGAATGCTTCCTCATAAAATCCCAGAAACATCAATTTTAGAATTAAACCTATATTCCATTAAATTTATTTTGAGGGAATGAATCATTTGCTCACATAACATTTCTAAAAAGAAAAAGAAAATGTAAGTTCTGTTCCCTTTGGTTGTAGACAGGAGTGGGCATTGTGTAGTAACAGCTGGCAGTGTATAGAGATTAAATGCAATTTTATAATTAGTATGCAAATTTTTAGAGAGCCCAAATAAAGATTTAATGTTTCAATATCAAAATCTTCTCAAATATATTGCAATTTATTCTTTGACTACTTTTCTAAGCACCTTAAAGCATGCTTTAATATACATGATTAGAGTGATTATTCAGCTCTGATTACCTCTTAACTCATTTGTATATTTATATACTTATGTAGTTAATTTCCAAGATATCTTCAGGTAATCTTTTTTTCCCCCCTTTAAATTGTGTGATGTATAGTTGCCTGGCAGTTTTTAATCTCAGTTTTGTGTTTGTTTTTTTCATTTGTTGTAATGTTTAACAACTGTTTAAGCATCATCATATTATTGTCATTAATATTAGTAGTGATAATGATATAAAATTAGCATTGTTAGAATAGTTGTGGTTTACAAAATGTTCACAGTTGCTTTGTGAAAAATATAAAATTCAGTATTTGTTAACATTTATTTTTAAAAGTTTTACTCAATTTCTTTTAGCTGAAAATCTTATATGAATGAAATATTTAGTTTAAGGGAGCTTTAATAACAGCAATTTAAGAGAAAAACAAACAGAACCCAATTCTGTTTGCTTCTAGCCTTTTTGTGTGTGTGATCATGCTGTGCTTTCCATAGTTGCAATTATATGATGTACTTTTTTATTTTACCTTTTAATTTATCACAATATAAAAATCCTAGTTTAAAATCTAGAAAAGACCTTTTATAAGAAAAGAAGAAAGGCATGATTGTTAAGCATCCTAAGAATTTTTTAACTAATCAGTACTTAAGGAATTTTAGGCTAATATATGATTCAGACTATTTCTTGCCTAGCAATTTTTAAAAAAAATATATTTTTATTGATTTTAGAGAGAAACATCAATGAGAGAGAAACATTGATGAAAGAGAAACATTGATCAGCTGCCTCCTGCACATCTCCTTCTGGGATTGAGCACAAAATCCGGGCATGTGCCCAGACCAGGAATCAAACCTATGACCTCTTGGTGCATGGGACAAAGCCCAACCAACTGAGCCACACCTGCTAGAGCTTCCTATTAATTTTTAAAAACAATTTATAATGATAATTCCTAAATGTGGACAAAATGCAGAGAAAGAAGCTTTCTCACACATTCATAAAAAGAAGGGACATAAATGGTTAAACAGTTTCAGAAAGCACCATGCAAATATGTTACAAGACTGTAAACACATTCATATTGTTTGGTTTAATAATTCTACTCCAGGGAAACAATCTTAAGGAAACAATAAGAAAGAATAGAGGCAAAACTATGCACTTCAAAATCTTTTTTAAGCTTAAAAATTAGAAAATAGTGTAAATGCTGAATAACATAAATATGTTAAACAACTTGAGGTCTATTGCCTTGATTCAATTATATGCATTGACTTAAAATGTTTACCAACAATATTTTAAAATGTATTTCTCTATGCCCCTCTTGCATAGGTCCTTTTCCATGTTTTTGCTATGTCCCTGGTTTGGTTCATGTTAACAACATATCAGAAGTAGTGAGACACTTCTCTACTACACCTGTTTCTGAATTTGTCTGCTGTGTCAGGGAGGGGTGCGGTCAGTGCTGGAGGCCAAAGCATAACAGTATTAGCATAAAAGACATTGGAAGGCCAATGGACCTTGCTATTCAGCAGGGCTGAAATCAGCACAAGTTTGCTCCTGCTGTGATTGCGATGGCCCGAGGCCATTTCCTGACCTGATAATCCTTACATTGTTTACCAAACTTTACCTTTGATGTGCCTGTATGCATTGCTAAAGGGCAAATGTGTATTCAAAGTGAATAAAAGGCAGACAGGACCCGGACTCTTGGTTCCTGTTCATGAAAGAGGTTTCTACCTGGCTCCCATGCCTGAAAAATTTATATTTATTGTATAGTGTATTCATCCTGTCTTAGGCCCTCCTGCAAGTCATCCTGAATTCGCCGTGCAGGTCGCGGCAGGTCAGAATCCCAGGAGCTGAACAGATCGATACCTCTGCAGTGTAAAGCTGCTGTGTAACAGGGACAGTATGACAGACGCTGGGGATGCAAGCAACTACAGTGTGAAAAGAGAACTGGTGTGATATAGGAGTGTGATTGTCATGTAGCTGATTGTAAATAAAGAAAAGAATAAAACCTCAATAGCATTTATTAAACTTTTTTCTAAGAATAAAACTATCTCTTTTATTTCCAAAAAATGTAGGGCCAGGAGAACAACATGATAAAAATTAAGATCCTTTCTCTGTGGATCCATTGGCCTCCAGAGGGACAGTAGCTCCTTGGGCCTCTGTATTGTCTGCTGCAGGGCCTCAAGGGCCTAGTTGTCACGACAAACCGAAGGCTTGTCACACTAGATACTGCTCCCTCCTGGCTGGCCACAGCTGGGGGACAAGACACCCTCCCCCAAAGGCCCCCACTCTGAGCTTGTTCCTGCCCTGTGCTGCCCCAAAGCTAAATATTGGTTAGTGGGCTAGGTTTCCAAATGCGGTAGTTCTGGATCCCTCCCAGGGTGGCAGGCTCCCGGTCAATCTCTATGATGATGTGATTCATCTGTGTAACCCACACAAACCAGTGGCTCTCCAGGAACCTAATAAAGTTGAGGAAAAAGATGGCTCCCAGGATGCCACAGAAGGAATGTAGGTGATGAAGAAATGGGCATAATAGCTGATGGCCCAGGACAAGTCCGCCAGTCTTTGCAATGATCATGGTCATGATGATCTGGTACTGGAAGTACATGGGGATGAGCAGCGGTGGCCCAATCAGGAAGAAATACTCATGCTGGTGGTTGTAGGGCAGGCATTTCAGATTCTTCTCATCGTACTCAGTGGGTAGCCATTTGCCCAGGACGAACACGTGCAGCATGTTCACATCCTGATCCTTCTGGAAGATGTTGATCTTGGCATGATGCTGAAAGTGGCGATAGTTCCACCAGTTGGAGGAGGCCACCTTTAAGGGCCAGTGATGGACTTGTAGACACTGTGTCAACATGTGGACTTCTTGTAGACGGAGAGGTGGCCGGCATCATGGTGCAGCCAGCCTGGGCCTGAGAGGTAGAAAGAACAAAGGCCATGATATCAGTTGGAATCCGGCCATTGCCAAAATAAAAGATGGTGAACCATGCGATGCTCTCCGTGATCATGATGGAAGGCACGGAAGGCAATTGTAGCATCTTCCTCCTTGTAGTGCCTGATGACCTGGTGCCCTCCGCACCCGCCTCTCCTGCCCCAGGATGGCGGTTGGGCCATTTAGTGATGTTGTAGACCTTGTGGTCGACAAGGAGCCACTTGTTAGTATGCAGGTTGTGCTTCTGAATTTCCTCCCAGGCGAAGGTGGGCATTGCCACCTCACGCTTGGTGTCCCCTTGCCCTGGTTCCCCCACTTCTCCATGTTGCCTACTGACTGGGATCCCCTGTGTATTGTGGCCTCCTAGTACGAGTTAAATGAATCCATTAAATGAATCCATTTTTTAAAAATGGTATCAGCAACCTAGCAATACTGGTACTTTATCAATATTTTACGATTGGGAATACTGAGGCTTATTGAGTAGAATTAATTTGCTCAAGGTTCAAGTTATTGGCATGTTAAACCAGTTTTAAACTTTAAGACCTATCCTTATTCTGTGAATCATTTTATTTTCATTGGTAGCAACAAGCAATCACAGGATGTTTTCTTTTCAGCAAACTTCTTAAATAAGCAATCTGTGTTTAATTTTTATATGAAGGCATTTATCTAGATTTACCTAGATTTTAGCAATGTGGGAAAAATATAAAATATACAATTTAAAATTATAAAACTTTTGTGAAAATAATTGATAGTGGAGGTGATGTTACAGTCCCTGGAGAATATGACAATGGGGACTTTAGATAATAAAATCACCTGCATGGGCCCTTGGCTGTGTAGAGTGGGATCTCATGCACAAGTATGTAGCAGGGGCATGGCTGGAAATTGTTTCCTGTCACCTGGAACAGGAGCAATCAACAGGAGGGCACAGGTATGACATAACTAAACAACATTTCAGAAAATCTCTGAAACGTTCTTACCAACAAGACATTTTGTGTCAAAAATATTTTTTCAAAATTGATGTAGATAAACTCTAGTAGTTTAAACCTAATACATAGACTAACAGTGTAAAATGGTTTATTAAAATGGAGCAAACCCAAATAAAAGTCATACGGTAATGTATGTGTATATTTCAATGTATTGCACATATGTGAAGTGTCTGACTTTTATATTATCCGTCAAAAGCCATTAAGTTCAAGATACAAATACATGGTTATTAAAAAAATAGCTTATTTTTATGTTATACCACAAACTCCAGCTCTATAGCTATGTCAGGGCTGTGATCTAGCTTTGCTATAGAAATATTTGTGACTTTGGCAGTTGATTTATTTCATTATGATTCCATTTCCTATAGGTAAACTGATATAGCTGTACTGGATTATGTCTAAATTTTTCTCTGGTTCTGAATGACTACTGTTCAATAATTCTACCTAAACAAAATAGTTCTTCCAGTAGAGTGTGCACATTTTATTCTGAAATATACTCATAAATAAGTGATAATTGATTGAACAAATATTGAGTTTCTACTCAGTGGGGGCACTAGGGATGCAGCAGTCAACAAGAAATATGGATTCTATTTCTTTATTAATGCACTTCTTCAGGTATATGAAGTAGTAAATTTTTTTTTCTTCAATCTCTATTTTTAACCCTAGAAAAACAACATCTGCTTCCTATCCCTAGCATGGGTGTATTATGTATGTACATGTATAATTCCAGGCTTTTTATTCATGTTACCTTTGTTTTCACATTTACAAAAAAAACTTTAGTATGACCCATACTTTCCACTTTTATGTGAAAACAATCAAATGTCATTTAAATCAGAATTATAATTTCTCTTCCAATATAATGCTAATCCTGCCCCACCTTCCCCTCCTGTGTCTGGTTCTTTGGCTTCCACTGCCTGCTACCAGTTGATGGAGTGGTGGTTGGAAAATAATTCCTAGAGACGGGGTCCTTTCAGTTGAACATCACAGAAAAGGGGAACAGCATGAGGACCATTTTCGGTTCATAAATTGAAAGCCCACAAACCCCGCTCAGAATATCTATAATAATAAAAGTATAATATGCTAATTAGACTGGATGTTCTCCTAGATGTCCTTCCGGACGACCTTCCAGATGAAGCCAGGGCTGCAAGGGAACCCTGGGTCCTGGGTGCCTGCCAGCGGCCGGAGGGAAGTCCAGGTCCCTGGTGCCAGAGGGAAGCTGGTGCCAGCAGTCTGGGAAGGAAGGCCTACTCTTGCACGAATTTCATGCATTGGACCTCTAGTATAGATATGTTTTCTTGAATCCTACCATGATTTAAAGCATTTTTATTAATTGCCAATATTTATAGAGTTGGAAGATTTTAATAAATAAAATGTATGTCCAGTTTCTTTCATAAATTAAAAGACTGAGTACCCCGGAGCCAGTGTATCAGTGTGACCAAATAGCTACAGCTGGATATAGCTAGAGGGGGTAGAGCAAATCCCCATCATTAAATTCCCTGCCACTCACTAATGGATTATACTGGGCTCACTTTGCTAAAAAGAATTCTCTCAATGGCATTTGAGATTTGAATGCTAGCCTGCAGGCTTGAGAAACTGCAAGTTCCTTAATATGTATTTCAGTCAGGCTTCTTATAAACATCGAAACCCAGTCTAACAAAGTTACCAAAAGCAATTTGCTAAAGGTAGTAGAAAGTTTGCATAAAATGTAGGGGGAGCAGAAAATCTGGCTTGGAAGTTATGCCACCAAGAACCACAGCCAAATCTCAGCCACGTGGCGTGCTGATCCTGGGAGCTACAGGGCAGGCACTGTGTCAGGAGGCCACAGTGGTGTCGCTGGGCTTCGGTGCTCTGTGGGAAGCTTTTCATTTTTCTACAACACACCACCACCCTCTCCAGCAACCTGGAATCTGTTCAATGCCATGGACAACGACTTCTTCTTCTTCTTCTTCTTCTTCTTCTTCTTCTTCTTCTTCTTCTTCTTCTTCTTCTTCTTCTTCTTCTTCTGAGTGATTCTTTCAAGCTTTCTAAATCACAAACTCATATGGTATTTTTAAGCAAATTCTGGCTTCTGTCTTGGTGGGGTTGGACTCACAAAATATTGAAAGTGTGTTCAAAAGATACTTGCCATTGACATGGCTGAGTGTTTAAGTGGTTTACCTAAAGGCATTTAAAAATTAAAGTGAGCTTCCCCAGTAAAGATGAAATTAAAGCCATTTCTATGCCCCAAGCCATTATTGTATCCATGTTTTTAGCTCTATATTTATAGAAAGCTCCAATCGTAAGGAAAGGATCTGAAATGGTAGAACTTCCAGAAACGGTAGGGAGACCTTCATTTTAAAGTTTTTTAAAATCCCCATTTAAAAACAAGTATTTATCAAAACACGCATTCAATGCTTCCTGCACATAAACTTGAATATTACCAGGAGACATCTGATGTTGATGAATTCCTATTAGGTCAAGGAAAAAAACACACCATAAAGTTAACAAGTAATGCAGTTAACTTCCTCTCCATACCATAAATATCTTATCTAGGATTTATATTTCACAAGACCCCAACATACGTCCCCTAAGTACTACATAGTATTGAGGTCTTAGTTTTCTATTAGAGACTGAAATATTCTGATAAGTAATCACAAAATATATTGTGTGCATGCGTGTATTTTGGATACATGAAAAGCCTTAATAACAGGCTCTCCAACCATCAGAATAGTTACAGAAAGCCCAGATGAGATAGTTTCTACCTCCTCAATCATACTACCTTTTTTTCACATTGTAATGAGATACATAAAATGTCCTCCTTCTTTTGCCAAGATAAGTAGAGGTATCAATTATCTGAAGTGTAATTTAATTTCTTTTGTGTGTCAGGCCAATAGAGAAGGAGGGATACAGATGGGAAAAGAACAGCCATAATCAAGAAATCATAAGTAATTACATTCAGAGGTCTAGTCTAAGCAGCATGTTCAGACTTCTGTTTGTGCTCATCTAATTATATGACTTACAAAGTAGTGATTACATGAATAAATAAATGATCTTTTCAAAGCCAGACGAAATGTGGCTTATTATTTGATCACTGCTCAGTGAAGGCCAAGGACACAGAGGAGGAGGGAGACCATTGACTGAAGGCGATGGATCTGAAAATACAAGTGAGACAGAAAGAACCTCCGGGAAGGCAAATTGAATGTCAGAGATCAGCCACTTCCTTTGCCTTATTTTGTTACAAAATGTATATAAGGAAAAATAAATGATTGAAAATGAATAGCCTCCTTCTTGTGAGTTCGGGGGACAGCCAGCCTCTGTTAGAAGCACTCTTCTCACTTGATACAATGCTTAGTTAGGCTCTTTTTAGACCTCTCTGATTTCTCTCCCTCATTCTTACTTCCCAAGCGATTGCTGTTGTTTTCCCACTTGCTGTGCACATTGTATTGTTGTTGTAACTGCAGCTGGATTGGCTTTGTAACCATTACTTTAAATTCCTAAATCCGTACTTTCATTGCCAACCTCCCTCCTAGGGTGAGGCCACACATTTCAAACTTCCTACTGAATATTGACTACTGCTACTTAGATTTCAGTTGTAAAGTAACTCCCGTGGCTTCTACATTTCAATATCATTATTATTGCTGTTGAAAACTCACATAATTCATTGATTACTCCTTTGCACTTAGCACTGGTCCCTAAAACCTGTTTTGCAAGACCTGTTTTGTTTATTAGTTTTTAATATTTATGCCAGATTTACCTCTCTGCTTTGCATTAGTCCCTCTGATTTGTGATTCCTGTTGTTATCACTCTAGTGTAGTTGCTCATTTCCCAACACCTGGATTACTCTTACATGGTTTTATAACAAATGCTATCTAGAGTCATTCGTAGCTCTTGAAAAATCTGGTGCTAATTTGTCTCACCTTGTTACAGAATTTACCAGGTGACCAAAAAATATGCAGGAGTACTGGAGGCACAGAAAAAAAACACATTTATTTTCAGATGTTTCACATGTACTAGTACAGGACTCAGGGGAGGCTGTTTCTCTCCAAATCCCGAGCAAACCAATATGGAGGAAGCTTTCCCTTTATACCTTTTGGTTTCTTTGTCCCCCAAATGGAGGAAGCTTTCCCTTTATACCTTTTGGTTTCTTTGTCCCCCAAATATGGATCATACTTCCGGACCTTTCACGGGCTTTGCAAAAAGCCCCATGTGCTGGGATGGGGGCAGTGAGACCACATCTCAAGGCCTGGCCTGGCGCCAGCACTGATAACTCCGTCTGGGGGTTGTGTATTGTTCATGGTTTATGTTCTCTCTAAAATGGGAGTAGTACTTAGGTAAACAGGTCTTGCAGGACGAGATAATTAAAGAAGCACAGTGACTCTAGGCTAACAAGAATGTGCATTAGGTTACTGGCACAGATTCAGATTGCTAGCCCCCCGAAAATGTCTCATTTTCCCCATCAACCTCATAATGTGAATAGCCAGTTAGACAGACATGAGCAGAGCAAGGACAAAGGGCCAGGTACAAAATTCATCAGGGTGGAAAACCTCTGGCGCCTAGCAAGAGGCAAAACTGGGAAAACAAGGACCTTGCCCCCGGGGTAACCTTTCCTCCCCCAGCATATCCTTGGTCATGGGTTTGGACCCCTGACCTTTTCCTCACCATAAAGCAGCGTGACTATATGATCATGTCTAATCCTCTTCCGTCTAATCCTCTTCTGAGTAACTTTCAGTATGTGACGAATAGATGAATGACGCTTAAAGACACCTTCAGACATCCTAGTATAAATAACCTAGTGTATTTCCTTTCTGTTTCTTAATAGCAGTTGCATTACAAGATAGAATTCTTACAATTCATTTGAAATAATGTTGCGAAGTCGAATCCTGTCACATTAGTTGGCAATATCACAGAGGTGTCCACAGCTATCCTGACAGGCAAACATGCTTACCTCTATCGCTGCACTCCATTTTTAACTACTTTCTTCTTGACACTTGGTGCTCTTAGAATCTCCTTAGTTTTCTCAATTGAAGGCATAAATGAGCCAATCTCAACTTTATCTTGGCATTTCCAGTGTTATAAAATTGCACCCATATTATCCATTTACCTTATCCCAGGCTTGTTTGTGTTGGCAGCCTAGCCTGTGAGCCTCGTTGGAAATGTTTCATTGTTCAGGAAATGCTCTAAGATTGTAAAAGTATCCATTATCTAGTATTCTTTAAGGGCATGACTTGTAGGGATTAGGTGAGGGTGAGGAAATATACAACACTAGGACAATTAAAGCATTTATGCAGTGTATTGTCAGTTGCATCAATGTTTTCAAAAGCAAGCTAGCAGATGCTGGGGGGAGGGGTGAGCATGGGCTGTTCACAGGACAGCGCTACAATTTATTAGCAGCTAAACCTTGACTGCATTGTCAAAACTCTCAGAGCCTGGGGGTTTTGTTTTGTTTCAATGTGAGAAATGAGGATAATAACACCAACCTCTTAATATTGTTACGATGAATACAAGAGATAATATTAGTCAAGTACTTAAAACTTAATAGAGGGTCAATTATTATGATTACATTTCATTAATGCATGCAATCTGTCAACATAACAAACATTCAAACCTGTGAAGAATTTTTTTTGTGAGTTTATTTGAGCCAAAAGCTGTGACAAATGCTGGGAAGTAGAATCTTGATGGATTGAGGATTGAGATAATGCTCCGGAGAATGGGAGTTTTGCACCTTATTTTATACATTACAATTAAAAGAGGAGATGTAAGTGGGTTACATGAAATCCATTGGTGATGGATTAGGGAGTCAAGAGAAAGCAAAGTAGGGTGAGGGGGCGTTGAAGGAGGAAGGAGGGGGAATCTCTGGGGTTGGATAAAATGTAAAATGATAGGCACATACTTCTACTTGGGTGCAGGTAGTTAACAGTCAAGAATTAACTCAATAACAATGATGGGATTTGTGGTCTGAGAAGAGCAGTGCCTTGCTTTGAGGGCTACAGAGAGATATAAGCTCAAAATTATTTTCAATGATTTTATTGAAACGATATGATTGGAGCGGAGCCAGCGTCCTTTACAATTTTACATGGGTAAGAAATGCTGAGGAGTCGGAGAAATAGCTTTTTCAATTATAAAATGTGATTAGAACTAGAACTAGAAGTAAGAGTTGTGTCTGACCAAGAGATCCTGGCAATGCTTGATACAAATTGAGGAAGCGATAACAATTTAAATCCTGTGTTGCCTTTGGCTCCTTTCTTTCTTGAATCAAGACTAGTTTCTATCATTTAAAACTACAGTTGCTGTTGTTACCGATTGGGGTTACCGGCTGGGTCCTTGATTCTTGTCATCCACACAGAAAAGATTTTAAGGTCAACAAAAATGAAAGTAAAATAAAGTGGGGCTTATTGAGGATACACTCCAAGCAGAGCAGGCCAGTGGAGAGAGATAATGGCCCCGATCTCCTGGGTTATATGGTTTAAATGAGGGATGTTTTAGGTGGAGACTTCCATTTGCATTCAGGGATGATTGACAGAAAAGGGTTATATGGGGGGTGGGGGTCAAAACCGCAATGCAAACTTTATCATGATTAGTCCAGGGCCCTAGTAAGATCGCACTGAGGTCATGTTGTTCTCTTCTGAGTTTGCGCCAAGAACCAACTGGCTCAGAACCTGCCCCTTCTGGCGGCTGGGCAGCCCATAGAGTGTCGGTCTGAAGACAGTCGGTCCCACCACTGTCAGGACCCCCCAGCGCAGGCCCCATCCCAGCTGCTCATGTCTAACTTCCTACCTAACACTATGATTAGAGTATTTCTTGGCAAGGACTAGAGAATTTGCTTAAATAACTAACATTTAGAGCAGGGGTGGGCAACCTTTTTGTGAGTGCGTGCCAAAACCAGCAAAATCTCTGACTCAAAATTCTTCTGCGTGCCAACCCTAATTTTTTGAGAACATGTTACGCCTACTTGATATCTCTTAAGGTGTACGTATGTGAAGAACCTTGAAGAAATAATAAAATTCATTGGAGCGACAAAAACACAGTATATGATGATGAAACATACATTTATTTTTTAATGTATACATGTTATGTAAAATTATTTATTTATCTAAGATGCACCTACACTGAATTTATCTGAAAAATAAAAAGTCAATATTAAGAAAAACATTGTAAATGGAAGATTATAAGAGAGGGTTTCGCGTGTCAGCAAAAGTTACTGGCGTGTCATGTTTGGCACGCGTGCCAGGGGTTGCCCACCCCTGATTTAGAGACTACTCTCCAATCAACTTCCCAATTTTTTACTGGCTTGTGTTGGGTCCTCCCCCTAACCATTCCATTTCCTAGATCTTCTGGGGTCCTGTGTCCCTTATCCAATCTGATTCTTTTCTCAGGCTAGACAGTCAGGCCTCTTTGGTCACCATCTTAGCTCCTACTGGGCATGTGCCCAGCTGTGGAATTTCTCCTGCTATTTTTGTCTTTCCCTCTGAAAATCCTGGCTAATGACCTGTAATGATCCTTCCTGCCTCTCAAGGGTTGGGTCCCTATGCAGTGGTCCCCGGGGAGCTTACGGATGCTACAACTCCCTAGGGAAGCAGGCTCAGTGTCCAATTCAACTCCCCAGTTGATTAGGCTTCTTAATGACTGATTTCCTTTGCTCCCTTTCTTTATTAACATGTAGCTACCCACACTGACAACTTCACATAATATTTTATCTTAAATTCCCACTGCTTTGCTATTATTCTAAGAGGACATAATAAAAAGATGTCTCCAAAGTGAATCTTGATTTAAAAAAAAATCTTTTAATGTTGTGTTATTCCAAGACAGCTTACTGTGAATATGGCTTCCCAAGTTGTTTGTCCTTGAGCAATTGAAAAAGATACAGTTGACTAGGGTGTTACCCAACAATATTAGTTGCGTTAAATGAATTTATTTTAAATCAGTAAGTTGATGTGTTCTATAATCATGGGTGTTCAATTAAGCTGGAATATGACACAAGGAATCCAAAAGCAAACTTGAAGCTACATGCCTGATTTTTTTTAAAAAAAAAAACATTATTTATGCTGAAAAATTCTTTTTGTGCAGTTATAAGAACATCATGGAATATTCTTAATGCAATAATTCAGGACTGTGCGATTCTGAAATGCACAATTCATAAATGAGGAGTTTGCTTTGAAGAGGCGTCATGTAGTCTCTGAATCTAAAAGAGAAAACTACCTATAACAAAGCCTTCATGAGCAGACTGAATTAGTAAGGCAGATTTGTGCTCAGCATGGAGAGAGCTTTAGGTCACCAATTGTTACTTTAGACCACCCTTATTATATTCAGAAGTCAGTAATACCATCTATAGCACCATCTTTAAAGAGGAAAAATAGGATTTCTCCACATCATTCATCACCAGCTTCATCATCATTTCTATCTCATTCCACAACAAATCATTTCTCTGTCCAAACACTGAATGTTACAACAATAATTTCATGTCACCTGGAGGGATTCTCAATCTTGTATATTAATTCTGATTGCCATTTCTCTGAATAATTTAGTGTTTTTCTGTCTAAATCAATTCCATTATTAGGAAGTGTGTTTATCAAGTTTTATACATTTTCTAAATCTCCCTCTGGTTCTGATGCTACTTTAGTTATCAAGTAATACTTCAATATAATAATTAATTTATATACAAAGAAATTCTATTATGTTTGTAGATCTTAGTTCTTATTTTCATGCTATATAAATTACCCAACACATATTATTCTGCCTCTTTTTTTATGGTTTACTTAGCTTGACATTTTACATTTCAAAATATGCCCATGTACAGGCAAATGTAACAGCAACATTCCTGAACTTTGGGGACAATGTGAAGAGAGACATGCTATCATTTTTGCTGGAATTGAAGTTTAGTCTCAGAATAATCATCTACAATTTAGGTAAATATGCTGATAACACTATGGCAGCTCTACCATGAGAACATTGACATGAAAGTCCATGGAGCATATACTTCCCAGATATCTGGTATGGACATTTTTTAGATGTTCTGGATTCCATGTTAAACTAGGAAAGAAGCATGATCAAAGTCCAACCAGGAGAACTCAGACTTGGAATCGTGAATGAAAATATTCAGTATGGATATCAGGGTTTTAAAAATAGAGGGTACTAAGATAACTAAAGCTTTTCTGAACCTCCCTGATCCCAACACACCATCTTAAGATCCCAAATAAACAAGGTAAGTGCAATAAAGTGTTAACAGTGCTGTGAAAGTCAGATAATACAATAAGCATGCCAAGGAGAAGGAAATAAGTAATGCCATGGAGTGGAAGGTGTGGGGATAAACATAATAAGAAAGAATTCTATCACAGTGATCAATTACACTGGGTGTGGTTGTTCTGTGTGTGTTGTCAATTGTTACATGAGAAAATTGAAGGCCATTCCTGATTCTTAAGCAGTTGACATAGAGAAAAGTTGTAGTGAACTACAGGCTTAAGATCTTTTTTTAAGAGGGAAAAATGAACTCCCCCTGGTATTCCACTCTTACTGATTAAATGCAGACAATTCCTTTACAGGGAAGCAGACCCATTAAGAATGCAAAGAACTCCAGTTCTACCCATAGGTAGTAATACTTACTGCCACTTTTCTATTACTGATTTTGTGCTACAGATTTTGACCAACTCCCGATTATTGAACCCTAGCTAAGTGCAATCATTATAAACAGGCAGACAAGACAATGTGAGTGAAAGCTAGGGAAAAACTGCATGAAAGCAATTGGGTAGAAGAATTTCAAAAAATAATTGAGTGATAGAAATTTAATCTACCTAACATGGCCTGTGGACTCTTTATTTTCTTAAATGATTGGATAGAGTAGACATGGGTGGAGTTCTTATTTAGTGCAATAAATATTTTATATGCTGGGCCATTCTGTGTGAATACTAATGTTATGAACCCTACCTAAACTGGGATTTTAATGGATGCAGAGGAGACTACTAACTCATGCAATCATTAAAAAAGATCTATTATGCATCTCTATGCCAAGTTCTGTGTTTGACATTAGAGACACAATGCCACTCTGGCTTAGCTGGTTGGGTGTTTTCCTCTGCACCAAAAGGTTGCCAGTTGGATTCTCGCTCAGGTTTGTGGGCTTAATCCCCAGTAGGGAATGCGCAGGAGGCAGCAGATTGATGTATTGCTTCACGTCAATGCTCTTCACTCTCTCTCTGCCTGTCCCTTCCACTTTCTCTCAAAATCAATTAAAAATATATTTAAAACAAAGAGACACAATACCTGTTCTCAGAGAACATACATTGTGGTAAGTAAAGAGGAATAATAATATTTGTCAATTTAGTATTTAACCTCTTATGATAGTGTCTTATGAAGGAGCCTGGGGAGAATAACTTAACTTTCCTGGAAAAGTTATGAAAGATCATAAAGAGAAAAAATATTTGATGACAATGATAAATATATATTAGTTAACATGGGAGGTAACTCTTTTTCTGAGAGGGTTTTTCTATTTGGGTTTTCTGTGAAGCCAACTCTAAAACAAAAAGTAGCTTGCAAAATGTTATTGAGGGTCAAGCCCCATGGAAGCAAAAACAATGGAGCAAAATGGAATAGAGGGTGAAGTCCAAGATGGAGGTGCAAATATAGCCTTGGCCTGCTTCGTGGGGAGCTCTGGAACTAGGATGAACTTTCAGGATTGCTGAGTTAAGCTGAGATGACCAAGCCTTTATACCCCACATGTCAATCAGTCATTTGCATAAGTGCAGGAGGTGAATTAGGGACTGACAACTAAATGGTGGTGGCTGACCATACTCTCAGCAGCTGAGCTACAGGTCCTACAATGAAAAGGAATTGAGGCACATTACAGTGACCATGACAGAGGTGACATGAACAGAGGTTTGAGCTTGATGGAGAAGTTTTGGAATATGATAATGAGAAAACTTGTTGATTGTAATACACGTTATCGAAGTGTCCAAGGAATGGAGGTGCAGCAAGATTGCTTCCCATGCTGGAGGATCTCCAGTCCTGTTACCCCTCTGGGACAGCATCTGTGATCTGAGGAGTTCTAAACAGCAGACCTTGGGAAGTGGCTCAGGCTGGTGAACAAGGAAATTCAGCAGAAAACACAAGAGACATTGCTATGAGAATGTGTCTTCAGCTGAGGAGGGGCAATGACCTATATCAGTTCTCATGGAAGGCAAGACAGGATACAGTTTCCACAGCAACTATATTGCTAGAAATATACAGTAGGGGTGCGGTAGGCATAATAATGACTCCTAAAGAGACCAATATCCTAATTCCCAGACCTGGGAATATGTTACCTTAGATGGCAAAATGGGCTCTGCAGATATCATTATGGGAATGGACCTTGAGATGAGGAAGTGATCATTCATTACATGGGTGAGTCCAGTATAATTAAAAAGGATCTTAAAAGTAGAAGAGGGATAGAAGGGTAGGTCAGAGTGATGCAATGGGAGAAAGACTGTCATTGCTGGCTCTGAAGATATTAGGAAGCTGTTAACTAAAGAATGTGGGCAACCACTAATAGAAGCTGGAATAAGCAAAGAAACAGACCCTACCCAGAATGTACTGAAAGGAATGCAGCCTGCAAACATTTTTTTTTTTAGCCTAATGAGGTCCTTGTCATACTTTGACCCACAGAATTGTAAAATAGAAAATATGCATTGTTTTATACCAGTACATTTGTGGTCATTCATTATAGCAACAATAGAAAATTCATACAGAAGATATGTTACAAGTTAGGTTCTAAATTCAGCACACTAGGCAAAAATTCAATTAGTCAACATTGATTTTGACAATATCCTATATAACTCATAAAATACAGTGAACATGAGCTGACTTGTATGACCTTATACATTGATTTTTATCTATAAACTAGAGGCCCGGTGCATGAAATTCTCGCACTTGGGCGAGGGTGGGGGAGAGGTCCCCTCAGCCTGGCCTGCGCCCTCTCGCAGTCTGGGAGTCCTTGACGGATGTCTGACTGCCACGGAGGAGGGAGAGGCTTCTGCCACTGCTTCTGCAGTCACCAGCCACGAGCCCGACTTCTGGCTGAGAGGCACCGCCCCTGTAGGAGAGCACTAACCACCAGGGGACAGCTCCTGTGTTGAGGGTGTGCCCTCTGATGGTCAGTGCACGTCATAGCGACTGGTCGTTCCACTGCCGGGCTGAAACTGGCTCTCTGACATCCCTGGTGGAGTCCTGGATTGCGAGAGGGTGCAGGTCAGGCAGAGGGACCCCACCGATGCAGGATTGGGGCTGGGGAGGGACGAGGGAGGTTGGCCAGCAGGGAAGGGAACATGGGAGGGCTCCAGGGCATGCCCGGCCTGTCTCACTCAGTCCCGATCGGCCAGACCTCAGCAGTAAGCTAACCTACCGCTGGAGCGTCTGATCCCTGGTGGTCAATGCAGG
>NW_005871121.1:1843568-1867825 GCF_000147115.1 Myotis lucifugus
TATGAATTTCCACTTCAATTTTGATAAAAGGAGATTAAGAAAGGACAAGTTATATTTTTGGAAAATGAAGGTTTAAATAACTCCCTTTGATACAGGTGAATGAAGCAAGAAGATCATTTACTAGAAAGAAGTTAGAACATCAGAGCAGGAGAAGCCAGCTCAGATCTCATGGATTACTGATGAAAGGCCTTTATTATCTTCCTGTCCAGGAACAGGATTGCTTCCAGCATTGGGGGCCAGGCCAAAATTCTGGGAGAGATTAACTACTCCAAGGGATTCAGCGGCATGAGCTAAGTAGATCAATACAGAGCCTGCCAATTCACAAATAATTTCTCTTTTGCAGAATCCCAGGAAAGCCTTAAACTACTTTCAGTACTTTAGAAAGTAATGTAGCAATAAAACTTCAATATAGTAGTACTTTTTAGCTAAAAATAATGAACTTAAAATTTGGAATTAATGCTATTACAAATCTACATTCTTACAAATTGTATCATATAACTCTGGAAATACACCTAATTTCAGTCTTTAAGGACAATGAATACAGTGGCTAAAAACCAAATCACCAATGTAGGTAAGAGTTAGCATGTTTCTCCGCCTGTTCTGTGTTTCAGAGGCCGGAATAAACCCAGAGTCGCTGTTTAAATGAAAGATGCACGGTCAATAGGAGCCTCATGCTTGAGCAGCTTCAAAGTGGAGGGAAACAAAGGGCTCTGATTTTCCTCTTCTGGAAAACAGATCCATTTCATTCCATGAACTTGTCAGTGATGCAGAAAAATAATAAAAAGGCCTGACTTGCTTATCCTTGCAAATCCAATGCCAGACTAATAAGGTAGGAGTCAGGGAGGGAAGGAAGAAAAAGAATTTAACACTAGTATCTTTGGCTTGCTTTGGATTTTAATGTCACTCTAGAGGCAAAGTAAATATTCCTGGAGCTTAGCAATATAGTCCTACTCGTGGTATATAAGTAAGTATCTGGATTTTTGCATTAGGACTGAGTAGTGCTTTGTTGTTGTTGTTGTTGTTGTTTTGTTGCTTTATAAAAAAGATGCCCAGAGGTGGGCATCGCAGAGAGCCCATTTAATAGCCAAGATGATACAAACACAATAAAACTAAAGTCCTTGGAAAGAGATTGTGGATCATTAATCAAGATTGGTGTGAATCCATGACTGCAAATAGTAGTTTGGATCTTACAGTTCCCACTGCTGCAGAAAATACCCATCCATCTCCTGGTCTCTCCTCCTCCTCGTGCCTGGCCCACACGATAAAGTGTGTGTATTGGTGATTGCAGACAGACTTTTTATCGGTCGTATTAGATACTCAATAAATATTTACATAGTGACTAAAGAAATGAGTAAATGAATGCATGGTGTGACTGGTAAATAATCTGTGCTTGGCATGATAAGGAGGCTGAGCTACTCCAACAGCCATCCTCCTGTAAAAATACTCCACTGCGCTGTTTCTCTCTGGTGATTAAGTCTGTGTCTGGGGTTCGTGTCCAGTACTAATTAAGTGTTCTCTCCTTTTAAATGCTAATTTTTCAAAACGTGATTCTTCCTTGGCTTGTGAAACAGCTCGCTTAAATCTTCTAAATTGGTTTGCTGAGGAGATGGCCCTGACCTCCTTCCCCTTTCGATACAGGCTCATGTCCCGTGTTCCTTAAACGAAGGCTATGTTCACCACAGAGTAATTAACTGAATAATTGCCCCAATGGAATTTAACCTTCCTCTCAGTCTTAATTGGAGGATTGCTCCAGTGTGAACATGCTCTAAGATCCCTAAGAAGAACTTAGCCTTCACCTTCTAAAACCAAAATCTACCATGCTTAACCTTCGTTGAATTTTCCTCATGGAATAAATGCTAAAAATAAAACACTCAAAATAAAAAATATATATACTGGAAACAAAAGTTCCACTAACAGCACCTTGCAGAGATATTTATAATTAAAAGCTTACAAAACTTTCCAGAGATTCATCTCTATAGATCTACGTGTGCAAATATATATATATATATATATTTATCTCTCTACACACACACACACACACACAAACTCACATCATATGTAAAGATATATACACATTTAAATATAAATATATTCATGTATATGTATATGCCTACATACACACGTACTGGTAATAGAGGTATCTCTAAGTACTATTAAGTCCCATGTGAGATGGTCAAGTATTAGCATAAATATTTAGCTAAAACCAAGGTCAAAGCCAAATATCATCACTGTAGAGGGAACTTCTATAAGGATAAATCTGATATTTTTACTTAAAATCATTATTTACTTTATTAGTAAAATCCTTAGGTATATACACATTTAAACATTTGAAATTATAATTCTGGAACAACACTAGTAAATTCTCTGAATTATTCTATGCAAGTTGTCTTGTTGTGTTTACTGAAAGGATTAAAGAGAATAGAACAGGACATAGAAAAACTTATTGTGCTTAGCAGATATCTTGCAGAAAGCTTGAAGCCTTGAACACTGCATAGCCCAGATAACCACTAGCCATTTGACACTGGGAGGAACCAAGGATGGACCAAACCCTTCCATCAGCAGAGCGGCTTGCAGCCAGCAAAAGTTAATAAAAACCTCTCTCTCCCTGCTCGCTTGCTGATGCCTTTCTCAGTCTCAGCCCTCCTGCACCCAGGTGTCTGGAATAAAATCTCTTTTGATACATTCTGGCCTCATGTCACAGGTGCACGACCCTGGCCCACTCCAAACTTTTCATTTACATCTTGCATTTATAAAACTAAATAAAGGTTCAGTTTACCAGATGTTAGTTCAAGTGAAAGATTTAATAAGGGTGAGATTAATCCAGTTTTTTTCTGATTCTTGTTTTCTTCAAAGTGTTGTTATTATGATTATTTATTACTAGCGGCCTGGTACACAAAAATCTGTGCCCTTGGGGGGGGTTCCTCAGCCTGACCTGTGCCCTCTCGCAGTCTGGGACCCCTCCGGGAAATGACCACCTGGGGCTTAGGCCCACTCCCCAGGGGATTGGGCCTAAGCTGGTAGTCAGACATCCCTCTGGCAGCCTGGGAGCCCTCGGGAGATGTCCACTTGTCAGCAGGGAGCAGGCCTAAGCTGCAGTCAGACATCCTTAGTGCTGCTGAGGAGGCGGGAGAGGCTCCCGCAAACACCGCTGTGCTGGCAGCCTTCAGCCTGGCTTGTGGCTGAGCAGAGCTCCCCCTGTGGGAGTGCACTGACTACCAGGGGGCAGCTCCTGCATTGAGTGTCTGCCCCCTGTTGGTCAGTGTGTGTCATAGTGACCAGTCATTCCCAGTTGTTCTGCTGTTAGGGTCAATTTGGATATTACCCTTTTATTATATAGGATAGAAGCCTGGTGCATGGGTGGGGGCCGGCTGGTTTGCCTGAGGGTGTCCCAGATCAGGGTGGGGGTCCTGCTGGGGTGCCTATCCAGCCTGGGTGAGGGGCTGAGGGCCGTTTTTAGACTGGCCACACCCCCTTCAGGGTGGGGGTCCCCGCTGGAGTGCCTGACCAGTCTGGGTGAGGGGCTGATGGCTGTTTTCAGGCTGGCCACAGCCTCTTCAGGGTGGGGGTCCCTGCTGGGGGGCCTGGCCAGCCTGGGTGAGGGGCTGATGGCTGTTTGCAGGCTGGCCAAGCCCCCAGCAGGGACCCTCTCCCCATGAGGGTGTGGTAATCCTGGGTGAGGGGCTGATGGCTGTTTGCAGGCTGGCCACGGCCACCAGCCACCCAAGCTCCCAGTGGAGGCTGGCTGGAAGCAGGTATCTCGGATTTATTTATCTTCTATAATTGAAACTTTGTTGCCTTGAGCGGAGGCCACAGCCAGCCAGGGCAGGTGGGAAGCTTGGCTTCCTCCATCGCCGGGGCAACCAAGTCTCCTGCTTGCTCCAGCTCAGTGGCTGCCGGCCGCCATCTTGGTTGGGTTAATTTGCATATATTTGCTCTGATTGGCTGCTGGGCATGGCTTGGGGCATAGTGGAGGTGCGGTCAATTTGCATGTTTCTCTTTTATTAGATTAGATAATGTTATTCATGCTTTTGGAGATTTTATTCCTTATAACTAATATCTTAAATGGAATTAGCTAGATATTAAATTTTTGTGTTATGTTTAATAATATAACATTCATACAAGCATGTAACATTTTAACAAAATATAATGATACCTACCTATTTTCCACTTTTACATTATTATTTAGAATAACTAGAGGCCTGTTGCAGGGAGATTCCTGCAAGAATAGGGCTTTCTCGGGCCTATTCCTGCAAGAATAGGACTTCCTACGGCTGGAGTGAAGCAGAGAAGGGAGGGAAGCCCACCCTTCTCCGCCACCTCTCTCCCTCCCATCTCCTCTGCCTCGGCTCTGCTCCCGTCTCTGCTGCCTCAGGACACTCCATCGGAGGCAGAGTGGCGAGGCTGGATCAGCCACTGGAGTGGGCGGATCATGCCTCGCTGCTCGCCCCCGCGGCCCCCCGCCAGGTGACAGGCCCGGACACTCACCCCCCCCCACCTCCCCCACCACCTGCCTGGCCAACAGGCGTGGACACTTCAGCGGCGGGGCTGAGGGGACTGGGCACTGCCATCTTTGTGACAGAGTGACAGAGTGATGGTTAATTTTCATATTACTCTTTTATTAGATAGGATTTAAATAGATTTATTGACTTGAAGGGGATATTTTGTTCTTTCTAAAGTTATTTAGTAAGGTGCTTTTGAAATATATATTAGCAGTCAATCTACTTTTCTATTTAACTATTTTATTTCATTTATTGATTTGAGAGAGAGAGAGAGAGAGAGAGAGAGAGAGATTAATTTGTTTTTCCACTTATTCATGCATTAATTGGTTGCTTCTTGTATGTGCCTTGACCAGGGATCAAACCTGCAACCTTGGCATATCTGGACAAAGCTCTAACCAACTGAGCCACCCTGCCAGAGCCCTATTTAACTATGTTAGTTTTAATAATCATCTTATATAAATTAACAGCTTTTATTATAATTATTAAATTATTGCAACATTTTGCTTTTTCAGTATTAATGTACAATTAACTTAATTTTCTAATATATTTTAAAATATAAATTAGCTAGAGGATTTTTTCACCTTAAGATAGCACAGAATACTAACTTTTATTTGAAACTAAATTTACTGGTGCATCCCTAAATACCAATATATTTCTATTTGTATAGGTGTGTATGTAGATATCATGCACATGCATTTTGATATATTTACACATACATCTCTATATATTTTATGTAAAAACATACAGATAATGCTGCTCTTTATTTAGCATCTAATAGCTACTTTTCATATTAGTATAGATAGTTTATATGGACAGAAAATACTATTTATTTATTTATATTGATTTCAGAGAGGAAGGGAGATGGAGAGAGATGGAAACATCAATGAGGAGAAAGAACCATTGATCAGCTGCCTCCTGCATGTCCCCTACTGGGGATTGAGCCCCCAACGCAGGCATGTGCCCTTGACTGAAATCGAATCCAGGACCCTTCAGTCTGCAGGCCAACACTATCCACTGAGCTAAACCAGCTAGGACAGAAAATACATTTTAAAACCTCCTCCAATGGCTCGGCCATTGTTGGTCAGTGGGTTGAGCATAGTCCCAGGCACCAAGAAGTCACCAGTTCAATTCCTGGTCAGGGCACATGCCTGAATTGTGGGCTCGATCCCCAGTGAGGGTTGTGTGGGGGGCAGCGAATCTATGTTTCCGTCTCTCTCCCCCTCTCCCTTTCTCTCTCTGAAATTAATAAAAACATATTTAAAAAATAAATAAAACACCTCTGATGGACATGTAAGTTGTTGGCAATTTTTATATTTTTCAAACCCTGGCATCATGATTGTTCCTTGTAGTGGACATTGTACTGAACATTGTTTTTTTGCCCAGTAAAGATTCATTCTTCCTTTCGCCTTCCTAAGAGAATCCTAGTTATGTTCAGGAATCCACTTCTCTCCTATGAGACCCTCTGTCGCAGAAGGTGACTATATTCATGGCCTGAGTGCATACAATTGGTCTTAAACTAATCATGCCCACTTTACTAGTGATTGGCTAAGGAAAGGACCCATTTGGTCACACTGAGATGTAAAGAGCAATTTTCTAAGAAAGTTCTTTGACATCCTCTAGGAATAGTTCCAGAAAAAACTTCCTTTTCTGTCATTGACACAAGGCCCAGAATTGCACAGAATTGCACAGAGACAGAGGCAACTCAAGCTAATGCCACGGATGCATCTAGGAGGCACATGCAATACTTCTGAATCTCTAGTCTTGTGAGCAAGTTCGTTTCCCTTCTGTTTAAACCAGTTTGAGTGGGGTGCTCTGTTATTGACAGATTTAAACAAAGATACACTCTTGGCTTACCTATGTAATATGTAGGATCAATAAAACTTGAGAATAGGCAATTAGTTTTTTTCTTCATTGCTGTATACCTAGCATTCACTATGATAGCTAGTGTATATTAAGTATGTAATATACAAATTCATAAATTCCTACTTGTGAAAGTCTTCTAAGTCCACAGAAATTTTAAAATAAACTTTACATTTCTTTCTTCCAACATTTCAATTATTAGAATGAATTTGGATAATTGAATATATGCTATACTAAGTAGATAGGTATTTTTTTTTTGTTTTTGCATAGTTTAAATATTGTCTTTAATGAAGAAATGCCATGTTAACAGATGGGATGAACCGGTGATAGAAAAGATGTGTACCAATAGTACATCTGTTGTGGGATGCTGTCAATGTCATGTATATGTTTTAGAAAAAATAGAAATGGATCATGATGTAACACATATCTTGACATTTCTGTCCCATATATTTTTGTGGCTGTGAAAATTACCCCACAATATGTACGAATATAATAGCATTCAAGTAATTTATATATATGTTTAAAAGAAAGTGTTATCATTTATATGCTCCCTCAGAAGAAAATTAGAGAAGTGATCACAATCACATTGTTTATATGATCGTTCTTTCTCTAACTAGTGTCATGAAATTGCTTGAACTTGAGCTAGCCATTGGTGTTTTCCTTTAGATCCCCCAGTTAGAGATACAAATGAGATTATTCACAGTTATTTTGGCTTTATGTTCACTATTCCTATACCTGTTTCTTCTATTGTGGAAAATATTTGATTAGATTATTTGCCCTGGCTGCTAACCTCTACAGCCAACATTACAGCTATTATCAGTTCAGGATGTATTTTTCCACATTTAACCTCTCTGATATTGGGGTGCATATTACAATTTATGATGAGTAATAATTTAATCAATAGTGTTTTTACTCTTATAGTGGCTTCCCAATGAATCCAAAGGGCAGCAGCCATATCTGAGAACTAATGTTTAACATACCTTTACCTTTACCTGTGAAGGTGAAGTCCTTTACTCAAATTTAATTAAACATTCCAATGGTCTTTATTTAATCTCAACCTCATGTAATAGAAAAATAACTAGCTTCCAAAATAGTTAAACATTCTTATAATCAAAACTGTATCTAAATCCATAACAGACATTTCCGTCTTCCCTTGCTAATTTAAATAAATTTGTATCACTCTTTAATACATTGCATACATATTAAACATAACCTTTGTTTCATTGTCTGAAATAACATAGGGGCTATCTGTTTGAAATTATAACTTTTTTTTTCTAAATTGTGGATTATAAGGCAATTTTACTTATAATTCTCTCACATTAAAAAATAAAAATAATAAAAACCGCTTCTCTGGTATCTTGCATTCCCTTCCAGCAGACATCGTAATTGGTTCTTCCTGTCTAAACTTTGGTTTTGATCAGCCCTGACCTGTCCTGTCCTCCTTAGTTAAGCACTTTTCCTGAATCGGGAAGGGCAAATGAGCGATCCTATGAGCCTTGGGAAGACTTCAAATAATTGGTTGTATGTTTTTAAATTTTTTGTTTCTGGGTGATAAAATGGGGGCACAGCCCTTTTCTCAGAGTTGATCTGACATAGCAGGAGCCTAGGTAACCGAGAATGACAGCCATTGTGCTAACTGCCTGAACGGGGTGGATGCAAGCAGAGCACTAACAAGATGCAGGCAACAGGGGAAAATAGCCACCGGAGAACGCAGAGGTTTGCAAATGCTGCTCCAGTTGTGCTCAGATCTTGTCATTTAAAAATGGAGGTGCCCACAGTGTGTCCCGGGAAGAGCACACTGAGTTTAGAAGGTTGGAAAACTCCAGGTACACTTGAGTGATGGTGATGGTGGCTCTAAGCTGGCAATTCTCAATCATTCATTGCTTGAGTGATAGGGTTCAGAAGTGAATCACAAGGTAATGTGAACAGCTTAAAATTGAAAAAATACATATTTAGTAGAATATATTAAATATATGTATATGGAAATACATAAATTATGTATATAACACTGTGGCAAATGATGATTCCACCACTAGAAAGTGAAGAGATAGGTATTGTTGCAGTAGTGCGATCCCACTGGAGACACTCCTGTGCCACAGGGCACTTACACGGACCACATTTGGGTCTGTAATGCCGTTATTAATTTTAAATTTCGATTTGTAGATTCTGACCGTCTTTGTCCTTCCCACCTTCCTCATCATTTATATTTAATTATGCAAAATATTCTAAAAATATTCAAGAAACTCAAACTATGTTTAATTTAAAATTCTATCTTGGCCCTTCTCCCTGCATGCAATCACAGTTATTGTTGGAGTCTCTTTTCACTGACAGACTTATCATTGTCTTTTTTTATTTTTCAGGAAGCAACTTATTTAGCAACCTGTTTTTCTTTCCTGTTCTATCAGTAGGCTTAAAGAGAATATGGTTTCTCATAAATTAGGTTTTAATTTGGTCATTATGAGGGCACTAGAATGAGAGAGAATGTGTGTTCTTCAATGAATGTACCTTATAGACATTACTACTCTTCTATATATGAATGAACAAATGGATGAGTGAATAAATGAATGAATGAATGAGTGCTGATGGTGAGATTTCCTACTGAGGCTTCTCATATTCCTTAGAATTTTCCTTTACATTTGTCAGAATGAAGGGAGACATTTTTTTATATTCATCATCAACTCTCTTTCCACAATATTAAAAATTGGAAATTTTGGCAACTAACAGAGTTCAGCATGACACTTTCCTCACTCATGAGATGGTAACATAAAGTAATAAATAATGGTGACAGCACGCAACATTTACATACCCCATGAGCTTTGCCAGTTTTCTCCCTCTATCTTTGATGTAAGGAACATTTTCTCAACCTTATGTAAATTTCTTTGTAAACACAACCTCAAACTGGTTTCATCTAACTGCAAAGAAATCACCACCCTGGAATCCTCCTGTTTTGAAATTCTGGCCCTATTTTAACCAGACAACAAGGGGTCCGGGCTGCCTGTCACTACTTGAGCCAATTAAGCGGAGACAGGGCTGAATCATAAATGAGCATTTATTCCAATAATGCTGGCAGTATGGGAGAGCTGTTGGTACCCACAAAAATCTGCTCTCCTCCCCACCAGTTGGCTGATTATATACACACTAGAGGCCCAGTGCATAAATTTGTGCACAGCCGGCCTGGTAGAGGGGACACAGGAGGTTGGCCAGCCAGCCCCACACCCTGGTTGAACTCCTGGTTGAGGGGACAATTTGCATATTAGTCTTTTATTATATAGGATGAGGGAGGAGATAGCTACCCTCAGCTGCAAGTATAACATGGAAAGGGGAGGGTAGAGTCTGTAGTCTGGCCTTTAGGAGCTCAAAGTCTGATAATAAGGTGGCTAATCTCCTGTGATGTTACAAACAGCTCAGCCATTCCTGGGGCCTGGAGAAGGTTCAGTGTTTTCACTGCAAACTCCCATAAGGGGTTGGGGGAGTCAGGGTCCAAACAGCAACTGAGTCAAGGCATGCCCTGACCTTGGTCCACTTTTAAAATGTATTTCCTTCTTGTAGCACATCTTCCAGTTTCTGCAAAACAACAACAACAAACCCTCCTATCTATAATTAGTAAGGTGAGTAATTGAGTAATTATTCAGCAACTGTGGCTCTATTCTTATTACATGCCTTTCCCCCTAACACTATTACTGAATATATTAGTACTAGCTGTTACTAAGGGTTTAATTTGTTTTAGGTATAGATGATCCCGTTGCATTGTCCAGTCACTCTGTGAGACATGCACTATCTTATCTCCCTACTTCACAGATTAGGAAATCACAACTAGAAACACTGAGACACTTGATCAAAAACACAGAGCTAGCAAAGTAGTCAGAATCTGAACTCACTTGCTCTTAACCAGCACATTATAGTGACATTGGCAATAGGTCACTCATAAGTAGTTCTAATGTTTTTTTTTCAATTGTACCTTTCTGAGGTAGGTAAAAATGAAATATTCATTTGCCACCAGCTATTGGTGATTATGAACTATTATGAATATGTTATGGCAAGCAGTTGCTTTCTGATATGTGTTCAGAAAACCTTTATTTGACTCTGTATCCCTAGAACCTAGTACAGTGCCTGGCATATAGGAGATATTTTATTGCCAAACTTTTGAGTTTGGATTAAGATTGAGACAGGGAAAGCAATATGTTCATTTGTGCAGTCACTGATCAATTCATAAAGTATTTATTGAGACCTAGCCAGTGGGTGGATGGTAGGCAATGGGTTTGGTATATTTGGGGGCAGAAAAATCACAATCTAATGTACCAAGGAAAGAAAAAAATATCTTATTTTTCTAGCTCTTTTATAACTAATTAAATAGAATCTAAACCTAGCAGAAAGGAGAGAAGATATTCTCAGGGAGTGTAATCCTAAACTGATTTTAACCCCAATTTGTCATATTTCTCAGGAGTTACCTGACCACTTGCAGTTTGTTAGTTTCGAACATCTGGAGCTGGAAAGGCGAGTGTGCCCCCTGAGAGCAATTTACTTTGAAAGTTTAAAGGCCATTTTGAGTTTACAGATAATTAGTGGTTCTTTTCTTGGCACTTTCTTAGGCTGCATTTAAAGAGCCAGTGAATGTACCGTAGTAATAGCAGATTCCATTGGTTGATAAATTATTTGTTAGCTACATCAACCCCAGTATAGTGATTTATGGAAATTATTAAGCTAAAAAGTTTCAGATACAGGTTGTGAAAACTCTTTGTCTTTAAAAGCAGGGTGTATACTAAGATGTACATATGCATAAACTCTGTTCTCACCTATAAGCAACTTTTAAGAATATAGGTTCATCTAGTGCCTCTAGTCACTACTTAGTCAGTGACACTCGTTTTTCTAAGAAAAGATCACAGAAACACGTCATCCCTGAATTAAAACAGTGAAAAAAAATGTGTAGAATCAAATTGTCACACTTACAAAGATTTATAAAAATATGTTAAAATTCTCATTTTGTTTAAAGTTGAATGTCATCTTTCATTACCTTACCTCTTTTTTCTGTTTTAATGCTAAGTGTCTTAGTTGAAGTTTCATTTCTACTTAGATGGAATAACCTCAGTACTGCTTGGTGACTCCTGGCATTCAGTATCTGAGGCTTTTTTATTGACTTCACAACTGACCTATAATTTTTACATTTAGGACCAGAACCTGAGGGATGTGCTCTCCTCTGCATGATTTAAAGAACTAAGTTATGTGCTCCCTTCTACTTTCTTGGTTTGCTTCTTGGCTCAGTAATTTGAGCTCTGATTGATTTTTTGCTCTTTTAGAAATCAGACATATACCGCTCCCTAATTATGTCAAGAAATGAGAGAGAGAGAGAGAGAGAGAGAGAGAGAGAGAGAGAGAATTTTAAAATAAGCATTTCTTATTTCACTCTTCCTTAACATGTGGAAATGGTAAAGCATTTTCTTTGGTTCTCATTTGTGCTTGTGGGTTGTTTTCTTTTTCATTTTCTTTTATTTTTTTATTATTTTTTTAGTCATCACCTAAGAATATTTTCCCTTTGATTTTTAGAGTGGAGAGTGGAAGAGAGAGAGAAAGACAGAGAGAAACACTGATGTGAGAGAAACACATCGATTCGTTGCCTCCTGCAGGAGCCCCAACCAGAGTCCGAGGTAGGGAGGAGCCTGCAACTGAAATATGTGCCCTTGACCAGAATCCAACCTGGACCCTCTGTCAGCAGGCCAACACTCTATCCACTGAGCCAAACTGGCTAGGGCTATTTTTTAATTAATTAATTTATTATTGTTATTTTTAAAAAATATATTTTATTGATTTTTTACAGAGAGGAAGGGAGAGGGATAGAGAGTTAGAAACATCGATGAGAGAGAAACATCGATCAGCTGCCTCCTGCACACCTCCTACTGGAGATGTGCCCGCAACCAAGGTACATGCCCTTGACCAGAATCGAACCTGGGATCTTTCAGTCCGCAGGCCAACGCTCTATCCACTGAGCCAAACCGGTTAGGGCTATTTTTTAATTTTTTTATTGAGAGTTGCAAAAGCTTACCATTAGGATCAGGCAAAATCCTATATGCATTTCCCATACAATCAGCTTCACTTCCACATTAAGGCTCATAGGGGTTTAAAGCTTTATCTACCACACTGGCTCTCACAATGGCTCTCACTCTTGTATGTACATTGGAATTATATAGGGGATTTAAACAACTCTTTTAAAAAATACATATTTTTATTGATTTCAGGGAGAAAGAAAGAGGGAGAGATAGAAACATCAATAAAGAGAGAGAATCATTGATCAGCTGCCTTTGCACACCCCCCCACTGGGGATCTAGTTTGCAACTTGGGCATATGTCCTGACCAAGAATTGAACCATGATCTCCTGGTTCATTGATAGATGCTCAACCACTGAGCTATGCAGGTCAGGCTTAACAACTCATGATTCTTGTCCCACCCACCCAACCTGAGATTCTGCTTGGCGGGGCCCAGCAGTGGGAATTTTAGGACCTCCAGAGAAGATTCCAATATGCATGCAAGGTTGAGAAGCTCTCTGCTGATTCAAAATAAGCTATTCTGGTTAAAAGCACATAAGTTGCAATAAATTTTAAGGTGCAAAACCTGATCTTGAGCAATTACCATTGAACCATAGCTGGGAGAACCCAACCAACAAGCAAGTATACAAATCTACTAACCAATCAAAAAGGAATGTTGAAAAAGGACAAGCCATGAGGCAGCTCCCCCACTAAAGCAGCGTTCCTAGTTCTTCCCCCCTGCCGAAATAAATTTATTTTAAAATAGTTTTAGATTTGCAGACAAATTGCAAAGAGAATACAGATATATTGCATATACACCACACCCAGTTTCCATTATTATCATTTTACATTAGTAAGGTACATTTGTAACTAACAAACTATTCATTATTGATATATTATTATTAGAGTTCATACTTCATTCAGATATTCTTTGGTTTTTACCTAAAATTCTTTTTACCTTCCATAATCCCACCCAGGATCCCACATTATATATTATCTCCTCTTGGCTGTTATAGTTTCTCAGATTTTCCTTTTTTTGGGGGGGCGGAGGGGGGGAGGGATGATGACTTTACCAACTTCAGATAGTACTGGTTAGGTATATTGTTGAATATTCTTGAATTAGGAGTTATCTGAAATTGTTTTTATTAGACGGAAATTATGTTTTCTTGAGAGGATAACCACAGAAGTAAAGGGCAATTTCCATCACATCTTATCAAGGGTATAAACTATCTACATGACTCATCACTGTTGACCTTAAACTCGATCCTGGCTGAAGGAGTGTTTGTTATCTTCCTTCACTGTAGAGTTACATCCTTTTCCCTATTTCCCTACCTTACACCCTTGGAGGGAAGACTGTATGCAGCCCACCCTTATGGAGTGGGGAGATATGCTGCTTCTTTTTGAGGGCAAGTGTGTTTACATACATTATTTGGAATTCTTGATAGAAATCTGCCTCTACTCCCCATTTATTTATTCAATGATTTCATTATGTTAACATGAACTCATGGCTATTTCTTTTACAGTTTGGGTTACAATCCAATATTACTTTATTCACTTTGTTGCTCAAATTGTTCCAGCTGTGGTCATTGGGAGCTCTTTCTGTTGGTTCCTGTGTCCATTTGACATATTTTCCTCATTATGGGATTTTTAAAAAAAGGGATTCCCTATTTTCTGGCACTAGAAGTTCCAGATTCATATTAGTTCCTGCCCCATTCCTAGGGTCAGCATTTTTACCTAAAAGGAACCTTGATTCCTTCTACTGCAGGATGATATTAACAATTAAGATCTGTATGTTCACTGGTACTGGAGTATTGTTATTTCTAGACCTTAGCAGCTGACAGAACAGTAAATATATGTGTGTATATTAACCTCCTTAATGTATATATTATAGTTCATAACACATTTTTGTAGTGCTTTTTTCTTCTTTTATTTCATTTTCACTATTGGTCAACAGCTCTAAATATTAAATGGTAATTTATTCCATCAGAACAGAGAAGCCTCAGTATGTATGAATTAACTTTTGCCCCTTAGGAAATCTCAGCCTCGATGACTTTTATTCCAGTTATTGAAAGGAAGTGGGGTCTAGATAATAATAATACTGTACAAAAATTAGGCATGGGCACTTTAAAAGGTTTACAAACTTTCAGAAGTTGATAAATAAAATGAAATAATTCCAAACAAAATAAAATATACAGTACTATTACTGCCCTCAACTAAGCCATCTTGTAACTGTGTAATTCTTCATGACTCAGTGTATAATTTTATCCATATATGTTAATTAGATAAACATTTATTATGGAAGAGTTAATGAATATTCTTTTTAAATAATAAGATCAATATTTGAAGGTGATTACTAACCATAAGTTAGTTGAAAGTTAAAAATGTTCATACGTCTCCTGAAAAAAGTGTTTTTATTTCATGCATAGCTATGGCTTTTATTAAGTTTTAACTTTACTTCTCCTCTTCATATTTTGTTAAAGTTATTTCAATTCAGCAAAATTTTATTGAGGGTTACTTTCCAGCTCCTTTTGAAATGAGCCATCTTGCCTCTCATTATTGCACCACAGGGTGTCCAGCCTGTGGATGTGATTTCCTGGCAGTGCTGGGGCAGGCAGCAACTTTTAAGGAGTTCTTCTGTCTCTTTGTTACAGCATCCTGACTTCCAGTGGAGCTGCTCCAGCTCCCCTTACTGCTTGTATTTTATGCTGTAAATTCTGTACTATTGTTGGCTCCCAGGAATTGCCTAATGACCAGTGGTCGGCAAATTCATTAGTCAACAGAGCCAAATATCAACAGTACAACGATTGAAATTTTTTAAACTTAAACTATATAGGTAAGTACATTGTTATTAACTTAATTAGGGTATTCCTAAGACTTAGGAAGAGCCACACTCAAGGGGCCAAAGAGCTGCATGTGGCTTGCGAGCCACAGTTTGCCGACTACGGGCCTAATCTAAAGGAACTGAATCTTAAAAATTGCCTTACTAAAAGAAAAGAGGTGTAAATGGATAATGAAATGCATAGACATTAAAAGTATGGCTCCACAGACTGACAAATACATACATTCATACACCAACATCCCAGTTAAGATTTGGGATACTACTTTGCACCCAGAAAATTGCCTGTGTTCCTTTGAAAACCCACAGTTCCTTCTGCTTCAGGGAACCGTTTAACTGATTTTTATCATCATAGATTAGTTCTGGTTGTTATTGAAATTCATATAAATAGAAGCATACATTGTATAACATTTGTGTTGTTTCTTTTACTCAACACGATGTCTATGAGATTCATCCCTTTGGCTGAATGTTTTAGTAGTTTGTTTCTTTATATCAGTGCTTTTCAACCTTTTTCATCTCATGACGCACATAAACTAATTATTAAAATTCTGGGGTGCACCAAAAAATACATTATATTTTTTGTTGATCTGACAAAAAATAGGTATAATTTTGATCCATTTACATAGGAAGGCTATTGTGCTGGCTGTGTTATATTTTTATTTTACAATCTAAGGGAAAAGAGGTCAGTGCCCCAGACTAGTCAGGTATTGCAAGTTTTAAAAATTCTTGTGGCACACTGGTTGAAACTTGCTTCTTTATATATCTCTGAGTAGCATTTATTTTCAAGAATACATTATAGGCTGCTATGGACATTCTTGAACAAGAACTTTTTGGACATACATTTTCAGTTTCCTTGGGCAAACACTGAGGCGTGGAATGACTGCATCATAGGGTCAATGTGTGTTTAACTTGATAACAAATTGCCCAATAGTTTTCTAGTATGATTGAAACATTTCATGCTCCGATCACTAATATATCAGAACTTTTGGTTGTTCTACAGCCTTGTGGACAATTCAGTGTTGTTTTTTAAAATTTAGACATTCTAAAAAAATAAAAATTCTATATAATAAAACTCTAATATGCAAATAGACAAAACTGTGGAATGACCGGCAGAACAACTGGTCACTATGATGTGCATTGACCACCAGGGGGCAGACACTCAATGCAGGAGCTGCCCCTTGTCGGGGCTGGTGAGTGGGCAGTGCTAGACAGCCAGCCAAGGCAGGTGTGAGTGGGGCCTGCTCCAATTGCCCCACCCACAGTAGTCCCACAGAGGGAGGCGACTGGCGGCGGCGGTGGGGGTGGGGCCAGCAAGTGGGCGGCGCCAGGCCGCCAGCCAAGGCAGGTGCCAGCAGGGGTCCCCTGATTGCCTTTCCAGTCACCCCACAGATCAGCCCTGATCACCAGGCAGGCCTAGGGACCCTACCCTATATATTGGGAACAGTCTCTTAGATTTAAAAATTAAAACCTGCAAGGCTACTCTAACACTGAAAAAACAGGATTATGCAGCAATGACATGCATGGACTCTGGCTTGCACATTTGGTGGTCAGCCCTGATTCTGACACTTATAACTGTGTGACAAAGCCAATTACTTAACTTCTCTCTGCTTCAGTTTTTCCACCCATAAGATTGGGAAAATGGTACTACTGCCTCAGAAGGATCATGTTATGGACTACTTTTTATAATCAGGGCAAAAAAATGTAACTGCCCATATAACAGCAAGATGCTTTTCACCTGTATGAAAAGTATGGTCACTGGTGCATGCAGCATCCTGGATGGTGAGAAGGATGTCCAGCTGCCAGTTTAGACTCAATCCCCACAGATCAAACCTCAACTGGCAGTTGGACATCCCCTGAGGGGTCCCGGATTGTGACACGGCACAGGCCGGGCTGAAAGATTCTCCCCTCCCCCCCATGCACGAATTTTGTGCACTGGGCCTCTAGTAATAAAATAAAATTTAGACATTCTAGTGCCAGTATAGAGGTATGTCATTGTGATTTTGATTTACCTTTACATGATGACTGATGTTGAACATTTTTTCATCTGCATATTGATCATTCATGTGACATATCTGTTTCTGGATTCAATGTATTTTCATTGATCTATTTCTCTTTGGCCCATATTATGTTCTCTTAATTAATGTATGTGTATACTACATCTTGAAAACAGGTAATAGCGGTTCTCCAACATTCTTCTTTTTTCATGATTGTTTTGGCTATTCTAGATCTTTTTTATTTCTACTTTAATTTTAACATCAGCTTGTCAATATCTACCAAAAATCCTGTTGTATTATTTTTGGATTACTTTAAATCTATAGATCAATTAAAAATATCTAAATCCTCACAATATTGAGTCTTCTAAAACATTTGCATTGTATTTTTTCATCTATTTTATTCTTCATTAATTTCACTTAGCAATGTTTTTAAGTGCTCAGTGTAGGAGTCTTACACACCCTGAGGTAAATTTATCCCTAAGGATTTTGTGGTTTTTATGCTATTATAAATGGTGTTTTATATAAAATTTGTATATGTTTTACATATAATAAAACACACATATTCTAGGTGTATTTCAATGAGTTTTGACAGGTTTATACCTTACATATCTACGCAAAAAAAGATATAAAATATTTCCACCACCCCAAATGTTCCCTCGTGTTATCTTTTAATCAATATGCCACCTCCTAGACCAGTGATGGTGAACCTTTTGAGCTCGGCATGTCAGCATTTTGAAAAACCCTAACTTAACTCTGGTGCCATGTCACATATAGAAATTTTTTGATATTTGCAACCATAGTAAAACAAAGACTTATATTTTTGATGTTTATTTTATATATTTAAATGCCATTTAACAAAGAAAAATCAACCAAAAAAAATGAATTCGCGTGTCACCTCTGACACGTGTGTCATAGGTTCGTCATCACTGTCCTAGACCTAAGCAACTGCTCATCTGATTTCTGACACTTTACATTAAAATTTTCTTCTCTAGTTTCATATAAATGAAACAATTCATATATTCTTTTATGTCTGGCTTACTTGGCTCAGCATAATTTTTTGAGATTATTCCATATTGTTATGTGTATGAACAGTTTCGTTTTATTGCTGAGTAGTGTCGCATTATATACATCTCACACTATGATTATCCATTCAAATGCTGTTTGTCAGGGCTGTTTGTAGTTTGGGGCTATAATGGATATATATGCTATGAATGTTCAAGTAGAAGGTTGAGGGTTCATAGGTTTTCATTTCTCTTATCTAAATATCTATGAGTAGAATAATTGAGACATATTGGGAAATGTAACTGTATAAGGAACTACCAAACTCCAAAACAGTTGTATTATTTTGCATTCTTAGCAGAAGTGTATAAAATTTCTACTTGCTCCTCATCTTCATCAACACTTGGTAATGTCAATATTTTTAATTTAATCTTTCTAATGAGTTTGACCTTAGTTTTCATTTTGGTTTGAATGTTGCAATTCCATTTAAATTGATATGCTTATACCCTACTAGAGGCTCAGTGCATGAAATTCGTGCATGGGTAGGGTACCTAGTGGCTGCTAGCCGGGGCCTCCCTTCCCCGGCTGCCAGCCGCCGGCCAGGGCTTTCCTTTGTTCTGCGCCACCCCCTGGTGGTCAGCACACATTATAGCGAGCGATTGAACTCGGGGTCTCCCAGTTGAACTCTCGAGGGGACACTTTGCATATTAGGCTTTTATATATATATATATATATATATATATATATATATATATATATATATTCTATATGTTCTTTTGTTAAGTGTCTTTCTAAATACTTTGTTCATTTTTCATATTGTTTGCTGCTTATTATTGATATATCATAGTTCTTCACATATTCATAAATCTTTTGTGATATATGATTTTTAAATAATTCTTAAGAATATCACATTGCAAACATTATATCAAAATTATGGTAGAGTGAGCATATATATTATAAATGTTAGTAAGATATCCTTATTTGCAAATATTGTTTGGTTCCAGCAATCGCCCAGTCCAAGTGAATGCAATCTTAGCCAGTGTCTTTTAAATAATGACAGTCAAATACCAGAAGGCAAACAATGAGACTGATGAAGCTTGTTGGTGTTGCCTCCCTGACATTCACCTAAAAAGCTTCCTTCTAAAAAGATAATTGGCAACATGATAGAAGTACTAATTATCACTACAATGGGAATCATAGTAAATATAGAAATGTAACAAATTACCAGGTTGCATACTTTAAATTTACACAATGTTATATGTCAAATATATTTCAATAAAAACAAATTTAAAATACAGCAGCCAGGTGAAGCCAATACAGTTGTATTGGAATCCTAAGAATTTTGCCACCTTTGCAGTATGGCTTTGGGAAATTGAGGTGATTTAAGGAACTGAGGTGAGCTTCCAATACCTGCTTCATTCCCAAACTCTACATTTTTTCTTATTTCACTGAATTTTGAGATCTGTTGTTTAGATTATATTCCTTATATTGTTTGATTGTTTGATTTGATTATTTATTTTATAAATGAGTTAATTTTTTGGCCTAATGTTTCATAATATTCTAAGAGTAAGAGTGTGCAATGCTATTTCAACCTGGAATCCTAATACCAAAATCTGGATGAATTATTGTAATTTTCATATTAGGTTAACCCTGAACTTTTGGATACCTCTTTTGTAGATATTTCACCCACTGATCAAATGATCATTTATAGACATGTCAACTTGAGAAATAAATTCTGTACTTTCAAAGAGGAAGTACAATTCCAGAAATGAAAAAGAGGGAACCACGAAATGCATAGATTATAGTACTGGCAGATTCTTTAGTAAATGTAACCTGTTTCACTCTTGGTCTTAGAAAACAAGTCTGCTGTTTCCTCTTTTTGTAGTCATGGTCAGCATCAACTGCTGGCCAGGTTCTAAGTCCTGGAATTTAAAGTTTGCAAAAGTAATTTTAAAGCGTCGTAGCTGCCATGTATTCATACAGTAATAATTGAGAAACAGTTTGTCTTTAAGACATCATCTCATAGGGTCATACAATCATTTAACTCTATCAAGGGTGGAAAATGCAGAGAGCAAAGTAACCTCTGCAAGGTCAAGCTTCATATCTAGAAGTTTCTCTTGCAAAAAATTATAAAGGCACATGTTTTCAAATTTTATGTGTCCATGGGGCCAATGGTTCAGCAAGTGGACATTGAATAAATGTATAAACCATATCTTCTTTTTCTCCTTGGTAAAGATTCATAAGCTTACTGCCACAGCTCCCTATGTGAGGTAGAAAGATGTTTTCTAATGTTTCACCTGGGTCAGGCTAAGAAGTTTAAAGGCCTATAGATACACAGTAAATAATTTCATTATATGAGATGAACAAGATCCGAGAATGTCTTTTACTTTAATAAAATTTATATATGGCACTCTCATGGCCTAGAGAAGATATAACATGCTACCAAATGATAATTTATTACACTGTCTGACTCTTAAGGCAAGCAGATGAATTACCACTATAAAGTGTATTTTCTTACCATATCTAGAAAATCTTTTTGATTAATCATAGATACTTTAGTTAGCAATGTGATACATCATTATCCACATACTTTTTTCTCTAAAACATACATATATATTTAATTATCTTAATAAAGAGATTTTTAAACTCCTTTTAGGGAATGTGATTGTTGAGATAGTCTTCATGAAACTAGAAAATCTATACTAATAAAAGGGTAATATGCTAATTAGACCAGGTTAACCGGATATCTTCTGGATGTCCGACTTCCTTCTGGATAAAGCCACAGTGGCGGGGGCTGAGGCAGAGGTTGTTAGGGGCGATCAGGCAAGCAGGGGAGGAAGCAGTTAGGGGCAATCAGGCCAGCAAGGGGAAGCAAGCTGTTAGGGGCAAGATCAATCTGGCACAAAGGAGCAAGCAGTTAGGGGGCGATCAGGCTGGCAGGGGAGAGCAGTTAGGGGGCGATGAGGCCAAAAGGGGAGGGCCGTTGGGGGCAGTCAGGCAGGCAGGAGAGGGCAGTTGGGGGTGATCAGGCCAGCAGGGGAGTGGTTAGGAGCCAGCAGTCCCAGATTGTGAGAGGGATGTCCGACTGCCAGTTTAGGCCTGAAATCGGGCCTAAACTGGCAGTCGGACATCCTCCAAGGGGTCCCTGATTGGAGAGGGTGCAGCCAGGCTGAGGGACGCCCCTCCCCATGCAGGAATTTCATGCACTGGGCCTCTAGTTAGTACTATAAACATTCTCAGAAGATGTCTAGACTGAATACAAGTTTTCACTGATATTTATTTGGAAATCATTCTGTTAACTGTAATATGAAAATAATAGCACCAAATATTGATATACCAGTATGTGTGTAAGCTAATGCTTTTTAAAATTAAGCTAGTTGCAGAATAAATGTACACATTGTCTTTGTGAGTACTTAAAATTAAGAAAAAGGGAGCTTCTTATGGATTTGATCAGGGCTTTACATAGAAGAAATATTCTTTTTAATTAAATTGTGTCTAAATTATTAAAAATAGGTCTAACATAAGTCTATAAGTTTACTTCTAGTGTAATTATGTTGAACATAAGTCAGATTTTAAAACACTTCTTAAAGTATTTTATGGTCTAACCACTATTTGTACACCTGAAACTAAAACGAAATAATATTGTAATTTTAAAATAAAATTTAAAAAATTAAAATTTGTTTTTGATTGAAACTCTTCTCTAAGTAGCTAGTTTCTTTACAAAGGGAAGGAAAACTCTGTTAAGTTATTGACTTTTATAGTTGACTTTGTAAAAAGTGTTTCCTACATATATTGTTGTATTCTAATATAGTGTGAAGTATTATTCCCAGTCTCCATCATCAATTATCTGAAAAACATTTCTTTTAGAAAAGTTGCCTTCTTTCCATCTCTGATTTTAGTTAAAAGATGTTTTTTTAATGAAAGTTGATTTATAAGAGTTTAATGTAGATGCAATGACACAAGATTCCAAACATTGGAAATAGGTGGAAAGAACCTGGTAGGGAACAAATGCGGGTACTACACGGAGCCAGTGTTGATGTAAGCTATGACAACGTATATTTGCTAACAGTAGAACCCCAATAATCTTAAGCTTTTTTTAGACAATGCTAAGAGAGAAAGATGATCAGATATATAATTCACAGTGTCCAACTTTAAAGCACACGAATGAAAAACCACAAATATTCATGATACTAAGATCATAAATAAGTTTCTCCCAAGAATCTTCATAAAGTTAATGCTGTAATGGACAGTTCAACTTTAGTGGCTTTGTCCACATAAAAATCTAGCAAGATTCACTTCAACCCTTAATTTAGTCCTATGCCCTCATACAATCAGTAAAAGCAATTCAGTTAAAGCAATTCAGAGTATGTAGCATGGGGGCGTGTGTGTGTGTGTGTGTGTGTGTGTGTGTGTGTGTGTGTGTGTGTGGTGCATGCACTTGAATCTGTGTATTGGCTAAGGTGTAATGAGAGGGTGTGTGGCAATTTGACGATAATCAATGCTGAGATATAACACAAAGCAGAATGATGTATTGTTTCTTTCAGAAAATTACCCCAAAATGTAGCTTCTTTCAACTGTATTCTCTGTAAAGTTTAAATTCTAACAGCAAACCTTAAATTCCAATCCTTCGGTTTCTAACTAATATTGAGAATTAAGCTTGCCACCTTACCTTGTGTCACTACTGCATGATTTGTTCAGCCTCGGAATTCTTCCTTAGTTAGTCTATATGGCAGAAGCACGTCTCCAAGCCCAGGGAGCAATGCATTCTTTCCAAAGCACTGCTAATTCACATGTTATGTTGAATTGGGGTGTTTCTGAATGATCAATTAGGTTGGAGTTGTGAAATGTGAATTTTCTAGGAAGATAAATTCACAAAATAATTTCATGAATCAAACTAATGAATAGTGAGTGAGGTCTTGATTATTCAGACAGTCAGAACTTGTTCAAATATTTTTCATTTTACTATGATATTTCTAATTTATGAAACTTGAGCATCTCACAAGGGAGGCGTCTACTTTTGTTTGAGTTCATAATTGTGTTGCATTAATCATTAAGGTATGAATAAATCACAGACTTTTCTTTATTCCAGTAACTGAGCTGCAAGTTTAATCTCTGATAGGTACAAGCATCTAGCAGGAGGTTAAATTTGTTGACTTCCGAAATTCCCCATTCACACTGAGGACCTAGTATCCTATGACTTTTCCTTGCACTTACCATACAACTCCCTACCTAGGAAATTGTAATGAACAGCTTTATTAATAGCAAGGAGATGCCTTTGACCTGCTCCTCAATGTTAATTGCTTTAGTTATGAAAATCATTATGCCCTTGCCCACATATACAGTGAGTGCCCTGTTCAGTGTCCATGCTTGGCTCATGCTTGTATTTCTTCTCTGACAGCTCAGCTCTTACTCCTCCTCCTTCTTCCTCTCTCCCTCTTCTTTCTCCTCCTCCTCTTGTGTCTAATCCTCCGTGCTTTCCTTTTCTCCTCCTTCTTCTTAAAATGCATGAACACAACATTCCTGTACCCTGTTGGCAGGCTTTTCTATGTAATGAAGTTCCACTATCCGTTCATTGCCCTGTGCCTCTTGCTTTACAGTGAGCTTCTGGGTTGGGAATGTTTATTCTTTCTGTTCAATTCCTTAACACAATCCTGCCCAAGACAGGGGTGAGGTGTGGAGACCAGACTTCACCTAGTCACATAGCTCTGTTAAAAAAAAATTAAAATTAGCCTAGCCGGTTTGGCTCGGTGGATAGAGCATCAGCCTGCTGACTGCAGGGTCCCAGGTTTGATTCCAGTCAAGGGCATGTACCTTGGTTGTGGGCACATCCCCAGTGGGGGGTGTGCAGGAGGCAGCTGATCGATGTTTCTCTCTCATCGATGTTTCTGTCTCTCTATCCCTCTCCCTTCCTCTCTGTAAAAAATTAATAAAATATATTTTAAAAATTAATTAAGTCCCCTTTATTAAATAAGGCCACCTTATTTACTTTATTAAAAGTATATAAGGTGACCAGCTTCAGAAAACAAAAGTCAAGGTATCAACTTATTTGCCA
>NW_005871121.1:1867925-1871666 GCF_000147115.1 Myotis lucifugus
CGGAGAGGGCAGGAAAACAGAAGCTGGTTTATATGCTGATATCTTCTATACTTCCAGCTGTCTCTGCCTCTGCCACTGATAACAGGGATGTGCAGGCCATTTTGCACCTTGAGATCCCTTTGATGGGTTTGAAACACGTCATTCATGGGATTATTGAAAACAATTTCTTCTCGTTTCAATTACTTTCTCTTACTTTTGTTAAGTCCCTGATGTTTTTCTTTTCAGTCACTATAGTCTTTGATAGCCACTCAAATATTTCTTCAAGAGCCTTCTGAAGGCCAGGCCATAGATGATCTCAGACAGTTTCCAAAAAGCTCAGAAGAGGCATCATGTGTGGCCTTGGCCTCAAGCCAAACTCTCCACTTAAGCGGAAGCCAAGGATGGTGCCATTTCGATTTTCTGAAGAGAAGACACACCTGCACATTCTTTTTTTAAATATAATTTTTATTGATTTTGGAGAGAAAGGGAGAGGAAGCGAGAGATAGAAACATCAATGATGAGAGAGAACCACTGATTGGCTGCCTCCTACATGCTCCCTACTGGGGATCGAGCCCACAATCTAGGCATGTGCCCTTGACTGGAATCCAACCTGGGACCCTTCAGTCCTCAGGCCAACGCTCTGTCCACTGAGCCAAACCAGCTAGGGCTGTACATTCTTTATATTGCAAGTGTTATTTATTATGTAGTTTTTCCTATACATTGGAAATACGTGATTTATTTATCTTCTAAATTCTCCTTGCATTTAACAACTGCATCACATTCTTTCTAGCTTGTTAATAATTACTTCTTAACTAAATCTATTAACAGCAGATATAACTTAAATGTTATTTGAAGAAATCATAAGCAGTACTCCTGTTTCTGAATTTCTCTCCTTCCCTTTCATTTCATTAGTGTTGTTATTAGTGTTTTATTCTGATGATTCCAGAAATTTTTCAACCCCCTCTTTTTTTAATTGTATAAGAATGTTTCATCTCTCTCTTTTTTAAAAATATATATTCTTTATTGTTTAAAGTATTACCTATGTCTCCTTTTTCCCCCATTGACCTCTCCTAGGACGTTCCTTCCCATGGCACATGCCCTCACCCCCTACTGTCTGTGTTCATGAGTTATGCTTATATGCATGCACACAAGTCCTTTGGTTGATCTCTTACTCCCCCCTGCCCTCCTGCCTTCCTTCTGAGGTTGGATGGTCTGTGGTCTGTTTTATTTAATGATGACACACTTAGAAGGCATCTTACCTTCTATTATCATTATATGATAGTCAATTAAAATGGTTTTAGAATCAAATATGAGCAATCCAAGTTCTATTGATTAAAAAAAGAAGCATATCAAGAAAAAGGGTGCTAATACACAGGACCTAGAGAATCAAGAAAAATTTTCAACAACAGTGAATTTTTCTGTGAAACCATTTCTACTTCATTATAAGTTTTCTACTGCCCATGAACTTTTAAAAATTTGTGCAAATTACAAATTTCTTGAAGAACTGTCCTGATTTTCTTAACTAGGTTTGCACAAGGATTAACAAATTTTATTGTATTCTTCTTCTTCCTGATTTCTAAGAAAGAAGTAATATAAATACTAGTAAATTTGCTCAGTCACTATAAGTTCAATTAAATGAAGTCAACTTACATATTTATATTTCTAGAATTGTAAAAGTTGATAGTTATAGATATCACCCTTTAGCAATACACAGATATCATTTATTTAAAAATTATCTTATTTATTAAGGAAGAAATTTAAAAAATTCTAGTTAACTAAGGTTTTATTATTTGTATGTGTGTGAATGTTTCTCCAGTGTTAAGCACACAGTGAATGTATAACAAGAACATATTGATTAAAGACATAAGTTTTATAAACTTGGAACAAATGACTACACTTCAATCAGTTGAAGAATAAAAATGTAAAACAAAATATATTTTCTAAGATCTTCAGATTCTGGCAAGTAAAAGAATAAAATATAACCAATGTTTTTTGTTTGTTTTTTTAAGTAGTGACAACATTGATGTTTGTTCTTGGTATAATTCTATCCTAATATCCTGAATGAAATAATGTATTGAAAAAATATTTCCAACAATCACACTGTATTTTTCTGTGCATTTTCTTTCATTGTTTTATATTCTGGACATATTCACTGGACTTAGTCAATTCATTCTGATAAATGGCCATCCACAGAAATTGCTACTTTCTCTACATATTATCATCTGATTTAATTTTTTTTTTACCTTATCCAACTTTTCAAAACTCTTTTATTAACTGTCAGATCTTTAGCCATCTTGGATCTTGAGTCAAGTAGGATGTCAAAATATCACATCTTCCCGTCCACCCTATTTTATTTTTATTCTCTGGTGGTTTTTGTAAATGAAGGGATTGGTTTTAGATAGGTGAGGTTTGCTTGCTTTAAAAATGGGAATTTTTTGTGCAGATAATATTCTCACTTTTCATGGAAATAGCAAGAGTTTAAACATGGGAGACCACAGGGGGAGACAAGATGAGAAAGGTGTTGTGTTATATGTAAGACGATTCATGTTGAAAGCTAGAATCCATTTACCCCAGCCAAGGTCCCACCAAAATAATATTGCAAGCTTTGCTTAATTACTAATGTCAAAATCTATATTTCTGAGCTATTTCTGCCCTCTAGCTATGTAAAACTGACGAAGGCTAAGCGTCTACTTTAGAAAAAAGGGCAATAGCTGAAAGAAATGGGCAGAACTTATAGAATCTTCCACATACCTTATCAGTTTTCTTTTTCCTAGTTGCATCAGATAAGCTTCACAGGCCTGGAGCACATTCATGGGCCACATGGGTGAAGGTAACTGGGGACCAAGAACAAGGCAGGTGACAGGAGAGGCCAGGTGCCAAGACCTGGCTTTTGGGGGTACAAGGGCTCTTCTTAAACTCAAGTCCTACTCTGTAAGGTATTAGACAGACATGAGCAATTGAAAGTTTATATTCTATTACTAGAGGCCCGGTGCACAAAATTCATGCACAGGGGTGTCCTTCAGCCTGGCCTGCCCCCTCTCACAGTCCGGGAGCCCTCAGGGGTAGGAGGCGACGCGGTGATCAGGGGAAGGTGATGCCCCCATCACACCTCTGCTGCTGCCACTGCCGGCAGCACAAGCCTCAGCTGGCCCTGGTTACCTGAGCCTCGAGCGGCGCTGGTAGCTGGACAGCCGCTATCCGAGGCTTGCCTGCGCCTTGGGCTGGCCCTGGGGGGCTGAGGGGCTGAGGGGACTGGGGACTCCAGAGGCAGGCATGCGGAGCCTACCGTGCACCTTGTCGTGCACCTGACACCCCGGCGGGGCTGTGGGTGCTGCCATTTTTGAGGGCATGGCAGTCAATTAGCATGTTCCCTCCTTGTTGGCTGTGGGGACTGCCATCTTTGCAACAGTGTGAGGGTTAATTAGCATATTCTCTCTTTATTAGATAGGATTGTTTAACAAATGTGCTTGTTCTTCACTATTTCCTTTTTATCATATATTACTTTCAAATAAAAGACATTTTAATTGGATTAATTTCCAGTTTTTATATAAGCAAAATACTGCAGTAAATAGTTTTGGTTTGATTTATTTCTTACTTATTCTGAGAAACTACATGTCCCCTTGCTCTAATAGAATTTAGTGCACCAAATTTCAGAATACAATAACTTATTTAATGACTTTCTAGTGTGCTCAAATGATACCCTCCAATGACTCATGAGATTGTCATTATTTCTCTGGCATTTAAGTCGGTCAAAAATTATTC
>NW_005871121.1:1871766-1916755 GCF_000147115.1 Myotis lucifugus
CTGTTTTTAATTAGTTAGAATTTTCCAAGAGAGAAGTAAAAACATGTGTTTCATTCCCATGAAAACTAATTTGTTTGGTTCTGTTCCTTGGTTTTTGACTGTTCACAAGCTAGCCATTGAAAGGAATTTTTTCACAATAAACAGCTGAAGCTAGAGAGTTGGTGATAAAGTAAAACTCTACCCACTGTACTGGAAAGGGAACTGGATCATATTCTACTGCAACATCAGTACTTTCAGCAACAAAAAGCCACACATAACTCAAGAGAAGTTGGTTAGATGTTTTAATATTGTTTTGGTGTCAACTTAACTTTATTCTGATATCAAGGAATTTTAGTACATGGGATATAGCATCAAGGTAAAACTCAGAAGAGACATAAATAACAAGTGCTCTATCATATTTAGTCTTTAAAATGTTTTATGATCACAAAAATATTACTTGCCAGCAAAGTGTACTTTTTCTTAAATTTAAGAATGGATTTTGATTGCAAGTTTAAAATATCATATTACTTCTTATATTGACATTTATATGCAATCGTTTCCCATTTAATAACCATTTGGTAAATTTGAATAAAGCAAATACATTGTACTGGGTTTTAATTAATGCAGGGACTCCGTTTCTGCTACTTCTCTCATCCTTCTGCTTGTTAAAGTCTTACTATATTTTATATTTGTTATAAACTATTCCATGATATATATTAATCATTTTATTATAATTATTGGATTATTGTAATTATACTTTCCTTCCTGCATAAATTTTTTATATCTAATTACACATGTATGTGCTTAAAGATCTATCCCTTAACATTTAAACTCAGTTTCAATTGATTAATTTTAATATATATTTTATTGATTTTTTACAGAGAGGAAGGGAGAGAGAGATAGAGAGTTAGAAACATCGATGAGAGAGAAACATCGACCAGCTGCCTCCTGCACATCTCCCACTGGGGATGTGCCCGCAACCCAGGTACATGCCCTTGACCGGAACCGAACCTGGGACCTTTCAGTCCGCAGACCGACGCTCTATCCACTGAGCCAAACCGGTTTTGGCAGAAACTCAGTTTCAATTGATTAAAAATTTGATTTTATGTTTAACTTCTATCTATGCCTTTTACTTTTATCTCACTTTATAGTTAATCTCCATTTAATTACTCCTCTGTTATTTCAATTTGAAAATCTTTCCTGGGATACCAAAGACACCTTCCTCCTACCTACCTATGACGTGCTTAATACTCAGATTAATGCCTTTTTGCTTATGTCTTCAATGCTTTTTACATTATGGCCTCAATTTACTATTTGCAATTACAACCCAACCCTCTGCTCTTGTTCAGATGGAATTCAGTGAGCTACCTGATATATCAGATTCATCTTAGGAAGTACACAGATGCATTATGGGATGAGCAGAGGGTGTCAGGGAGTGGAGTACTGTGGGAGTGGTCCATTATCAGTCGCAGGACCAGAATGGTAGTACATAATCCTACAGCCAAAGTAGATCTATGCCTTATAGTGAACCTACTCTACTTATGGTCCTGCAAGGCCTGGCCCCTGCTGCCTCTCAGACTTCCTCTCACACCACTTTCTGTTGACTCACTACGTTCTATTCTGGTCTTCCTTTTTCCCCTGAAAGGGAAATTGTTACTGAATAAGGGAGGGCCTTTGGCATTCCCTCTCTTCAAACTTCTTAGTTCTTTACATGGCTGCCAGTTTCCCAGTTTTCAGGTATTGCTCAGCTCCCTAATTTCAGTTCTCTCCTTTTTGTGATCACCTCGTCTATTACAGTTCCCCTCTGCCCGGCTCATTCTATCATGCAGCAGGAAAAGCTTCTGTGGAATTCTGAAGATAACATGGAATACAGATGATAAAATGTCAAATACATAGCTCCCATATTTTTCTTTATTAAGTTCCTAGGGGAAATGGACCATCTTTGTATCCCTAATACTCAGCAAAATACAATGTACAACACATAGTAGGAGATAAAATTGTTGAAGTGAGTTAAATTTCAATATATATCCTTCCACTTTTTCCTATTTCTGAATAGATTAAGGATAAAAACAGGTAAGACCAAACAGTGAAGCTTCACAATAATTTTTGTATTTTTGTGACAAAACTACTTTCCTCCCTCCCCATAAACAGTACGCTTCTTGGAATACTGACCCTTTCAAACATAATATTTGAAGTGCTGAGGCTAAGCCACTTGATCATTGATGTCGTGTTTTATAATAAGAAAGATATTTTTTTTCTTTTTCATACTATTCTTAAATTTTATTTTCTGTCAAAGTAACAACACATACAGATGGAAAAGTTTTTTTTAAAAACACACACAAAAAAACATAATTTAAAGCAATGCATGCTCATCTCTTCCCATCCTCAGACTCCATCCCAGATAAAACCATTTTTTTAATGGTTTCTACTTTTATCTCATTTGTTGAGCACTTCCCTAATTAATATGAAAGTAGTGCTCATTGTCTAGAGCAGGTGGTAAGGCACATCTTCATACGAGTGCAGTATAAAAATTAATTGTTACAGATGTATCACTTGCATTGAACTTTTCACTAGCTGAGATTGTAAATTTTTTTGAGAGCAAAATAGTCATGAATAAATGTCATAAAACCTAAGAGAAAAAGATAAACACAACAAAATACTATACTTCCAATTTTGAAGGCTTTGAAATAAGAACAACTTTGGAAATCAAATGAATGTTAATAACAAAAGGAAGGAGTTCAAAAATGATGATGTTCATTTCCCCACACAAACGCTTTCAAGAAGCATCTTCCCCCTGGGTTCCTTGTGCTTAACTTTACATGTCTTATTTAAGATCTACAATGAAATTACTAAGAAGGTATCAAATGATGCGCTGTGAACAATGCAAATGAGAAAACAGACTTAGAGGCATTCAATAACCAAGGAATACCAGGCTTCAACCCTGTGTTATGACTGCAAGTCCATCTTTCATTACATTAGCATTGGCTCTTTGCTCTGGGAAGTTAAAATCATAGTGCATACTTTCACCTTTTTTACTACTATTATTTTACTGGCTAATCAAGAAATATGAAATTTTGGTTGGCATTTCAATATGATTTGATTCATTCTAATAGAAAATTATGATTTTATATATTTGTTTTCTCTCTCCTTGATGACATGGAATATGCATTTTTCTCAATCTCAATGAATTAATTCCCCATTAGAAAAGAAAAAGAGTCAGAAAAATTAATCTAGATTGGTTCTGATGTTCAAGGTATTGTGAAAGAGAAAATAAAAAGTGTATATACAGTTTCCTTCTCTAATCGAACAGAACTCATAAGCCTATTGTGCCCATAAATAAATATGAGTATATTCTTAATAAGGTCTTTTTGTTCTATTCACCCCATATGTATACTTTATAATTAAGGGATTTTCTTACCTTAGTTTAGACATTATTTTAGACTTTATGCAGTTCTAGAACACTAAACGAAAATAGCAAAAAAACAATTAAGAGTTGAAAATCTTACAAATTTCATCATGGAATAATGATAGGTGAAACTTTAGGGAGTATTATAAATACTAAACCTGAAGATAGCTGCCAAGCTCTGTACACTGTACATAAATCTCACATTTCTTTCAGAACAACAAAACTGTTTTAATTTAAATTGAACTCTCCAAATTATTTTTTAAAATAATCTATCAGATACAATAATGAGAATATGCCAAAACCTTTAAAATCCAATAATATCTATAGTAAATTTATGTAGCTCAGTTTAATTTTCAAATAAATGTAGTAGCATACAAACTTTAGATATGTTTGCCACAACTAAGAACCTTCAGAAAAACACAATTCAAGGCTAGAACCTTAAGTCCTTGCCAGCATACCCTACAACGGAATAATCTCGTTTTCTTTCTCCTCTTATCTATTCTTGAAATTTACTTTGACTCCTCCTACTGTGAAGTAGCTGCTGGCTGTACAGAACCTACAGCACGCTCTGCTCAGGCATTGCATTCAGTTGCTCTGAAGTCTCACCTGGGACCTATCTAGAGAAGTTACAGATGTTTCATAAATTCATCATAAATTCATCGTGTGAAGCTCTGCCATCCCAACTGAAACACACACCTCTTTCTCTCTTTTTTTTGCCTTTTAAATTTTCAAGATGTTATCTATTTGTGTATGTCTGTTTCTTAAAACACAAACTTCTAGAGATCAGTATTTTGTAACCCCTCGGAACTTACTAAAATTCCTCTCAAAGAGGTGATGAGGTAATGAGTTGTATCAGAAAAGCCAGAGTACAGTGCTTTCATGATATTTTCCCATGCTGCAAAATACCATTTTCTCTACCTGATTTGCTTCACTTATAAAAAAATATGCCAGATTTTTAGTTGTTTAAAATATTATCTATGTGAAAGCCAAACATAACCTTATTTATTTTTTTTCAAAAATACTTGAGAATTGGTTTTACCTTAGGTAATTTATGCAACTGTTTTTTAAGAAGCACATTTTCCTTTTATATGGTGACAATTTTCCCTCACAATCTAAAAAAGCATGTTATTTTAAGTGTCAAAGAGTGCTGACCTTCCCAACATCCACCTTCAAATGTACTTATGGTCTATATTATCTCCTTCTTGCCATAGCATCCTTTTCCTTTACCAGAACCCTCGCCACTTTGAAAAGTAATGAACTAATATTACACTTTTCACATAAATGAAACAATGCATATATAACCTTTCAAACAGTGCCTACTACATAGTAAAACCTAATTTATGATAACAATTATGAAATTCTACCCATAATTTGACTGCTTAATTTCTTTTCCAAAACATTAAACTCTAAAACAGTGTCCAGATTAATCAAATATTATTTCTTTAAATGTTAGAATAAGTAAAAGTAGATTAATAATAATAGTTCTCCATTTAATTTTTTTCAGTTCTTCATTCCTAGCATATTTAATTTAGATAATTCCTTAAGGCAAGACTTATTTTTGCATTTGGGAATGAGAGAAACAATGAGATCCATTTCTGAAACACTATATTTCACTCTTGTAATCATATCTAATTCTTTTTATGTAGCATTCAACATTGAACATATTTTCATTTTATCTCTGTGAATTCAGTAAGTGGAAGAGAGCCATTGTCTAAACAGTACAAAGAAAGCTCATGCTATATTAATCAGTGATGCATTTATTTTCTCCCTGGAAGTGAAAGATCAATTAATTCCAACAATAATATCATATTATAAACTGTGTTTCAATTGAGCAATCCTGAAAGGATTCATTCCATCTAGTGTTGTGCTCTTCCTTCTTGAGATTTCATAAGAGTATAATGAGCAGTACATAACAGAGACATGGCTCATGTTGTTTTCAAAAGGTATTCGGAATGATTTCTCTCTTTCAGAAAGAATCTCTTGCCTAAAGCTTGATTTTCTACAATTCCTATTTTTTTTAGCAATGTCTAAATTTAAAAAAAACAATCTATGTTTTGATTGACAACATTTTTCATTGTGAAACTGAGGTGATAACCAGCTAAGCATGTAAAAGAGTTTTTAGATACTTGAGAGCAGTTAAAGTCCTCATTTAAAGTGTTAGGTTCTCTATTCACAGGTAAGAAATAAAATTCTAAAAAAAAGTATAGCACGTAGGTCATTTTGTTTAGCACTAATTTATCAAATTGCTGTCTTAGTTGTGAATGTGGCTGGGGTTCTTGAAGTTGTTTAGCTTTGTTTTATTTTAAGTTCACCAGTGGTATTGATTTTTTTAAAAGCAGTTTTCAAGGAATCAGGAAAAGTAAATTCGGTATCTAGTGAGCAACCATTTAGCTGAGTCCTTTGTTTCCCTCTTTTAAAGGAATTTGGACTTTAACTTTAGAATGTGCAAGAAGGCCAAAATAATTTTTGATTACATGATAACAATAAGAAAAATCCAGAAAAATGAAGTTCATATTTATAATTGGGCTAACAACAAAAAGGAATCCCCTCCCCCCATTCATCCAAGAGTGTATACCATACTAATGACTTGTTTGCTAAAAATTTTACAGCTAAGTGACACATCTGAATGACTTAATAGTCATAACAAGTGCTAGTGAATTCTATTAGTAACCCATTATGGATTGATAAGCCACTTATATTTACGTAGAACTTTCCACATTGTGAAATATAAATTAGTATATATTTTCTGAGAGAAGAGCACGCAGGGCAACCAACTAACTCAAGATATTAGGCAATTACCTGCAGGGAGAAGCAGGAATGTGACCACTGAACTAGGAGACATAGCTGGGCAATGATAAGAAGAATTCAGCTGCAATAGTAACAATTAGTGCAGGCCAACTGTGAACTGATTCAAGAAAAAGGAAGGCCTAGAAGCCCAAATAAAGCAGAATTTGCATACTCTACCAGCTTCCCGGCAGAGACTCTACTAGGTGCTCACAGAAACCAATGTGGTGAGAGATCTGACTTTCATCAGAAACCATGCAAGCCAGAAGACATTGGATTAACTGCTTAAAGTACCGGCAGGAATTCTTTACCCACACAGTGAAATTATGATATTAAAAATAAAGTTGAAAGACTTTCTTAAATAAAAATTGAGATAGTTTCCAGTAGGTTTGTGCCATAAAACTTTTAAGACAGAACAAATACATACTATAGAGAAACTTGAATCTACATAGATATACATGTAGATGAGAAGACTAAAAATTAAAGATAAAATGAAATTTATTTTCTTATTTGCTCTAAAATTAAATATCTAAAACAAAATTAGCAACAATGTGTTATGGGTTATTGCATACATAAACTAAGATGTATAGCAACAATAGCACAAAGGATGGGAGAAGGAATTGAAAATATTCAGTTGTGAGAAACACACTACATGTGAATTGAATCAGTATAATAGTAATTGAAGGTACACTCTAATTAAAGATGTCTATGTGTAATCTTATGTGCCCCGCCAGCACAGCTAGGTTCAGTGAGCCTGAGAGGGGGCGGTGAAGGATTGAGAAAAGACAGGCAAGAGAAGAAAGCTGGGTCTGGGTGGGACGATATCTGCTCAGATAGAGAGCTAGCGACAGAGCCACGGCCTGCAAGCCCAGTCTTTATTTTATAACCAGATTCCATGAGGGAAAGTAAGAGCGTGGTCAAGATGTTTACAACATTCTTGTGAGTTTGGAATCTACTCAATTACATGCACCTGATCAAGCTTTGTTTACTTGCTGCACCTCCCGCAGCCCATATCACTCAGCCACATGGGGCTACAGGTTCGGACCATAAGATCAAGCTTGCAACTATAGCCTTTGGCTATAATTGTGCTGGGACTTGCACGAGGCTTTTGCAACAAGAGGATCGTGCCCTCTCATTAGTCCCAGGCTTGAACCTGTCCAAATGCTGTAGATGCTCTCCACAATCTTAGAATGAACATTTAAAAAATTTAAAATGTAGCAACAATGAATAAAAAATAGAGATAAAATGCATTCTTAAAAATAGTAAATTAACCCAAGAGAAGGTAGGAAAAAATAAGAATAGAAACAAAAAAAAATAGACTATATAGAAAGTAGCTAGCAAGATGCTAGATTTTAATTCAATTGCTACCATAATCACTTTAAATATGAAGTTCCTATATGTCAATTAAACAGCAGAGATTTTTGATTTATGTCACCTACACACACAATCTTAGTATGTGCTTCCTACAAGAAACATATTAAATTTAAAGGCACAGATAGATTAAAAGTAAAGAGGTCAAGAAAAATTCATCAAAAGAAAGCTGAAATAGCTATTTTAATTTCAGACAAAGCAGCCTTCTAGAACATGGACTGTTATCCTAAAAATGAAGAACATTTCATAATATTAAAGGGATCAGTTATATAACAAGACTTAATCCTATGTAATAAAAGGCTAATATGCAAATTGTCCCCATGGGCAGGAGTTCAACTGACTGGGAGTTAGATGTGCGCTGACTACCAGTATGCTTCTTCATAAGCAAGTCAATGTTACCTTCATAAGCAATTTGAAGTTAAAGCATTGCATGTTAGATTATATTTATTTAATAAGTCAAGCTGGTTGACTACTTTTACTGTTCCTCAACTGAGTTACGTTGGCAGAGCCTTGAAAGTTCAGTGACCATGTATCATCTGAATTATCAGTTATCATTCTTGTGCAGAAGTCAATGAGGAAATTCTCTATTAATTCTGAGAGGAGACTGCTCAGTTTTACCCATTACTCTGATCTTTTTGAGAAGTTAGCAAAAGATAATTATTTTATCAAACTTACTTCTAACTCAATATATAAAGGGTGTCCCAAAATTCACGCAAGAAGTAATTTTGATAGAAAACACAGGTTTATAATTAAAAATTGTAAATTATTTATTGATTCATAAAGTATACAGTATAAGATTATGTATGGAATAGCATATCGGGTAAATGGCCTCTGAGAGCATCTCAAAATGTCCAATTCTTGACCACGGTGCCGAATTGATGTCCCTGGACTCTCAGCAACACTCACGAACTGCTTCAATGTTTTGTGTTGAAGGACTTGTTGAAGGACGGTCAGAGTGTTTAGGATCACTAATTGATCCAGTCTCCCTAAATTTTTTAATTAATCTCTTCACAGTTGATGAAGTTAAATCACTATTCCGACCATATTTTGCTTGAAAATTGCGAACTGTAGCTGCCAAACCTTCATTATTTTAAAAATATTGCTCAAAAATGAAAATGCATTGTTCTTTCATGTAGCACCCCATTTTTAATAACCCTGAACTGTCAGCTGTCACTCTATCTTTTTCTTTCATTGGCAACCCTTTACAGCACAAATGGTGTAAAATTCAAATCTTGTGTGAATTTTGGGACACCCTTTACATGTTGGTGAATTATCTTGAGCTTAATAATCATTGCCCTACTAAGCCTGGTGTCTATTTTACCAGATTATTTTAATAAAATTTGTTGAAATATAACTACATACTATAAAATGCTTACACATCAAGTATTTACTAGTAATTTTATGAGCTTTGACAAGTTTATATATTTTTGAATCTATGAACACAATTATATTTTAAAGGAAAACAACTGAGTTTCCAATTCAAAAGGTAAATGAGCATAAACATTTACAGGGCATCTGTGGAAGCATGCACTGCTCTATCCTGCCAACTGGTCCAAGTGTGAGAACACATTTCTCCTTGAACCCTGCTCACTATACTAACTGTTGGGAACTCGGTTACTTTATGCTGCTTCACTATGCCAACTGTTGCGTCCGAGTCCCTCTGCCAGGGGCTGGATCTTCTTGGATGCTGGGTGGTAGACAGAGAAGCCATGAGAAGTTGTGGGTATATAAAAAAGTCTTTATTGTAGAAGCTAGTGCTAACAAGGAACTACTAGACAAAAAACAGTCTTTCAAAGTAAAGTCTCACCCAGTAGGTAGCCACACAGGCCAGTTAACAATACATATTTCCTACATGGCAGTAGCCTCTGTCCCTACAGCCATTATCTGAGCAGCCATGTGCTGCCTCTGGATCTACAGCCTCACATAGCAGTTGTAGCTGAGCCCACTTACTTCAGCAGCCTTAGTAACATACTTTAATACTACTTAGACTAAAGATGCTTTCCCCCAAATAATGGCATCAATCATTTGGGTTATAGAAGGGCATGCTAAGGCAGTCTAGATTGCTGTGACCTTGCAACTGCAGACAGTATCTTAGCCTTGGACATCCTGATTAAGATTCCCATGCTCAGAGTGGCCTTGGACATCCAGTGTACTCTGGCATGGTTCCCACAGTATCTCTTCAGAATCCCAATAAATAAAGACAGGAGTTAAAGATACATTTTTAAAAAAAGAAACAATAGGAAAAGATGGTCACACATTGATGAGGAGCCTGATGAGAGACTAAACAAACAGAGAAGTTTACAGTCATGACAGCTGATGGTTTCAGTGGACAGGTAACCCTTAGTATAGAGCAACTCTCTCTTTTCAGTGGGCCAAATTAAAATTGCTTAATTCTTTGTTTTTAAACTCCTCTCATATTCCATAATCTATCCATCAGGAAATCATTATTAGTTCTACCTTCAAAATATTTTCATAATCTAAATCTGAGAGGGAAAGTGTCCACTTTCTCACCACTATGTATGATATAAACTATAGGGTTTTTGTGGATGTTCATTATTAATTTGAGTGAGTTCCTGTCTATTCTTAGTTTGCTAAGAGTTTTTATCATGAACTAGAGGCCCAGTGCATGAAATTTATGCACTGGGGATGGGTGGGGGGTCCCTTAGCCCGGCCTGTGCCCTCTCGCAGTCCGGGACCCCTCCCTCCTTACCGCCCACCTGCTTGCTGCTTCCTACCGCTCGGCTTGCTGCTCCTTAGTGCTGCCGCGAAGGTTCCCACCACCGCCGCTGCACTCGCCAGCTGCCCTGGCCCCTGCTGTGGGTCGGAGCTCCTCTGCTACAGCAAAGGTTTGGGTTCCATTCTGCCAGGGCACCTACTTAGGTTTTGGGTTGATCCCCGGTTGGAGCTGACTGCTGCTCAGGAAGTGACTGAGGACCTTGTGCTCTAGTCATTCTGTGGGGAGCTGGGATTCCATTGCCAACCTGGCCCACTCTGATCCCCACTACCCCTGCTCCTACATCAAGGACGACTTCAACTATGGCAGCTGCGTGGCCTCCGCCAGTGTACACATCCGCATGGGTAGGTCACCCTCTCCGTGGCTCGCCAGGAGTGGCTGCTGCACAGTCGCCCCAGAGGCGGATTTCCGGGTTCCCATGGAGAGCGCCCTCCACACAGGACTCCCAGGGAGAGCTGGGTTGGAGGGAAAGCACTTCGCCTGGAGCAGAGCACCCGTCCTGTGCAGGGCTCGCAGGGTTTGTGTCTCTGATCCTGCCCTCAGCAGCCCCAGCGCTGAGGTGGTGGGCTTTGGGGCTGCTGAGTGCCGGCCCCCCCTGCGGGTTTATGCCTCTGATCCAGCCCCCAGCAGCCCCAGCACCATGGTGGCAGGGCTTGGGGCTGCTGGGTGCTGGGGCTGCGGATCTGTGTCTTTGATCAGGCCCCAGCACCAAGGTGGTGGGCCTTGGGACTGCTGGGTGCCGGGCCTGCAGGTTTGTGTCTCTGATCCCCCCAGCAGCCCCTGCAAGAATAGGGCTTCCTCGGGCTGATTGCACCACCAAGCCCCGCCGCCCAGAGCTGCACACGGGGGTCCCAGTTGTGGGCGGGGCTTAGGCGGCACACAGGGGCCCGGATGGTGGCTCGCGCTGGCCCGCCCTGCCTTCAGTATGCACATTAGCCGCCATTTTTATTGGCCGTTAATTTGCATATTGCACTGATTAGCCAATGGGAGGCGTAGCAAAGGTACGGTCAATTACCATGATTGTCTAGGATGGGTGTTGTATTATGTAATGTTTTTTTCTGAATCTTTGATGTCCGATTTTCAGGTAATTGGGGGTTTTCCACCTATCTTTTGTTTTTGATTTTCAGTTTAATTCCAATGTCAGTTAAGAACATACTTGTAAGTTTTCTATTATTTTAAACTTGTTAAGGTTTACTGTATTGCCAAGAATATGGTCTATTTTAGAGAATGTTACTCATGAGTTTCAGAAAAATATGTATTCTATTACTAGATGGAATATTGTATTGGTGTCAAATTAGATTAAGTTAATTGATAGTGCCATTTAAGTCATCTACGCCCTTACACACTTTTTGCCTATCCAATCTACCAACTACTACTGACAAAAAGGTGTTGAAGTTGCCAACTATCAGCAAGTTTGTCTATTTCTCCTTGTTGTTCTATCAGTTTTGCCTTACATATTTCAACAATCTTTTGTTAGATACATACACATTTAAGATTATGTTGTGTGTTTTTTAAATGGAGTTAACCCCTTTATCATTCTACTGGGTTCTCTTTATTCCTTATAAATATTCTGATCTATTTTTTATGAAATTAGTATAACTACATATTTTTTTGTTTTCCAAGATTTCCTTTTTGGTTTTACTTTTCTGTAGTTTAAATATGATATGACTAGGTATTATTTATTCAATTTTTTTTTTTTTTGGTATGTATACTTGGTGCTCTGTACTCTCAGGGTGAGTGCTCTTTGTTTTTACTTTTGAAAAGTATTCAGCCACTTTTTACTTCATTATTTCTTCTGCTCTACTTTTCTTTCTTCTCCTTCTGGCATTCCAATTACGTGTATGTTACCCTTTTGATATTGACTTAGAGCTCTTGCTTTTTTAAAATTCCTTTTTCTCTTTGAATTTAAATTTAAATTTTGGAAGTTTGTATTCACCTATCACCAAGCATGTCTAGTCTATTGATGAATCCATCAAAGGCATTCTTCCTTTCTGTTACAGTGTGTTTGATTTCTAGCATTTCCTTTTGATTGTTTCTTAGAGTTTCCATTTCTCTGTTTAAATTGTTTATCTGTTCTTTCATGATGTATACATATTTCCATTAGAGAATTTAACATATTAATCATAGTTATTTTAATTTTGTGTCTGATAATCCTAATATCTGTATCATATCTGAGTCTGATTCTGATATTTGTTTTGTCTCTTTACACTGTGTTTTATTTGGTCTTTTGGATTGTCTTGTAAATTTTTTTTGAAAACCAGGCATGTTTTATAGGACAACAGAACTAAGATAAGTAGACCATTGGTGTGAGGGTTTATTTTAATGTGGCTATGATTTAAGCTTAATGTTTTCTGTAGTTTTTGGTGCCTAGTGTCCTTGTTTTAGTCTTCCCTTTTGAGTTTGTTTCCCTAAATACTACTTATCAGAGAGAGTCTGTGTCCTGCAGGCTCTTTCAGCTGTAATTTATTTTTATGTTATTAGATTCTTGCTGATGTGGTGGTCAGGTGTGGGGAGAAGCATGCAATAACTTTATGATTAAATCCATTTTTTTAGTGGGTTTGCATCTCAGGCTATAACTTTCGCTAGTGTTTCTTAGTGTATACCTTCACCCACACTACCTACCCCTTTCCCTAGCTGTAGTATTCTCTATGTCCTTGCTCGCTATTTACTATGTTTGTAATTCTCTCCCTACTCCTATCAGAACCAAGAAGGGATTTTCTAAGATCTTCACTGTGGGAACTTCACTGGTAAATATCTGCAAGAATAACCAATGAAATTGTGGGAATTCCTCTTAGACTGCAGCTCTACCCTCTTCCTCCATCAGGGTTTTCTCACTTTCATGGTAATCCACACTTAATCTCCAGCAACTCATCAAAATTACCATTCAAGTGTTTCTACAGATGCTTGTATCTGGAGTGTCTGCTCCATGTAAAAAGATCAGGGCTGTATCTCTCTGGTTGCACCTATCTCCTCAGATTTTTGCATGGTGTTTTGCCTTGTGATATCAGTGAAAGTAATTGATTTTTAGTTTGTTCAGATTTGTATTATTGGAAGAATAAGGTTGATCACTTATAATCTCTTTACATGTCAGAGTTAAAACTTGATGTAAATTTATTTTTATGTTTGTTTTATTGAATTTATTGTTTGAAGTAACTTTCTTAATGTTAAAACAAATATTTTAAAAACTTTTTTAGTTAAATTCATTTATTTCCTTTTATCTTTGCATTTTTTTCTTCATCTCTATTTTTTTCCTTCTGTTATCATTTATTGTTAGGAATAATTTTGTTGAATATAGCACAACCAATGTGAGCCATTCACTTCTGTTTCTTCATATTACTTTTTTTATATCTCCTATATACTTTGTTTTCATTCTCTTATACATAGAATAGTTTATCAAACATACATTGCACTGTTCATTGTCATTCTTTCTTAAACATAGCTTCTGTTGTGTAACAAAATTATTTGTAATAATGAATAATGGAAGTTAATATTCCATTTTTATGCCAAGCTTTTTTTTCTCATTAGATGACATGATCATGAATCCATTGTAATTAACAAAGTTATTAATTAATTAACAGGAAAGGAGCAAAGTAAAAGCAATAATATAGGCATACTATTTGTGCCAGAAAACTGCAGTTTAACACTCCCCAGATCTGTTCCCTACAGATCCTAGGGGGAAGAGACTAGACAATAAAAGAATATACACATGCCCAGTAAGGTCTGAATGATGTAGGAAAGGTGATTAGCTGTCAGTCACACCTGGGAGGAGGTCATTGGCCAGAATAGACGGGGCCACTGCAGTAGCAGGAAATCTGAAACATAAGCTCCTGAACCAAGGAGTCCCCTGCTTCTCTGGCTTTTGCTGCTCCCACCTGACTCCTGGCTTGCAGGGCTCTCATGTCTACACTCAGCCACAAGGCCCACAGCCATGTGGATCCAACACACAATGGACTGAGGGACTACAATTAGTTTGATGCTGTGCCAGACTCAACTCCACCATGGAATGGAAACTTCGGACATTGGCTTTGCTTTTAGCTCTGCTGGATCCCTAGCTGCACCTTTCCCAGGACCAGTTTAAGGGAAATGGGACATTGGAAACTGAAGGACATCATTCCATGCAAATAAACCTTTCTACAATATTTTATTCTCCCATGGAGGGGCTCTGAAAATTCTTATTCCAGTGGTGCCCCAAGAACCCCACCCCCGCTAGCAACAGATAAATTCCACCCATGCAATTCTTAGATAACAATCATATCACATTTTTCTTTTATTTCCCTAATTTTAAAATTTTTATATAGCATGCAGTTAATGCTTATAAAATGAGAAAATATGTAGGCAACAAAAACAATGCATTATAATGACAATTTTACTTGACTTCACAGAATAAAATCTTGAACAGTGACAAAATTTTCTTCATGTATTCTGATCTTTCTGCCTCTATTTAACCCAAAGATTCAGATTTTATTTGTTCATGTATAATGTATCAGGTCATAGACCACTTATAGGGGGGGCATTTAATTTTATGTTTTTCTTTTATACCTCATTGTCTGGTATTTTTTATATAGTAGATAGTTGATAAATATTGTTGTCAACTAAATTATAATTTAAAAAATGCATATCTCTCAGAACCACCTTGTTCTTGAATTGATTTACACTAAAGCAAATTTTTCTATCTTGTGAATTTATGTTTTTCTAGAATATTATCAACTCATATACTTTGAAGAAATCTTCTTCATTTGCAGGGCAAGGATTAAGTACATAGTCAGCTTTCTTATTCTGATTACCATCTGTGAAATCAGACATTTCATATGTATCCTAGAATTAATGTATCATTCCATCAATATTTAATAAATTTAGAACTATATATTTAAAAATCCTCACAATCTTGAATCATGGTTGTCCTCATTTCTATTTTTCAATATTACTGCTGCCATGGAAAAGAAAAAATTGAGAATTGACCATGATTCTAATAAGAGAATGTTAAAATAAATGGAGTCTCATTTTTACCCTTCTGAAAGAAGATGAAATGTAACATTGATAGTGAAATTGTCTGACCAATTATCATTATCATCTTTAAGAGAACAACATAGTTCTATTGATTTTATAATCATTGTAACAAAAATGGAAATAGTACATGTATAAATCATCCTATGATCATTATAAAAGATGACTTTATAGTATAGTTCTTACAGAATATTCTTGAACAATGAGGGACAGGAAAATAATGGGAAAATAGAAAAAATGAGCATTCCCGGAGTGATGATCACAGCATGAGAAGTCTGTAAATTGAGATTTCAGTTTATGTAAATATTCTAGTCCAGCTTTCAACTTATAGTAAGAAATGATTGCATCTAGCAAGTCTGTAATTAATACTGCCTTACTAAACATAATTTATTTGTTATCATTATTTCCAAATTATAGATTTCTATTTGCTTTTGCATAATACATAGTGCTTAGACATAAATAGAAATTTATGAGATGGAAGTTTATTAGGAGTGAGGATCTGAATCAAAATCTAGTCTTGAGTAATATAATAATTGCTAAAAATAATTAAAATTTCCCTTTTATTGTCTGACAAGGACTTGAGAGCTGTTTTTCTTTCTTCTTTTTGTTGTGGTTGGATTATTTAGATAATTCCTTAATGTTCTTATAATTTTGTTTTCAAAGCCTAGGAAATAACAGACTATATAGCTAGTTTGAGATTTATTTGTGTTTTGTTTTGGTGACTATAAAAACTGCTGATTAGAATAAAAGGCTAAACTTAATTCTCTATACTTTATTATACCAGTGATGGAATGTAAACTTTAGTATTCTTCTCTCATTGTTCATCTTTAGTGACATACTTTATACTAGGAGCCCAGTGCACGAATCTGTGCACCTTGAAAGGAACTGTGGGCCGTTAGGCTGCAGTGGGCACAGGGGCAGATATCGGCCCATCCTCCACACCCCTGCCCGGCCCCTCCCACCATAGCCCCCGGTCCCCTGTCTGCTGGAAGCCCCGCTCCCACCACCTCCGCTCCCATGCAGGGGCAAAGAATTTTCAGTAACCACCAGAAGCTCGTCCCTGTGACAGTGACCAGCACTCCACCTTGGTCTGGTGCCCCTGTTCACCTGCTCCACCATCCTGCCATGGCCGATGCCCACCTGTTCCACACTCTACCACCTGCTGCAGATGCCCGCCATGTTCTGCTTGAGCCCCCTGGTGGTCAGCACACATCATAGCGACCAGTTGTTCGGTTGTTCTGCTGTTCAGTCTATTTGCATATTAGGGTTTTATATATATAGACTAGAGGCCCGGTGCACAACAATTTGTGCACTCGGGGGGCGGGGGAGGGGGGTCCCCCAGCCCGGCCTGTGCCCTCTCGCAGTCTGGGACCCCTCAGGAGATAACGACCTGCTGGCTTAGGCCTGCTCCCGGGTGGCAGAGGGCAGGCCCAATCCCTAAGTGCAGCCCCTGGTCAGGCTCAGAGCAGGGCCGATTGGGGAGTTGGGGCGCCGCCCCGTCATGTCATGCACAGAGCAGGGCGGATCTGGAGGTTGCGATGCCACCCTCAGTCACGCTCAGGGTAGGGCTGATTGGGGGGTTGGGGCACCGCCCCCTGTCACACTCAAGGCAGGGTCGATGGGGAGGTTGCGGCACCATCCCCTGTCACATAGCAGGGCCGATCAGGGAGGTTGGGGCACTGCCCCCTGTCACACACGGAGCAGGGCCGATCAGGGAGGTTGGGGCGCTGCCCCCTGTCACTAACAGAGCAGGGCCGATCAGGGGGTTGGGGGAGCTCCCCCCTGTCACATACAGAGCAGGGTCGATCAGGGGGTTGAGGAGCTCCCCCCTGTCACTCACAGAGTAGGCCGATAGGGGAGTTGGGGCACCGCCCCTTGTCAACACACAGAGCAGGGCAAGATCAGGGGTTGGGGCGCTGCACCCCTGTCACACTCAGGGCCAGGGCCAAATGGGGAGGTTATGGCTTCTACCCTGTTCAACACACAAGAGCAGGGCCCGTGGGGGGGGGGTTGGGGCACCGCACCCTGTCACCACAACAGAACAGGGCCGATCAGGGGGTTGGGAAGCTCCCCCCCTGTCAAACACAGAGCCCCAGGGTAATCAGGGGATTGGGGGAGCTCCCCCCCTATCAGGCACAGAAGCAGGGCTGATCAGGGGTTGGGGTTCCCTTCCCCTTTCAGGAACAAACCGGGGCGAATAGGAAGGTTGGGGCCCCACCCCTTTTCACCAAAAGAACCCCAGGCGGTTCAGGGGTTTGTGCGCTGCCCCCTGTCACGCTGATCCCTGTGCCGGGAGCCTCGCTGCTCCCCTGATCCCAGTGCTGGGAGGCATATTATCCTTTTACTTTATAGAATAGAGGCCTGGTGCATGGGTGGGGGCCGGCTGGTTTGCCTGAAGGGTGTCCTGGATCAGGGTGGGGGTCCCACTGGGGTACCTGGCCAGTCTGGGTGAGGGGCTGAGGGCTGTTTTCCAGGAGAGAGTGACTGAAGCTTCCAACCACTCCTTGTTTTCTTTCTTTCTTTCTTTTTTTTTTTATTCTGGGCCAGCTTTAGCTCTGAGGCTTCGCTGCTGAAAACATTGATACAATGTTTTGGTCCGGCTGGATTTCAGTCCGGCTGGTTTCTGGTGTTTTGTTTAGCTTCTTATTTGCAACATAGTACATAGTTGCTTAGAGTTGCAGTTGAGAGGCCGGCAAGTGAGGTGGGGAACGTTGGAGTCCGCAGCAAGCAAGCCTCATGCTCGCTTCAGTGCCTGGCTGCCTGCCGCCATCTTGGCTGACAGTTAATTTGCATATACTCAATGATTAGCCAATGAAAAGGGTAGCGGTTGTACGCTAATTACCATGTTTCTCTTTTATTAGTGTAGATTACTCCATTACTACCTCACATCAGATCTTATTGAGAACCTAGTCCTAGTTTACATGAATATAATTATATACATAATTGCTTGACTAATTTCTTTCTTTGATGCTAGATTGCAAGACCTATGCCCAACTCTGCTTTTTGGCTCAGACTCATGTTTGATTGTCCAGTGCCTAGTATAGGACCTACAAGTTAAGAGGTACTCAAAAATATTAGAAATATTTAATGCCCATGGCTTGCTTCACCACTGCTCTTTCCTTCTGTGCCGAATACAGACAGGATTTGCTGCCAGCCAACCTGATCCACGCTCAGCGGATTACTTTGGGGCCCACACCTATGAACTCTTAGCCAACCCAGGAAGGTTTATCCACACTAACTGGACAGGCCAAGGGGGCAGCGTGTCATCTTCTTCATACAGCACCTAATCAGACTCCCGTTACTCACCAAGATTCCATAGAAAGGGACGTACCATTTGCCACACAGCACTGCTTACACGGCCCTTTGTCCTATGTTTTATAAGTACCGCGCGCTAACCGATTGCGCCACTGGAGCTCCTATGTTTTGCTCAGATCTTTTAAAATAAAGTATCGTAGGAGACTCCTGAAAACGTCAACCTGACTTGTGTAGCAGTTCTGTGAGTACAGCCATGTCCTCTGGCCTTGCCTCCTGGGACTGACTGGGAATTGTCATGTGCTGGATAGGAGGAGCCAGCTCCTTAAAGCCATCACTGTCCACATGTCACCATGGGTTAGGGAGACCCCCTGAGTTGGCCCTGACAGATCACAAAGAAGGGAAGGGACCTTGTGGAATCTGCTCAGACCAGAACCTTTGTATCATGCAGCCAAATTCTCTTTTCCTCTACTTAATAAAGCTACATTTCAGCTTTTTCTCAAGACAAACACCTTCACTTCCGCCACATTGAGCCACTTCCCATTGGCAAATGTCTGCAACCAGCTTCATGACATTCGAATCAAGTTTGTTTCCTTTTTAGATTTATTGTTTTCTCTTTCTTTTCTTAAGAAAAGATTCTGGAATAATACAAGAACCATCAAAGTTAGGATAATGATTAACTCTGGAGAGAAAAACTAGGAGGTGATGAGGCAGTGAGGGTAGAGGGGACTTGAATGTACTGTGTTTTTTTTCTTTTTAAGTTAGGCAGTGGGTATATGGATGTTCATTGTCACATTCTTTATGCCTTTTTATGTCATATATTTCATAATAAACATTTTAGAGAATTACATTTAAAATACTTAATAAATAATTCAGATTAAAATAATACTAGAATAAAAATATTGATATTAAAAATTTTCAGGTTAGGTTAGCAATCATGTCAAACTTGTGGCCTGCAGGTTGCATGCCGCCCAAAATGAATATTTTTGCAGCCCAGCCAATATAATGGTATGTAAGAAATGTTTTAATAAAAATTTGTAACTTAATTTTTACAATATTATGTTATACATAATTATTAATAATGAACTACAACATTCGCTAATGACTGATTACTATAATCGTGTTGCATTCATTTCCCTTATGCTCCTTATGCACAGGCGCACCATTTCTCTCCACTAATACTAGCAGCGAACATTTTAGCACCTGATTGCCAAGTCATTAGTCTTGTATGACTTGTCTGGTGTGCGCAACAGGAAATATTTTGCTTTTGAATAACATGGAAAACAGGTTTATTTGTATTATGCTTATTAATTTGTGCAGTTATTCAGTGTCTGGTAGGTTAATGTTCAAAAAATAGTAATTTTCATTAAAATGTTCTATTATTTTATGTTAACGATTACTCATTTATTTCAGCCCTTTGTATTCAACATGTCTCTATCGAAATAAACCTACATTTCTATGAAAATTGAAGCTTTTTTTTTTAGGGAGGGGGCACATAAGCTTAAACCTTGTTTATTTGGTCCATGTTAGCCTTTGAGTTTGACATGCTTGGGTTAGATAATAGTCACAGCAATTAACTTATTTTATCTACTTCATTTATATTACAGAAAATGTAAAATCACAATCCAATTCATTTTACTAGGGCTCAAGTATTATTTCTCACTACCTCATACTTTCCATCACCCCTCAGTATGGGTTACAATTTACATCTAAGTTAACTGACCATTTTCTTATGCTTTTATATCTCCAAATAATTTAATTCTGTAAGACTCAAGATGTCCTTAGACAATAGACTTGGAATACAATCCCATGTCAACAAGTATTAAGTTGTATTTGGCAGATGTTTGTATGGACTAATGAGAATATTTTCTCCAAGGACTAGCATTAATTTAGATCAATGTTGAAGTTTTAAGTTCTTTTTTATAAAAAAATATAAATTTGCTTAAGTAGTAAGATAAACACTCATTTAATATACTCTCATACCCAAACACAGTAGGGTTCATGAATATAAAATTCAAACATAGACAAAGCTAATATTCTATATGTAAGTAAGGAAAAATAAATTAAAAGTTAAAGATATTATTTATCTCTCAGGGGCCAACAATGTCCTGACAGGTCTTCCGTAACCTTCAAATATGAGAGATGTTCTATCTCCCAAGCTCGCTGTTGGGTAATGGGGTAATTGTGTCTTTGTTGTTAATATTTATAATTAGCACATGTATTGTGTTTTCTTTTATACTCATGAACTTTTTCATAATAAAAACCCATTTTAAATAGTTAACTATCTATTACAATTTCTGTCCAGTCTTGACAAAACTTTTATGACTATTACACAACTTCTCAGTAGTAAGAGTATTTGATTTTAAAAATTACCTCAGTTCTTCTGAACTATTGGATTTAATACGATAATGTAAATTGAAAATAAAATTAGTAATAAACATGCTACTCTGGGAGGAAATGATCAGTTTAATCAATAGAAAAGTAAACAGCACTGATATTAAGTGATAACAAATTAATTCATAGAGGATGATAGTTTACAGAAATAAGGGAACATGAAAGATAACTTATGGTTCCCTGAAGGAGCAGAAAAGAAATTTGGTATAGAAATATGTATATACAACTGAGAAGGCTAAAATAATTATACGGCAATATTTCTTTTGGTACTAGAAAATAATGCAAATTGAAATTCAGAATGTTGTATAATTCTTTAAGTGATTCTTAAAATGGCATTTTATATTAGAACCAGAGGAAGGACTGCAGGCAGTTGGCCGGCCAGCCACATCCCAGATCAGGGTGTTGGGGGCTGGTTGGGGGCTGGGCTGGCTGGGGTTGGAGGGCTGATCAGGGCCTGGATCAGGCTGGTTGGCTGCTGCAGTGTGCATCATAGTCACTGGTCATTCTGATAGTTCTTGTCATTCTGCCATTCTGGTCGCTGGGCTTTTATATATATTGATATTAGAAATATTAAAATGATATGAAACATCTTCAACAGTTATATGTGTATTTCTTATAAAGTAGCACAAACATTATTTTAATTTTTATTGAATTTATTGGGGTGACATTGTTTAATAAAATAATATAGGTTTCAAATGTACAATTGTATAATAGATCATCTGTACATTGTATTGTGTGTTCACCACCCCAAGTTAAGTCTCCTCCCATCATCACATCATCACTGATACCCCCTTTTCCCTCTTTTATCTCTCCCAGCCCCCTTTCCCTCTAGTAATCACCATACTATTGTCTGTGTCTCTGAGTTTGGTTGCTTTTTGCTTAATTCATTCACCTTTTTTCATTCAGGCCCCCAAATCCCCTCCCCTCTGATAGTTGCCTGTTATCTGTATCTATGATTCTGTTTCTATTTTATTTGTTAATGTATTTTGTTCATTAGATTCCACATATAACTGAAATCATATGGTACTAGTTTTTCTCTGGCTAGCTTTTTCCACTTAGCATAATAGCTCAACATCCACCCATGCTGTCACAATAGGTAAGATTTCCTTCTTTTTTTACAGCCAAATAGTATCTCATGTAAATGTATCACAGCTATTTTATCCATCAGTAGATGAGTGGACAGAAAAAGCACCAGCATTATTTGCCTTATTGCAGTGTGCCAGCAATTTCTTCTGCTCTTGGTGTTGTGGGGAGGAATTCCCCACCAGTATAGAACACTGTCATAAATTATCTCAGGAATTTTAGTTGTAATTTTTTGGCCTTCTGTATTATCCATGGTATATTATTTTCTTAAATCTTAAGGTTCAAAAGTTTATTTAAATTAATTAATAATCCTATATAATAAAAGCTTAATATGCTAAATGTCCCACTGTTCATTTGACCGTTCAGCTAGTCACTATGATGTGCACTGACCACTAGGGGGCAGATGCTCTGACCAGTAGGTTAGCTTGCTGCTGGGGTCTGGCCAATCAGAATTTGGCGAGATGAGCCCGACATGCCCTAGAGCTCTCCCGTGTAGTCCCTTCCCATCGTGCACTGGTGGGGTCCCTTGGCCTGGCCTGCACCCTCTCGCAACCTGGGACTCCTCAGGGGATGTCAGAAAGCTGGTTTAGGCCCGATCCCCGCAGGCTAGGCCGAGGGACCCCACTGGTGCACAAATCCATGCACCGGGCCTCTAGTTATATATAATTAAGAATACATTTAATTTATAAAATATAAGTATAAATCATTTATAAATGGTATAGATATTTCATATGATTAACAAAAAGAAGCCCTCATATACACACACTGAGACCAGAAAACCAACTCACTATTGTTTTTTGTGTGTTTTTTAAGAAAATTACTTTATTCTAAATAAATTATAAGCAATAACATTACAAAAGCTGGTTTAAGGAGGTAACACAAATATCAGCCCAGCCCCAAAATTTATTCCATGTAATTGAACTTCTGTACAGTAAGAACACCCTCTTCCCTTAGAAATCTGAAGTAAAGAAGCCACTAATGATAGAGCAGAAGTTTAAGTAGTGGTTTTACACTTTAAAATGTCACTTGCAATTATATTTTTCTGCTAAGTTAACTCGGTGAGGAGCAATAATTTTTCATTTCTTCAATTTGAACTCCTTGATTAGGCTACTCCATTTGCAAATCTGCCCTGTTTCAGAACCTCCATGAAATCCTTACAGAGCTTAAGGTCACCCTGGTTTTGGGCACACTCCAAACACTGTTTCATCTCACAGTGACCAGGTGAAACTGCTGCTGCTGCTGTAAGAAGGCTGGGTCCCCTGAGCTGCTGGGAAATGATGCTGAGCCTGGAGGGAGGGCTCAGCATTTACTTTCATTGCAGCTCCCAGTGATGGCTCAGAATTCTAACTTTAACTCATCCCTTAATTATCTGTCTCTCATTTCACCGCCACTATTTTGAAATGCTCTATTCTCTCTAAATTTTCTTTAAGACCATCAATTTACTACTTTCATAAAATATACCTTGAAAAATTGCATCCATTCTTAGTTATATTTTTATTTTAACCACATTTTTAAATGTACACTAAAAGCTAGCCTAATTGTCTATTAATGGAATATGATATTAATTAAATTTCCAGATTGTGTCTGAGTTAACAGAAATTTTACTCTGCACTCCATAAATTTGGCAGTTTCTTTATGTTTTACTAAAGAGTCTATGAGTTGTTTTCAGGATTTTTAGAGATTGACCATGAAAGCAGAAAAGCATTTTTTTCTGTATAACATGGGATAGAAGTGGATTCTGTTGAAATTGTTTTAGTCAAAAGACACTTACTTTTTATCTGGAACTGTTAAAAAATTGCTACAGGATAAATTTTGGCTATTCTTAACTTATTTTAAGATAAATAATCTGAGAAACTAAAAATATATACTTTAAGATGTTACTAATTAAGTTAATTTATTCATTCATTTAATAAATATTGGCTAAATACCAATCTTGGGCATGATATTTTTCCAGGATGAGGAGTACATCAATAAACACGCATATAAGCATAACTAATGGACATAAGACACTGGGGGGTAAGGGAGGGCAGGGGATTGTCAAGGGCGGGGGGTGGGGGGAGGACACATATGTAATACCCTTTGTAATACTTATTATAATATTTTTTAAAAGAATAAAAAAAAAGAAAAAAAAATAAACACGACAGGAAAACATTCCTACCCTTATAATGCTTGGATTGTCTCCCAGTGTTACTATGGCTTTTATGACATATTGAAAATTATAATCCATTTTAAAATTAATTGGTATAAGCCTTTGCCACCCCTCTAAGAGATCTCTGTTTCTTCTGATGGAATTGAACAAGCTCAGCTTTCATCCAATTATTTGAAATAGCATCTTTCACATACGACTCCTATACACACAATCAGGTTTGTATCTAGATGTGCTGCCCCTTTGTTGATTACCCTAATGCTTTTCATCCCAGGGCCAAATGATTGTCATGAAAATGCTAGGGCAGCCCCTCTCCAGAAGCAGCGGGGCTGTTATCATGATCATTATTACTACCTGGCACCAATGTTGGAGCATAATTCAGCAGGTGTCTTTATTCTGCTAAGATAAACTGTATTCTAGGGGAACAAGTGAAAATTGTTAATTTTACTGAGAATGTGTTCTAGAGGAAGGCAATATTGGGTAATAATGGTTAACAAGTCACATAAAACACTTCGCCTCTACCAAAATTGATCTCTTCTAATTCTCTCTCCTTTGTATTTTCAGTCAAATTTCCCAGCCTCCAGCCTTTTGGCTTCAGCCTTCATCCTCCTCAAACACGTTATGCTTAGTCCTTCATTTGCATGTAAATTTACTTAGTTCAGCCCTGGCTCTTTCAAAGCCAATAATTAATAAGAAGGTAAAAGATTTTTACTGAGCATGCATTTGTGCGTAGGAAACTGATGTTCCAATTATTAAAAACTACCTGATTTAGAGAAGAAAAAGTAGGGGTGATAGTTAAGTAGTGGTAGAAGGGTCATGAATTATAAATAATGAAAACATCTTTTGGTTTATTTTAAATGCAATTTACAAAACAAAACACTTTCCTGCCCAATCAAAAACATTAAGACTGCAGCCAATATATTATAGGAAGTACTTACAATGAGCTGGACACATCATGTGACAGATATATTATTTATTTTCTAGTTGAAAATACTAAGTTCAGAGAGATCACACAAATTGTTCAAACTTAAATTACTACTAACCGGCAGAACTGACCTTTGAACTCATATCTGATCCAAAACTTTTAAATACTATTCTTTATATGTATTATGTTCTGATATCTGAAAAAATTTGGGCCCACTCAATAACCACTAATGTAAAGTTTTTTCTATGTCCTTGATTGCTGTTCTTTCAGAAATTATTTAGCATCTAATGAAAGTAAATAATTAAGATTGGAAACATACCTATGCCTAAAGTAATTAGACTTTGATATATTATATTCATAAGTATGTACATGTGGTAATTAGTGTTATGTATCAAATTGGCTATACTATATTACCCAGTGATTTAATCAAACATGGTCTAGGCATTGTTGTGAAAGCTGTTTTTTGATATGGTTAACATATAATTGCATTTAAGAAAATGAGTTGATTTTCAATAAGGAATATTATCCTCGATATGTGGATGGTCATCTTTCAATCAGTTGAAGGACTCAAGAGCAAAAACTAAGGTTTCCAGAAGGAGAAATCCTGCCTGAGTTTCCAGCTTTATGAATTTTAGACTTGCCAGCTACCACTTTGCATGAGTTAATTCCTTAAAATAAATCTACATGTATATCCATATCTATATTCATGTCCATAATTTTATATAAAATAGGAGTAGATATGTATGGTTATTTATACTCAGATACAATAGGAAACTAATGTGTATGCATATATATGTATTATATAGTATAGGATATGTATATTATTTATATGATATATTACATATGTATTATATATGCATAGGATATAAATGTTTGCATATATATGTATTATGTATGTTAAGAATATATATATACACATATTACTATCCTTTGATTTTTAATTCTCTGGAAAAGTCTGTATGACATAGTACTTAACCTGATATCTTAGTGCAAAGAAATTTTCCCTACAACAAATATTTAGAGATGTCAACTGTTTTCTAGTCTATGTTTTCTAGACTACAGCAATGTCATTGATTGTGTGGATCATGAAAAGCTATGGGTTACTCTGAAAGAAATGGACGTGCCTCAGCACTTCATTGTCCTGATGTGTAACCTGCATTGTGGACAGGATGCCACTGTCAGCACAGACTATAGAGACAAAATTCTTTCCTATAGGTAAAGGTGTCACAAAGGGAGCATTATATCTCCATTTTATTTAATCTGTAAGTACAACATATCACATGAAAAATTGGGCTAAATTCTGAGGAAGGAGGAATGGAAGTTGGTTGAAGAGATATCAGTAACTTAAGACATTCAGATGATGCCATATTATTGGCAAAAAGTAATAATGATTTAAATTGACTTGTGATAAAAGCGAAAGAAAGTGCCAAAGCAGGACTGCATTTGAACATCAAGAAGACAAAAATCATGACTATAGTAGAAATAAACAACTGTAATATAGACAATGAGGACACTGAAAATGTCCAAGAACTTGCTTACTGTGGTTCAGTCATCAAGTCAAACTGAGACTGCTGCCAAGTGATCCAGAGAAGGCTGAGACTTGGAAGGGCATAAGGGAAGATTCAGGAAAGATCATTAGGAGCAAAGATGTGTCATTAGAGACCAAAGCTAAGACCATCCACACCCTCATACTCTAAGTTGCCATTATGGATGTGAAAGTTTGTTAGTGAAGGAGGTTGATAGGAAAAAGATGGATTCATTTGAATTATGGCCTTGGAGGGGAGTTCCATGGACACCCTGCACCACCAGAAAGATGAACAAGTGGGTCCTGGAGCAAATTGAGCCTGAAACATCACTGGCAGTAAAAGTGACCAACTGAAGCTGTGCTGCTTCTGGTGCATGATGAGAAGGCAGGGGTATTCGGAATAGACATGAATGCTGGTAAAAACAGAAGGCAGAAGGAAAAGAGTAAGGCCAAGTAGGAGAGCGACTGACTACATAAAAGAAGCCATGGGCATGAGTCTACAGGAGCTGAGCAGGGCTGTTAGGACAGAGCATTGTGGGCATCACTCATTCATAGGGTGGCCAGGAGTCAGAGCCACTCAACAGCATATTACACACACACTACTATACTCATTGTACTGAAACAAATAAGGACATTTTAAAATTGTATTGCATAACAGAAGTGACTTAGAAAGCATTTCTAGTTGCAGAAAAAACACGTTTAAATAGTTTATTTTTAGATCATAAATTCTATGGGTAAACTTCATTCTCAATTAGTTTAATAATTTATCAGCAATTTGATAATCTCTAAATATTTATAGTTTAGTTGTAAATAATTTAAACAAACATATATATATATGACAGTATCATATATTTATGTGAATATACACATATATAAAATTAAATATAATTATGATATTTTGAAACTGATGTGAAATAATTTCTCATTAAATTTCCTTCTCTACTATAAGGTAATTTTTAGTAAATAGTTTTAGAATTTCTTAAACATTTGTCTAATTTAGTTACTGACTCATCTAGAGAAATGAACTTAGTTCTAAGCATCATCATCACAAACTGCCTAGGCAATTATTTAATTAATATGAATTTAACAATATATACACACACAAAAATACAAATGTACATGCATAGACTATAAAAGCACTGTAGTAAGTAAAGCATGCTTTGTTATTTAGTAACTTCAACAGTAAATTACTTTATTACCCAATATAAAGACAAGTTTATTGAATTTAAGTTTATTTTTAAAATTACAAAATATATCATTAAATAGATCCTAGAAGAGTGAATGATCTATCTCTAGGGTTTTTTTTTAATGAATTATTTTCTTAGTTAATTTAAGTAATGCATTTAATAATGCAAGTTATTCTTCAAAACTATTATTCTAGGTCAATATTTTTAGGTTCAGCATAGCTATGCCATGATTCAAGTAAAAAATCTGAAGAGTCCTTGGCAAGAACCAAGTAACTGATAAATGATAATAGTGGTAGAGTTAAGGCTCCCCCGTATGGTTATTTTCAGGCATCTGGTGTTATTTGTTTCAACATCATTTTACATATATTTGGATAAAACAAGCTATCTTATATAATAAAAGAATAATATGCAAATCGACTAAACAGCAGAATGACCAGTCACTCTGATGTGCACTGAACACCAGGGGGCAGATGCTCAATGCAGGAGCTGCCCCCTGGTGGTCAGTGCACTCTCACAGGGGGAGCGCAGCTCAGCCACAAGCCGGGCTGATTGGCTGACAGTGGGTGAGTGCAGCGACCCGCCTCCTCATCTGTCAGACATGCCCTAGGGCTTCTGGACTGCGAAAGGGCACAGACCAGGCTGAGGGACACTCCCACCCCCAAGTGCATGAATGTCTTGCACCAGGCCTCTAGTTTTGAGATAAAGGGCTTTTAGATTTTCATTTTGACATTTGTATCACCACCATTGCTTGGATACATGGCATTTTTAAAGTGTGGCTGATTTAATTCTGTTGTATAAAAAATATTGAGATTTTTCAAGCAGAGCCATTGAAAATCAATCTTTATAAATCTAAATTATGTTGTTACATTTTCACATATGTATTTGTACTTTACGATAATATAATGATAGCTATAAATTCATCAAAATTACTTGGGGCATAACAGAGAGACTATACTATAATTATATATAGCTGTAATATTTATCTTCATTTAATATGCAGTATCAAAATAGGAAAAACAAAGTATTTAAAAAAAATATCAAAATCACCATAATAAACTATGCTTCTCCTTAGAGAAAAAGAAAGACATTACTCTGAGATTTCTCAAATTAAGCATTCATGAATTATAGCCATCTAAGTATTTTCTCACCCCTTTCTGTGCACTTTATGAAGCTTTAGTTCCGTTACAGATTGGCTTAGAACAGGAACCGCCAGGTGAATTAAATACCATCTGTGATAAAATAAAAGTCACAGTTAGTATTTAGGAAATGAAAGAAGACGTCTTTCCCTGGAGAGTTTCAGGATTGCTGGAATGAGCATGCTTTTGCCTGTTGCTCTCACTTCAGTCGGATTTTCAATTGAATCTTGGGCTACTTGAATCATTCTCTGAGATGCAAGGTCACTAAAATACCCAAAGGAAGGAAAGGATATTTCCAGAATTCACTGATAAAGCAGCATCTACATTAATAATATAATAATTGAAGAAATAAATGACATTCACAATTAAGCTCTTCAGACCAAGATAAAGCTATCATCCTGCACAGTATCTGATTTCATTTCTCTGGGTTTGCAGCTGTCGCTTGACTAATTTAAATTGTACTGCATTGCACACCCTAGGTAGACTGCAAGGGAACCTGTCATTATTTCTATTAGATTAGCAGACATTATATGGGTCACTATAAACATGACTATAATGTATTTTTTATAAAACCCATTCCATTAACCCTGAAAGGGTCAGGATAATAAGTCATAGAAGACTATTATCCACTTTGAATTTATTCTTGTGTATGGTATAAGTCGGTGATGTAGTTAATTTTTTTGCACATACCTGCCCAATATCCCCAACACCATTTATTGAAGAGACTGTCTTTGTATGCTCTTGCCTACTTTCTCAAATATTAATTGAGTATAATGGCTTGGATCAATTTCTGGGTTCTCTGTTCTGTTCCATCGTAAACTCAAAATGGATAAAATATTTAACTGTAAACATGAAACCATACAAATCCCAGAAGAAGCCATAGGAAGCAAAATCTCAGACATCTCAGATGCCGTCTTTCTCGGATGGAGCATTCCTCATCCCTACAGTATAATCCGGGAAGAATGCAATAGGCCTACCCTCTGGGCTCCCTGTTGCTCCCCCTGCAGAACCTGCACCCTGATGAAGAGTCATCTCCCTGGGCCGGTGTGTAGATGTATAGGGCAGACTCAGGGTCTCAGTAACTGAGTTGTGTGGTTTCGGGATGGGGGTCATTTCTCACTTTCCTCTGAACTGACTGAGACCTCCCCTTCATGGGATACCCACTAGCCTAATCCTCCCAACTACCGCAGCCCTGCACTGCTCAGATCAGCCTCCTGACGGAATCTGGGACACACTGAGTTGTGTGACTATAGGTTGGGGGCCATTTTTCCCTCCCATGTCCAAACAGTGCAGAGCAGTCCGATCACACGGGCAAATCTTGGTCTGTTTGGGCCTGATAAGCTACTGGAATCACCCAGATGACTCCCTGAGACCCTGTCCCACCACCAAGGTGGATGAGCACACAGCAAGTGGCAGCTAGTCTTGGTGTACGCTTCAGCATTGGCAGAGTGGCCTCAGACCCAGCATTGGCACTGAGTTAGAACCTGTATCAATATGGTGACTACTGAGAACCTATTTTATGCACCTCTAGTAACATCAGAGGCTCCTTAAGTGACTGAGCCTAACAGGCAACACACAGGCAGGGGAAGGTGGAGGTGGGTCTTGGGGAGCCTCGGGAATTTTGCTGACCTGCCACCAGGAACATTATAATGAATAAAGAAATTTAAGAAGGTACAAATAAGTGAAAGCGCATTCTGTGTTCACTAATAGGAAGAATTAATAATATTAAAATATCCACACTATATATTTTATAAACAAGTCTTTTATTAGAAAGATTTATGCTAATAATATTGAGCTAGTTTGAATCCCCCCCCCCCCAAAAAAAAATGAATGAAAGATTTAATATTTTTACTAGCCTCAAAAAGCTCTTTTCAAAGGAAGTGATATTTTTGCTTATCAGCTTCAGTAACTTTTAATAAAGACAGTGGGGAATTTAAAATGCTGGGGAAAAAAGCTCAGCAGGAAGTAACAATGAAGGACTAGCCAGGTGAAAGCATTGTAAGATAAGCCAGTGGGATGTAATTATTATGGTGCTATTATGGTAGGTGTGTTATGTTCAAGAGTAGTAACATCAGATGGTAGGAAATCAATGGAGCCACAGGATCACAAATCATTGGGGAAAAAACATATATCATTTGCACCAGTTATTCTTTATGTGTGTTTTTCACTTGAAGGACTGAAGTGAAATTTCAATCGGCCTATTTCACAGGTACCAATTTTGCCTTTATATAATACTTCTACCCTTAATTTTCCATAAGAAAGTTAAAATTCAACTCAAATTATATATGTAATACTTTTGTGTGTGAATGTTGAGTTACGTATTTGTTTTAAATGCAGGAGTTATTGTTTTGTATTTCTAGAAACATGTATTTTATTCCTAGTGAAATAATACAGTTATCTTGTTTTGGAATGGAGAAAGAGGGATATAAGTATAGAATATTTACAATAAGAAATGGGCCTAAGTATCAGTAATTGCTATCAGAATTATCCTATCAGCATCCACACATGTAGGACAATATATGTGAAATAATGAAATCATGGTTTTAGTGTTCTGTCACTTGGCAACAGGTAGAAAATACTGAAGAGAGTGAAAAAGAAGTGGGTCTTACTTTGCCCAGCTTACTGTCTGAGGCAGTTTGCAAGCTTTAAAAACAAATGGAAAAGATAAACAGAGACTCAGAGACCTGTGGGATAGCTCAAGTGCACCAAGATTCATGGGATGGGAAATCAAGAAACAAAGGAGAGAAAGAGGTGAAAATATATTTTTACACCCTAGATATATACAATGTTTATTTGGCAAACTTCTTTAAAGCTGGAAAAAATATATAATCTTTGCTAAGGATAAACCAGGGTAGACATAATATAGGAAATTAGTTAAGGATTTTTTTCATAGTTAGTGAATATTTTCTGTTATTCTATAGCTTGACCTTGCACCTGCTTAAGAAGACCTTTCGTGAGTCATTTTTTAAAAATTTTAATAAAGTCCAATAATAATGGTTTTTTCTTTTATGGATCATTGTTTTGTGTTATCTAAGAACTCTTCATATAAAGTTCTTTTCAAAGAACTGTTTCCTCAGACAGAAAAGCTGCTTTTCTGTCTTCCATTGTATTGATTTCTGCTTTTTTTGGTATAAAAGTGCACAGTTTATTGTGCAGAAATTATTCTTCAATAAAGATGATGAAAATGAATAAAATGCAGAAGGTGTTGCTCTTACTTCTACCCTGTGAATTCCAGACCTGCATATTCTGGCCATCAGGAGAACAGAAATAATGAGTATAGGTTCAAAATACACACTAGTTCTCATAAGATATAACTCCAACATCTCTTTGTTTGCTATAACTAAACCTTTAGTAGGTCATTGCATTGTCCCAGCAGAAAAGTTGATTCCATAGGTGTAAATCTTTCAGTATGACCTTTCATACTGACCTTCTTTCAGTATCAAATGCATTGTTCTTTTTTAAAATTTGTTAAAACTGATCAACTTACATTCATTACATTGACAAGTACTAGTAGCAATCACCCAAATTCTGTAGTTTACATTAGGGTTTCCTCTTGGTTTTGTACATTCCATGAGTTTGGACAAATGTATAATGACATTAAGTAGCATACAGAGTATTTTCACTAAAAATAGTCTGTGTTCTAACAATTCGTTGTTCCTCTCACCCCTTCCAGCAACCACTAGTCATTTTACTATCTCCATAGTTGTGCCTTTTTGAGATGCATTTTCCATAATGTTGGATTCATGCAATATATAGCCTATACGGACTGACTTCTTTCACTTAGTAATATTCATTTAAGTTTCCTCCATGTCTTTTTATGGTAATATCGCTCATTTCTTTTTAGAACTTAATATTCCATTTTCTAGATGTATAAAAGTTTAATTTTTCATCTACTGAATGACATCTTGGTTGCTTCCAAGTTTTGTCAATTATGAATCAAGCTGCTATAAACATCTATGTGTAGTTCTTGTGTGAACATTAGTTTTCCACTCCTTTGGGTGAATATCAAATATAATTGCTGGATCATTTGGTGAGAGTATGTTTAGTTTTGTAAGAAATTGCCAACTATCTTCCACCAATGTATGAAAGTTCTTGTGTGTCACCAGAACTTGGTGTGTCAGTATTCTAGGTTTTATTTTGATTTGTATTTCCCTGATGATATTTGATGTGGATGGTGTGGAGATCATTTATATGCTTATTTTTCATCTGGATATCTTCCTTGGTGAGGTGTCTGTTAAGTTCTTTGGCCCATTCTTAGGTTACTTCTTTTATTATTATTTAGTTTGAACAGTTCTTTGTATATTTTGGAAGAGTCCCTTATCAGATGCATCATTTGAAAATATTTTTTCCTGTCTTCCAATTCTCTTCACATCATATTTTACAGAGCAAAAGTGTTTAATTCTAATAATGTGCAGTTTATCAAGTATTTCTTTCTTGGATCACATCTTGGTCTTATATCTAAAAAGTTATCACCTCGGGCACTGAAGTCATTTATATTTCTCTTATGTTTTCTTCTAGTAGTTTTATAGTTTTCCATTTTATATTTATGTCTATGACCCATTTTAAGTTATTTTTTGTGAAGGATTTAACATCTGTGTTCAGATTTATTTTTATTGTGTAGATGTCCAGTTGTTCCAGAACCATTTATTGAAGATACCATCTTTGCCTCAATATATTGCCTTTGCTCTTAATAAAGATAGTTGACTATGTTTGTGTGGTTCTCTAGTCTGTTCCACTCATCTATTTGATCATTTTTCACCAATATCAAACTGCCTTGATTACTATAGCTTCATCAGTCCTCCAATTTCATTCTTGGTTGTATGTCAAGTATTCTATATTTGGGTCTTCTCTCTATATATAAAACTTTAGCTTCAGTTTGTCAATTCTGTGATTTTTATTTTGTTTGTATTGAATCCATAGATCAGTTTGGGAAGGACTGACATTGTGACACTATTGAGCCTTTCTATCCATGAACATGGAATATCTCTCTATTGTTTATTCTTTGATTTCATTTATCATGGCTTTGTAATTTTCCTCATATAGATCTTACACATGTTTTTATCATTATTAGACACTTCTTTCTTCTTACTTTGAGTTTATATTCATTTTTCTTTCAAAGTTCTTGAGTAGAAGCTTAGATTATATACTTGAGCCATTTCATCTTTTCTAACATGAGCATTTAGAACAACAAAATTCCTTTTTTGCACCATATTTTTATGTTTTACAAATTTCTATAAGTATATTCATTTGTTTGGTTTACAATAATATAAGATTTTCCTTCAGAGTTCCTTTCCAGCCATGAATTATTCAAAAGTGTGTATTTTGTTTTTTAGTTTTTGGGTATTCTATTATCATTCTGTTACTGATTTTTAGTTTGATTCCTTGGTGTGAAAGAACATACTGTCTATTATTCAATTACTTTAAATTTGTTGAGATTTTTGTAATAGTTTATCTTGGTAGATGTTTGGTGGGCACTTAAAAAGGATATGTATTTAATTTGTTGATATAATATTTTATAAATATTAATTAGATCCCAAAGATTAATTATGTGGTTGAGTTCATATATATTCCAGATAATATTCTATCTAGTTTTTCTATCAGTTCTTGAAAGAGGTTGCTAAAAGTCTGACTATATTTTTGAATTTGTCTATTTCTTCTTTTAGTTCTATAATATTTTTTGCACTACATATTTTACATTTCTGTTGTTTGTTGCATACACTTAGGATTATGTTAAGAACTTTTTTATCATTTTCCTTTGTCATGGAGATCAGATATGATATAAAAATGGAAATATGTATTAAAGAAGTCTCTCTGGTAGCTTGGATTTGAACCTGTCTATGCTCTTTTGTGTCTTTGGAACATCTTTTTTTTTCTTTGTAAAATTCATCAAAGCTGACATTCCTATCTTCTGTCCCCTTAACATCTCTAAACAAAATAGGACTCAAAAGCTATTGTTGGGTATTAAATCAGGTGATTAACAGCATCAGAACATGTGCTAGTTCACATTTTCCCTTTTCTGGAAAGTGAAAGTTTTATATTGGAATGGAGACAAAATTCCAAGTCCTGCTTTGTTCCCAATAGGGTGGGTGGCTTTGCACCTGAACTTGATGATATTAACCTACACACGCAAAACACCTTATATATTTTATCATAATTGGAATTGATTTAGTATTATTCTGAAATAGATTTATTTTTGATGTTTGATTGATGAATGTTTTTAAGCTCTGTTCTTCCTACTCCCTTTCTGCTTCATATTTTGGCAAGTTGACAAAAGCTTATGTGCTGCTTCCTTTGGGGTTAGCAGGAGAGTCAAGTCATACAAATATCAAGGCACCCTGCACCTGGGAACCGTAACCCTGGTCCTACCCCTAACCTCAATAAGAATCCCAAGCAAGTTTCACTTCTTTGCTCTCCTGAGCCATTTTTGGATATTCTGAAAGGCTTGCACTATTCTATATATAATAATAATAATCTTTGTTGTGTGTACGTGCGGTGTCATCAGCTTCAACATTCAAAGAAAATTTTGGACAGAAGTCCATCCTTCTTTTCTAGAAAAGACACAACAACTGAGATACGTTAAGTTACATATTGAAGAATTTCCACTTTTACATTAAATAAGAGAACTAAATTGAGGATGAATAAAGTGGACAAAATATATTAAAATAAAATTTATAAAAATTAACAACTACAGTACCAAGACACTGGGAAGAGAAGGTTATGGTAGGACAAAACATTGGATGATAATTTTTGGAATCATATATTCAATAAAGTACTTGTACTCATAATATTTAAAGAATTCTCAAAAAATCAGTAAAAGAATATCAATTAAAAATGGATACAAATATTTAAACAGATAAATCACCAAAGAAGATATATTGGAGGCAAATAAGGACAAAAGATGCTCAATATTATTAGTCACCAGGGAAATGCAAGTTAAACCACAGTGAAGTATCACTGCATATTTATTTGAATAGCTAATATTTGAAAGACTGATTATATAAATTATAATAAAGGAGTTAGAGCAATTGGAACTCTCATACACCACTTATGGGAAGGTAAAATGGTATAACCTATTTGGAAAGCATTTAAACTACACATTCATCCACCAAATGACCTGATAATTCCACCCTTATCAGAATTAATCAGAGTAAGGAAAAAAAACATATGTCTATTATCACACTTGTTTAAAAATGTTTATATCACTTTTATTTGTATTAGACAGAAATTGAAGCAACTAAAATATCCATCATTAGGTGAATAGATAAAGAATTATGTTACATCCATATTATGAATAAGAATATTGGTGTGGCTCAGTTGGTTGGGTGTCATCCAAGCATCAAAAAGTTGCTAGTTGGATTCTCAGTTAAGGCACATGCCCAGAGTTGTGGGCTGGATCACCAGTCGGGGCATGCAGGAGGCAGCCCTTCAATGTTCTGCTTTCATATCAATATTTCTCTCTCTCTCCATCTTCTTTCCTCTCTCTCTAAGAAAATCAATACAAAAAGAATATTACTCAGCCCCCTAAATTAATTGTTGATACAAAAAAACACCATGGATAATTCTTGAAATAATTTTTTAAAAATATATTTTATTGATTTTATACAGAGAGGAAGGGATAGGCATAGAGAGTTAGAAACATCCATGAGAGAGAAACATTGATCAGCTGCCTCCTGCACACCCCCTCCTGGGAATGTGCCCACAACCAAGGTACATGCCCTTGACCAGAATTGAACCTGGGGCCCTTCAGTCCCCAAGCCGACGTTTTATCCACTGAGCCAAACTGGTTAGAGCGTTGAAATAATTTTGATGAGTGAAATATATCAGTCAAAAATTAAAGAGAAGTACATAAAGTATGAGTCAACATTTGTAAAACTCTGGACAAGGCAAAAAATCTTTTGTAACAGAAAGCACATTGATAGTCGTCTGGGGAAGTGAGTTAGGAGGGCTCAAATAGAGACACAACAAAGAGACAGTGAGAAACATTTAGGATGATGAATATTTATTGTGGTGACGTTTTCATGGTTACACACGTGTCAAAACTTATCAAATTATACACTTTTGAGAGAGCTAAGGGGTTTTTTTTATTATTAAAAATATACTTTGAACAAGAAATAATACTAGAGGCCAAGAGATATATATCAATGACAAAGGAGTCAGAAAAGCATAAACATTTAATTATCTTTAACACATACTTACCTAAAAAGAGGTCCTTGACATAGATGAAGCAAAACTTGACAGAAATGAAAGACAGACAATTCAATAATAACCCTATATAATAAAAGGCTAATATGCAAATTGACTGAACAGCAAAACGACCTGTGTCTATGACATGCACTGACCACTAGGGGACAGACGCTCAATGCAGGAGCTACCCCCTGGTGGTCAATGTGCTCCCCCAGGAGGAGTGCCACTCAGCCAGAAGTCCTGAGCCACCCTCACGACTGCAGTGGTGGTGGCGGGAGCCTCTCTTGCCTCCGCAGCAGTGCTAAGGATGTCTAACTGACAGCTTAGGCCCTCTCACCATCAGTTGGACATCCCCTGATGGTTCCTGGACTGTGAGAGGGCACAGGCAGTGTGAGGGAACCCCCTGAGTGCATGAATTTCATGCACCGAACCTCTAGTAATTATATATTTAAATATTCCATTTTCAATAATGGATGTAATGACTATACAGCAAATCATCAAGGTTTAAAGGACTTGTCAACACTATCAATCAATTTGAACTAACATATATAGAACAATTCATCCAACAACTACAGAATATACATTCTCTTCAAGTTCCAAGGAGGCAGTTTTGTTTTATGGATTAGGATATTCTATTAATTCCTTAATAATGTCTATACCAAATAAAGATTAATACAATTTATAAAAATCATGGTATAATTTCAGGAAGTTAATGGAGTATCCTTAATCAGCCTCTTGGGAAATTGAGTTGAATATTTTAAATCCATCAGAATTATTTTTCATAAAGAGTCTGCATTTTGTCCTTTTTAATATTTTTGGCATTTCACTTTATTTAGTGAAGGTTACTGTTAGAACAGTTTCAATTGACCAACTTAAAAAGTATTTACAACCACTTCCAGATGTTAGAATCTCTGTTAGATTCACCAACATCAATGCTTTACTTTATCTAAAGTTACTTCTTCTATCTCCAGCCTCATGCTTTTAGTTTATTACCACAAAGATTCAGAAGATTTATAGAAAAGTTAATTAATAGAATCTAATAATTCTTTTGATATGTAAGTATTCATCTCTTGGATGAGGTTGTCTATGTGCCACTGGATTATGTTAGAACATGACTCTTTATAAGTTTGATAGAATATTGTAAAAACAGAGCTACATAGAAATTCAAAGGGGCTTCCTCAAATTTTAGCCGACTAATGATATGGGCATATATTTTTACAAAATATTTTCTTCAATAGATGCAAACAACTGATGGTTGCTTTCAATTTATAGTTTGATAACACTACAGTTACACATCTTTTTTCTAAATATAACATTATTTCTTATTTTAGTAGATAAGTGAGAACTAAATAAGTAAATTATTTTCTCATGTCACAAGTTTTGCAAAAGAAATAGATTCAAACTGAAGTCTGTATAACACTGAATCCTGTGGTTTTTTCCTATGAAACTATGTTGCATCATTTCTGTATCTTCAAAAGCAAAACAACTGTAAAGCTACACTCTCCCAAAATTACACCTGCTCTTCCAGTACAAATACTTTAAATTTACAACTAATATTGGTCCAGCAAATATGCACTGTGCCCACAATGCGCAGGCATTATGCTAATTACTATCGTTCTGCTTTATGCCTTTTACTACTTAGAATTTGCTAATGACCAATTCACTCAACTGAAGAAGTACCAAAATATAAGACATTTTGAAAAATTAACTCACCATCCTCTGAAATCATTTAGTGACTCATTACTTCATGGCTATCTTGCTCAACAAGAAAATATGGTCAAATAAATCATGAAATAAAACAGATGGATCATGTTTTCCCTAGTGATAATTTCTAACATTTTACAGTTTTAAATACTTTTTGATTTTTTATTCTGATTATCAACCTGTCCTGTGAAATAAGGTAACGAAAGTGGAAGCTAAGGTTCAAGGTTGTATGGGATTTGCTAGCAATCACAATATACTTTCATGGTTGACTGAGTAGAAATAAAAACCCAAACTTCATGGGTCTCAATCCAATGCAATTTCTACCACATTTATTCCAAAGAGAGTTGATTTCTTGGCAAAATGAATCTTCTTTCTATTAAGATCAGTGGAATGTCCCAGGTTTTCCTGTTATATACATATTAACAATTGAACTTAATTTTCATATATAGGTTCAACCATATTATGGTGTTAAGAAAAAATCTTCAAAAAGAACTTTAAAAAAGAAGCAACTAACATCCACCTGAAGGTATTTCACTTTTAATACACAACACTTTGGATAGAAGAATTTATTTAATGTTAGATACAACCAACATAAAAAAGTGTCATTTCTATAAAATATCTAAACACAAATAAAAATGTAGCAATGTTTCTCTCAAGTCCTTCTCTCAAACATGTCCTAGTGCCTCCCAGGAGATGGCTACCACACTGTTTGACTATCGCATTATATTTTAATGCAGTTTTTCACAGAGTGTCATTGATATTTGAAATATTATAAACAGTCCCAGAATATCAAGTTATCAGTATTAAATCCTGGAAACTGTAAAAGAATCATATTACTAAGATTTTAATTTGTAAATATTTTTTAAGTATGAGAAACAATTCATTAGTCAGTTTGACTTTTCATGCTTATAAATTTCCATTGTCACAAATTCCTTTTTTGATGAATAGACTTTTGAATATTTTGAACAAAACAGTATACAAAGAGAATAAATTTTGATGTGGGCTATATATATTTTTATTTAAATTATGGCATAAAACATATAACATAAAATTTGCTATATTAACCACTTTGAACTGTGACAAAATATTGAAGATAAATAATCATGATAATAGCAGCATTATTCATAATAACCAAGAAGTAGAAGCAATCCAAGTGTCCCTTGATGGAAGAATGAATAAACAAAATATACCTACAATGGAATATTATTCAGAGAAAAAGGAAGGAAATTCTGTAACTACTACGATGTGGATGAACCTTAAGGATAGTGGGCTAGTTAAATCAGTTATCAAAAAAACAAATACTATATCTTTTTCTAGAATTAATAATTAATTTCATAATATTACTTGAATAAGAAATATTATACTTTTCATTGAGACCTATGTGCCTGAGATAATTGTAAATTTAAAAAGTTATAAATATTAGTGTAACAAGAACCTGAGATATTGGATATCAAGGTCTTCCATGTTACTCATTAAGGACTTCGGGGTCAGAAATGTAATATTATGCTCAAGATTATATATGCAATGACAATTTATTGAGAATATACAATGGGAGAGAATATTTTCCAGATTCCTGGTATGTTATCTTATTTAATGTTGTTCACCAACATTTAATGATTTTGTTAGTTTTATTCACTTCACTTTATACCTTAGAAAACAGACTTCAAAAGGTTATATAACTGGCCTAGCTCCAACAGGGGAGGATGGAAAGAACATTTGTCTTACTCAAAGCCCCTGCTCTGAAACTAGTAAAATATACTGCCTTATTCAGCTTATATCTACATCAATGTCTTCTCTTTTTGCACTCTACCAGATGTTGCAAATATGTGAGTCTTATTTAACTAATGCACTGTTTAAATGATTGCATTTGAATGCCTTATCCTCCGGAATAGCAACCTTCAGCACCTTCTTTTATTTTATTAGGTCATTTAAGGTGACTAATCTGTAACAAATTGGTAGTTACAGACTAGTTATGGGGATGCAAGGTACAGCATAGGGAATATAGTCGATAATATTGTGATAACTACGTGTGGTGTCAGATGGGTACTAGATTTAGCTGGATGATCACTTAATAAGTTATATATTGTTAATTACCTATTTGTACCCCTGAAACTAATATAATATTGTATGTCAACTATAATTGAAAAATAAAAATGATAATGTAAGTGACTAAATAAATATTTGACTTTTAAAAATAAAAAATGAATTGTGTACTTGCAATGACAGTATGTTGGCACTATTTCTTTTATGTACATCACCATGCTTTAATACTTTTGTTAGAAGACTACAACTTTGGTGTAGATATTATGTGAGGGCATTAGTACTCTTATAGCAATAGGTACACCAATAATACCAGATGTATTAATGGAGTGTTTACATAGAGTGAGTTATGTTATTATGGGTTTGGAGCTCTTAAATAACAGTCTTTTATGCATGTGAAGAAATGATATTATTTAGGTTGCCACTGAAAAGTTTCCCATAAAATGTAATTACTGAATAGGCCATGCCTGATTCTTAAAAACAAATGATTCTCTTTACATTGGTCACTGCACATTTTACTTGCTTAAAGCAAATCTGAAGTAAAATTTCAAGAATCACTTACATGAAACAAAATTAAGTATAAATCATATACAAGCATGGATTTCAACATGTCTACCTGATTTACATACCTTTTCTAAGATATTTCACCTACACTCTAGAATATAAATGCCAACATTCTAAGTTATATTAGACTCACTGTGGTTTACTGTACTCATAATTTTAAAGGTACCTTTCTCCTTTATTGGCAAACAATGAAAAACCAAACAGGACATTGAAAAAATAGATAGAGGAAGACATAAACAAATGGAAGAATATACCTTGTCCATGGATTGGTAGAATCAACATCATTAAAATGTCCATACTACCCAAAGCAATCTATAGATTCAATGCAATCCCCATGGCATATTTCACAAACCTAGAAAAAATTCTTAAAAAATTCATTTGGAATAAAAAAAGACCCTGAATAGCTGCAGCAATCCGGAGAAAAAAGAACAAAGTTGGAGGGATCACAATACCAGAGATCAAGCTATTCTACAAAGCCACTGTTCTCAAAACTGCCTGGTACTAGCACAAGAACAAACATATAGACCAATGGAACAGAACAGAGAACCCAGAAATTGACCCAAGCCATTATGCTCCATTAATATTTGACAAAGGAGGCAACAGCATACAATGGAGTCAAGACAGTCTCTTCAATAAATGGTGTTGGGAAAATTGGACAGATACATGCAAAAAAAAAAAATAAACTAGACCACCAACTTACACCATACACAAAAATAAACTCAAAATGAATAAAGGACTTAAACGTAAGATGGGAAACCATAAAAATCCTAGAAGAATCCTAGGCAGCACAAAATAGTAGACATTTTCATAGCAATATCTTTGCTGATACAGCTCCTATGGCAATGGAAACTAAGGAGAAAATAAACAAATGGGACTACATCAAAATAAAAGCTTCTGCACAGCAAGGGAAACCATCAACAAAACAACAAGAAAGACCACTGTATGGGTGAACGTATTTGCCAATGTTATATCTGATAAGGGTCTAATCTCCAAAATTTATAGGGAACACATACATCTTAACAAAAGGAAGATAAACAATCAATCAAAAAATTGGCAAAGCACCTAAATGGACACTTTTCGAAAGTGGACATACAGAAGGCCAAGAGACATATGAAAACATGCTCAAAGTCACTAATCACCTGAGAGATGCAAATCAAAACGACAATGAGGTACCATCTCACACCTGTCAGAATGGCTATTGTCAACAAATCAACAAACGACAAGTGCTGGAGAGGATGTGGAGAAAAAGGAACCCTCTTGCACTGCTGGTGGGAATGCAGACTGGTGCAGCCACTGTGGAAGACAGTATGAAGTCTCCTCAAAAATTAAAAATGGAACTCCCATTTGACCCAGTAATCTGACTTTTAGCAATGTATCCCAAGAAATCAGAAACACCAATCAGAAAGGATATATACACCTCTATGTTCATAGCAGCACAATTTACAATAGCTAAGATTTGGAAACAGCCAAAGTGCCCATCAGCAGCTGAGTGGATTAAAAAACTGTGGTACATCTACACAATGGAATACTACGCTGCTGAAAAAGAAAGAACTCTTACCATTTGCAACACCATGGATGGACATGGAGAGCATTATGCTAAACAAAATAAGCCAGTCAGAGAAAGATAAATATCACATGATCTCACTCATTTGTGGAATTTAATAAACAACATAAACTGATGAACAAAAATAGAGCCAGAGACATAGAAACATCAAACAGACCAAAAAACTTAAGAGGGAAGGCATGGGAGGGTGGGGGGTGGTAAGAGATCAACCAAAGGACTTGTACATGCATATAAGCATAACCAATGGACACGGACACTCAGGGGGTGAGGGCATGTGCTGGGGGATGGGAGTGGCCGGTGAAAGGTCAATGGGGGAAAAAGGAGACATATGTAATACTTTAAACAATAAAGAATTTAAAAAAGCAAAGAAAAGAAAACATTAAAATGATATAATTTATGATAATTATAGATAATGTGATATATAAAAATGTTTCTTAGAAATCAAATAATTTATGCATACATTTAAAATATAAAATTGTGTTTTGATTGTCTTTAGTGGGTCTCTGATAATTGGAGATGGGCTAAGGTTCTTGCATAATAAACAATTGAGAAAAATAGCAAAAACAAAAATGACACCCTTTTTATCTTCTTGTAAAGCCAAAAAGCCTAATCATATATTTTTCCTAGGATTGCTAAATTCAGTGCTGGTCTTTTTTTATCATGCTACTAGCATAAGCATAACTGTAAATCCACTATTATGAAATTCTTAGTTTAAATCCATACAGGAATGGCTATTTATATAAAAAATAATTTGCTTTTCTAAGAAGATCTGATTAGGTAGCCAGTTTGTGATGAATTTCCTTATAGGTAACCTAATATTTGGTGATGAGCTGCATGCAGTAAATTCCTGGGTGATTGCTCTGAAGGGAGAGAGAAGAAGGATCTCTAAACAAGTGATCCTTATTGGCCCAATAAGTTGTCGTCCAATAATGCTCATTGGTTGCAGTCCAATAATAAATGCTATGCCAGTACTACACTTTGCTCTACATGAAACAATATTTCACTGATATTAATGCAGGTTTCATAATTTATTTTTAAAAACTGGCTAAACTAGATAGGAAACCTGAGCAACAAACTCTTTGAACAAGTTGAGAGGTAGGCAGCGCTATTTGTTTTTGAAAATGTATTGATTTTTAAAAGAAGACAGAATAACTTGACAAATAATCTAAAGCTTCTACTGAAATATGGAGTGAGCAAAATTTTCTATAAATCTGGCAAAGGATAGATTTAATAGTGTCCTGCTCTTGTCATATCAACATAATTGTGTGAACAATTTATACTCTTAAAATGTGTAAAGGCAGGCATTTCTTTCATCTTATTCATTCATCCTTACATTCATCAAATATGTAATGAAAAGCTGCTTTGCGCTAAACCTTTTGCTAGGAAGTAAGGATAGAAGGTTGCCAACCTCATGGATTTTATAATTTAGTAACCTATTGTTGATAATGCCAGTATGAAAAGAGTAATTAATATGGCCCAACTCTCTCCCTATAATGTGCTTCCCAGAGTTCCCGTTGTAACCATGAAAGAACATGGCAGCTATATACAGTTGTAGATGAACTTGAGCCCTATTAACTTACCATGTTTCTACCTACCAGGGAGCATTAGTTCTGATGATTTTAAGATGCCTGATTTCCTCACTGCAGCCTCTGGTTTCTTTAGTCCAGATTTTTTCCTTCTCTCATCTTGAATATTCAGTAGGGGAATAAACTGAGAGTTAATGCACTCCCTCTTTCATTATGCTGTGGTTCATCAATACAACATTTCTCCATTTCATGTTGCGTTTGTGTCTTTTTGCTATGGACTTTTGGATTTTAAAGAAGATCTGTTCTAAGCAGATATGACTTTCCAGTGTACATGACAGAACCAGAAACAGTAGGGTAACTACACAGATAATGCATTGCTGGTCAATGGCAGCAAGCAGAGTTCAATTCTGCATTGCCCTCTGACTTTGCTACTTAACCATGCAGTGAAACTAAATTAGAGGTGAGCCTAAAATCACTGCAA
>NW_005871121.1:1916855-1975970 GCF_000147115.1 Myotis lucifugus
ATGCTATGTAAGAAGAGTTCTTTGCCGAAAGTAAAACGAATCATTGTTGTTATTGTTTTTTGTGTGGTTTTTTTTTTTCTGAATTCAGCACCGGCTAACTGTGTTATTTTTTGAAGTTTTTGGTGTATTTGTTTGTTTTTTTAAAAGAATTTCATCTTGCATTAAGACAATTTTACTTATAAAACTTGAAAGTAGTAAGACATCAAATATAATTAATCAACATTAATATAATAAATTTATCCTTTTCCTCAATAACACATTCCACTAGAAAACTCTTCTCAAGTTCAAAAGTGTGTTTGTTTAACTTTTATTTATGGTTTGCAAAAAATACCTATAATTAAGAACAAATATATCATTATAATGGCATCTAAAAGGAGGAGCAATGCAATATGAGTAGAATTAATCTACTCTTTCCAATCAAAGGCTTTATCCATTTGCCCAAATAATGCACAAAAGTGTGTCACCAAACTGAAGCCCATGTTCATTTTCATTAATATGATGAATGCCGAAGCCTAATTATATCTGAATGTATCCTGTGAAACTGGTCTCTTGACTTATTTTCCAAGGCATTTCTGCATTAATTTTATTCATTATCCTTCTTTCATGCAGTTTAATCTAAAGACATGGGAGAAAGAGATAATACAAAAGCAAACCTTCTGCAAGGTCTTTGAGGCTTCATACATTTCACTGAGGAACTGGAATTCACAATAATTGGCAGCCTCTGTAAATGTCTGCATTAATCATATACCGTGAACCCTGCAACTTAGGAATTAAAATAGCTCTTTTCATGTTTTTTGTTGTTTCATCAGCTTGTTTGAAACTTATGGTTCTAATTGGTATTTCTGAACTAACATCACCATTTGATTTTGAATATTATTTTCCCAGAAGAAAAGGTGCAGTTGTTGTTGATTATTATGAAATGATTATACCTAACAAAATTAGACATCTAATTTGAATGTAACGCTGCATTCTACATGACCTTTATATATACTAGTACTCAGGAGGAAATTCTCTGTTCCTTCTTAATATTTTAAAACTACGTATACTACTTTCCTCCTGAGGGTCTGCTAGAAGACCTCTCTGGTCAGTCTAATGCATAGATCAGGTAATGAAGTCAATACAAAACATGTGTGTCTAATTGTTTTTGTAGTAGTAGTGATTTTAATTTAAAAATATTTTGATATTTATCTTTCTCTAGTATTTTATTGATGTTAAGTGAAAATAGTGTCCAATATTTCTTTATGACATATGTTAAGAAAATTCACATATTAATATTTTCTTCTCTTGCCTTTCCCACAAATTCACAATTCTTGTCAATAAAATCTGCAATATTAGATTCCTTCAGAATAAGCACTATATTTAGCTAATTTCTCCACTGCCAAACCTTTTCTTTATTAATTTATAATTTCAGTTCCTTATTTTGGTTTATATTCATTGTACTGGAACAAATATTGAAGAAGTATATTTTGGAGAACATATAAAGTATTATTGCAACTTGTGAAGACTCAGATAAATAGGAATATTATTGAGCTATCCCCAGGAGTGATGCTCATGTGGCTGGGTACAGACATTTTGGATCTCTTGTTTTTAAGACCGTAAACAACCAATCTGTCATCATGCATTTACTGATGTGAAGAGTTTTCAGCTGTTTATTCATTTATTAGTAACAACTTATTTTTCCAAAGTGAATATGCTGTAATGGTTTATGTATTTATGAAATTTTAAAATATTCTAGATTGGTCTGGGTATATGCAGTTTAAAAACATTAATTTTTCTTAGTGTAATGTAAATCCTGTTCCTATTTACTCTATCCCTGCATAATTAATGGTAACCTATTAAACATAAAATGAATGATACTAATCTCTTCTTAATCTCACTCATCATTTTATTATATTAAACTTTCCTTTGAAGTTTCTCATATTAGTCATTTAATACACTATTTGATTTCTGAGCTATCCATGGTGGTATGTATTGTGTCCATTTGGTTTCAAATTCAGAAATCATGCATTCCTTTAACTATAACTAATCTAAGTTAGTTCCTTCATAATGTATTCTTGATTTATTTATACAAATAAAATGACTTGGTTTTGAGCAAGCAAGTTTAAAATAATTATTCAGTAAAAATGCATTTCAGCTGGAGACATTGCTCTTATTTGTTATTAGAGGTGTAGTGCACGAATTCATGCATGGCTGGGATCTGGCCAGCCAGGCTCTGATCAGGGCAGATTGGAGCCAAGCCTATCAGGAGGAGGAGACTGTTGGGAGGAGGAGACAAGCAAGAGGTTGGCTGGCTGGCCCACCCTGATCGGGGCCCAATCAGGGCCGGGCTGGCCATGGGGGAGGGGCTGCAGGCGATTGGCCGGAGGGCCCCACCCCCAATTGGGGTGAGGAGGCCAACTGGGGGTGGGGCTGGTGGTGGGGAGGGGCTGTGGGCAGTGGGCTGGCTGGCCCCACACCCGGTTGGGGGGGTGATCAGGGGTGGGGCCAGCTGGGGGGAGGGGCCATGAGTGGTAGCCACTGGCCTTGCCCCTCATCAGAGTGTGGGGGGGTTGATTGGGGGCAGAGCTGGCTGGTGGGGGAGGGGCTGCAGGCCAATTGGGGTTAGGAGCTGATCAGGGGTGGGGCTGTCCAGGGGGAAGGGCTGTGGTTGTGGGCCGGCTGGCCCCACCCCTGATCGGAGTGGGGGGGCATCAGGGGCAGGGCCGGCTGGGGGGAGGGGCTGCAGGAGGTTGGCTGGCCAACCCCTCTCCCTATTGGGGTACGGGGGTGATTGAGAGCAGGACTGTCTGGGAGGAGGGACTGCGAGAGGTTGGCCGGCCAGCCCGACCCCCGATTGGGCCAGTTTGCTGGCTGCAGTGGGCAGCATAGTGACTGGTCGTTCTGGTCGTTACAGCATTCCGGTCACCCTCATGGCCCCCCTGCTAGCCTGGTTGCCCCACACAGCCTGCTGTTCAGTCGTTTGTTTGTCCCTCACTAACTCCCCTGCTGGCCTGGTTGCCCCACGCAACCTGCTTGTTCAGTTGTTTGGTCGTCCCTCACTAAGCCCCCTGCCCGCCTGGTCATAGGCAGCCGTCTTGTGAGGGCATGATGGTCAATTTGCATATCACCTCTTTATTATATAAGATAGGCTTCAAGAAGCTGACTTCTTTGGCTTGCATCCATTAGGCTTCTTGTCCTCTAGTTTCTGAGTAGTTTTAACTAATCGAGAGCACCAGGAAAACAATGGAAATAGAGGTTAGAGAATATTTTCTCCCAGTTCCTTATCTGATTGGCTGAAACTGAAAGTGGCTTTTCTCTGCCTAAGGTCTCAGTTCCTTTTTACAAGTGGCCCCTTTAATACAGTTCTAGCTCCACTGGGTTCTGGAATCTATTCCTCCCTTGGTTTCTTCAGGACTAGGAGTGGTGAGCCTCTCAGCTTTTGCTTTGGGATGTTTCCTTTGACATTTTCTCATAACCCTATCACATCTTTGTAAATAAAGTTGTTCCTTAATTAAAATTCCCTCAAGTACTATACTTGTGCTGCCTTTTTTTGAGGGGGGGGACCCCAGGTAATAGTGTTTTAAGTGAAGGATGAAAAGATGACTACAATCTGCCTTTTTTATACTTTTCTCTTTTAGAGAAAAATTTGCACACTTTATATATTGGTGATGCTCAAATAAATCTAGGAGTTGTTGCCTCAAAAGGACAATTTAGCTCAGGTTCATCTTGTGAGAAAAAAATTATATGTATACTTGCAAAAAAGCAATATTTACCAGCTTCTAAAATAAGCATTGTGTTCTCTGCTTTCTTAAGCCCAAAAGAGAGCTAACTGAAAAGATCTAGAGTGACTTGACAAAATGTTAGAAGTGCCATATAAGAAAGTCTGGTTGATATCTTGTCATGTTAACTTTATCTGTGCAAAATCAGATGTCTGTATTCTCCTCTACCTGTAAGAAGATTAAGGTGCTGCATGACAGCTGGTTTTTAAAAGTGCATGCCATTCAATCTGGTCCCAGAGGGAAAAATGAAGTCACCCACCACTTTTATGTAAAAATTCTAGTGAGAGGATTCTCAAAAGTGAATGTTATCATTTCACAAAGGAATTCCATGTGATTCTAGGGAGGCTGGACTCCAACATTCGCCCTTATAAACGTTTGTGCCACCTGCTACCTTGGATGAGACCAAACTTTGATGACATAAAATGGTTAAATTTAGGAAGTTCCAGAACCATGTCATGGCAGGAACAATTGCTCAACTTTCAATGACCTCTCTTCTCCCTTCTGATTTTGATAATTTTTCTTTTAGGTGAAGGTTTTATTCATTAACCAATTCTGTTGTGTGAATGATAGAAAATATTTAATGCACTCTTTTACTGAGAATTCTCTTTTATAGCGAATTGGAGCTTGTAATCAAAGGAACAAAAATTCTAATTGTGTCCTTTTAGTCCCCAGCAAATCAGAGTGAGAGTGGCATTATGGATCCATGGGGCATTCTTACTGTGTTGAATTTTCTCAACATACAAAGTTTTCTACTTATATCGATCCAATGTTCAGCTTTCTACTTTATTATATCCCCATGCACATGAGATACATTACACAAATGGTCATTGAATCAAATGGAAAAGTTAGTTTTCCTTGTTCGGTTTTCTTGACACATGAGATAGGATCAGAAAAGGGAAACATTAAAAAGGCAGAGAACACTACTTCACAATTTGTGAAGGGTTGTAGAAAACCAATATATAATAAAGTATTCTTTCCTTGTGGAAGCTTATAAAATGCTATCATAAAATTTGTACTGTGTACTTTTTATTTTTTATGTACTGTGTGCTTTTATAAACTGTATTATTCACCTTAAAAGAAACAATAAATAATAATTCCACGGATATTCAAATTGATATTTTTTACTGTCCTCTTGCAAAAATAGAGTCATAAAGTTGAATTTCTGATAGAGGGACTGCGCTTTCACTCTGCCACAGAGATTTGTTTGGAAATTAGGAATGAGCATTTTTAAACCTTGATGTCAGAAATCTGACAATCAAGAAAAATTTAAAAACATAAAGGTGTGCAATATCATGACTTAGAAATAATTTTGTTGTATCTTTCATATGTTAGTTTTAACATATGAAAGATACAACAAAACAATGACAATCTAACTAAATTATGGCATCATAACAGCACAATTTTAGAAAGCATTTTTTCATCTAAAAGTTGTATATCTTTCAATACCTATAACCATAACATAAAGTCCCAATCACATACTAGTATGCCTGGGACCCTCCAAATAGGTCTATCCATGAATCCTGTGCTGTTAGATGCTCTTTATAAAATACAGATCAGCTTAACATTTTTCATCACGCCATTAAGTAATGCTTCAAAAATCCTTATTTGATTTATGATATTCCTCTATATACATTTCATCTAATTAGTTTTATATTCTGCATTTATTCCTCTTTCTGTCCTTCATTTCTATATCAAACAGCTTAGAAGTACCTACTCTTCCATCTTGGTCTCTACCAACCCTGGCTTTCTGATAAATTGAAAACACTTTATTCATTTCAGTAAAAATTGCTGGATCTCTTTTATCATGACATTACTTAATGTGTACTAATTTTACTTTTCAAATATTGAGTGCCCTTTCCTATAATCTGGCTTCCACAACCCAGCATCCCATCCTTAATCTATCAGTCCTACTTTAATATTGAACTATAATTGAATGTTTAATTCTTTATAGGGAATTCCCAAACACTGGAAATCAACATATATGGCAGCGTCTATGGTGCATTCTAAATATCAGCATAGCTGTCCTTCAGATCTGATTCCAGTGTGGCATACTGTTAACATTTTTTCCTTTAGAAAATTTTTCTTCTCACAAATAAAAACATGTAATTTTAAAACAACAGGGTTAGAACCCAATAAATTACAGAGAATTATTAAGTCAAAATCATTATCTCTTCATTCCACCCACTATAACCATTCAAAACATTCCTCCTTCTTTCTTCCTCCCCGCCTCCTTCTCCACTTTCTCCTTTCTCTTCTCTCTCTTCCTTCTTCCCTCTCCCTCCTTCTCTCTTCCTCAACCCCTTCTTTTTCTCTTTCAACATGAAGATCAAAGAAAAAGAATCTGGGATGGTGCCATCATCTGCTGTGGTTCAATAAGTAATGGACTCACTATGGAGGCACCAAAAAATGAAAACAGTCCCTGAAGTTAGAGCTCTTGATTGTCATAAAACCATGGTTTGTATTAAAACCATGATTATGCTGTTTCTACTATGAGATTAAACAGTTGGTACTATAAAAATTATTATTAATACATTGTGATATATTTTCCTTTAAGTGAAAGAACTATTCTGATATTTATATTTTTCAGAATACATGTATTTATTTAGCAAAATCCACACCTTTTATTTACTACTAGATGAAACATCATTCTTAAAGACATTATAGTTGTACTGGTCTTCCATATTTGTGTAGCAAATTAATATAAAATGGTCTAGACCTGAGTATTTTGAAGACATAATGTGCATTACAACATTAATAAATGACTCTGACTTTTTACATATTGATACATATTTAAATGCTTATTTAAGATCTATTTATATGTATACTTATATGTTCATTTTACATATATAGAAATGCAACATACTACCTACTAAGAGTAATGCACTGTACTAGTTGTTTGGAATATATCAGTGAATAAAACAGAGCTTACATTCAAGTAAAGGGAGAAACGCAAATAATTAAACACATGTGAAGATTATAAGTGCTATTTACAGAAAGTAGGGAACTGGTGGTATGTGGTGTAAAGGTTACTTAGTGCTAACACAGACTCACACAGATTAAAATTAGAGAATGAGCTCAGCCAGTGTGGCTCAGTGGTTGAGTGTTGACCCAGGAACCAAAAGGTGACTTGTTTGATTCCCGGTCAGGGCACATGCCCAGGTTACAGGCTTGATCTGATCCCCAGTTGGGAGGATGCAGGAGGCAGCCCATTAATGTTCTTTTTCATCATTGATGTTTGTGTCTCTTTCTCCTTCTCCCTTCCTCTCTCTCTAAAATCAATGAAAACATTAAAAAAAAATAAAAATCAGAGAATGAGTGAGAATTATACTTCCTGGGGTGTACAGAAATAAACAGAGGTAAAGGTCCTATAATAAGAGTCTCTGCATTTTTTATTGTTGTGGAGTTGAGCTTATTGATTAAAGTTTAGGGGTTTTCTAGGGACAAGAAACATGGAACTATGAAGGCTAGAGGTGGAGGGGAAAACCCATATTCAAATATAAGAGAAATGAAACCCTGAAACTTCTACCCAGAGAGCTTAAGGCGCTCTATTTCTGAAATTTATTAAGCAGAGAATGACAACTTTCTGACTTACATAATTTAGTCATTCAGCCGCTTCAAGGAATACGTTAGGATTTTATGAGATTCTTTCTCTCTTTTTAAAAAAACCCACTTTTATTGAGATATTATTGGCATGTAAAAATTCTCTATCTGTAAGATGTACAACTTGAGGTTTGGATATACATATACAGTAAAATAATTAACACGAATAAGCTGGTTAACATATCCTGATATCTGTCATTTTAACGATGGAACATTGACTGTAAACATGTCTCCACATTAGATGAAAGCCAGAGTTCTTCAACTGGGCATGATCTTGGAATGGTTGTTTAAGATATAAATATGAAGGTATTGTGTTTATGAATGTAGAAAAAATTGAAATAATATTGTCACATAATTACTTAATATTTCTGCAGAATGTAGTAAAGCGGGGCATGTCATCAGAAAGTATATTTAAATTTGAGAACAATGCAACCAGTCCAATTCAACTCACAAATGGCACTTATTGTAGCAGCTGTGGATCAAGCACATATTTCTAGTCATTAAGCAGATGGTTGCATATGTGTTTTATGATAATCTGCCTACATCACTATAAGGAAGGAATGATCACAATTGTACAAACACTAGTTTCCCTGTTTGTTCAAATCAAGAATCAGGAGAACCAGTTTTTGTGGGGGTTTTTTTGCTTTTTTTTTTGAATTTCCAACATATATACACTAACGACTAAATGGTGTTGAATTAACTTACTTTTCTTGAAATTCCATTATTGCTGTGTTAATGTTTAGGTAACCACTGATAAACCAATTCAAAAAATTATAGATATGATTGAAATTCACTTAGAGTTTTGACATGTTTTATCTACAGTCAGAAAATAGAATTGAAGAGAAATATCTCTCACAAATAGCAAATACACTAATATATGCACATATGTACACTATAAAAGCAAATTAAAGTATAGAACATGCAGAGATATACATGGTGGAAATAGCTTGTTTTCATGGTGTGTCTTCCTCCTACAGTAAACAACAATTAATAGTGTTATTTAAAAGGATTTAAATTATCAGACAAAATATGTTTATGTAATGACTTGTTTTGTCATGTGGTACCATCTGATCACAGTTACTTCTTTCATTTTTATAAGGGGCCACTCTTGGAATAGAATTCACTGATATGTTATGCAATGAGGTCAACATATCCTTTACTGAAAACAAAATGTTTATTCAGAGGTCTCAAAAATCAGAGAAACATAAGTACACTGCATTAACATTAAGAACATTTGTTCATCAAAAAGCATTTTTATGAGAGCAAAAATGCAAGCCTCCAAGTGGGAGTAGATCTTTGCTCTCCCTTGTCTAACAGTCTTTATCCAGAATATAAGAAGAGTTCCTTCAAATAAAAAATAAAACGGGTAATCCAATAGGAAAATGAACAGACACTTCAAAAAAGAGGGTAGCCAGATGAGATCGGCACATTCGGGGTGGTCGTTTGAATGGCTATTATCAATCAACAAGACAAGTAATAGCAAGTGTTAGTGAAGGTGAAGATAAAAAGAAACCCTCATTCACCACAGATGGGAATATAAGCTGGTACAGCCACTGTGGAAAAGAGTATGAAAGTTCCTCAAAAAAAATGAAGAATAGAGCTACCATATGACCCAGCAATCCCTCTTTTGGGTATCTACCTTAAAAATTTGAAAACATGTATTCACAAAGATTTATGTATCCCTATGATCACCATAGTGTTATTCATGGTGGCCAAGACATGCAGACAACTGTAGTGTCCCTCGATAGAAGTGAATAAACATGTGGTCCACATGTACAATGGAATACTACTCAGCCAGAAGAAAAGATAAAATACTGCCATTTGCAACAGCATGGATGGATCTTGAGAATATCATGCTAAGTGAAATAAGTCAGACAGAACTATTAAGAACCATATGATTTCACTCATATGTGGGATATAAAACTGAAAGCAACAAATGAACAAACAAGAAAAACAAACAAACTCATAGACACAGATAACAGTGTGGTAGTTACCATAGGGATGGGGATTGAGGGTAGTAAAGAGTAAAGGGGGTCAAATATATGGTGATGGAAGATGATTTGGTGGCGTGATGGGCACACAATATCTATGATACAGATCATATATCATAGAAATGTGCAGTTGAAACCTATTGTCACCCAAAAAATGTAATTTAAAAAGAGGATAGCTAAAGAACCAATAAACATTTGAATATAGGTTCAACTTCATTAATCATCAGGGGAATAAAAATTATAACAATGTGATATTACTAAATCATAATGGCAATATAGATATGTAGAGAAACTAAAATTCTCATACAGTGCTATTGGGAATATAAATTTACCATGCATTCTGTTTGTCATTATTTACTAAAATTGAGTTGATACTACACTATGACTAAGCAATTTCACTGCTAGCTATAACCAATGAAAATGTTAGTAATATTCAATATTCATTAACATTCATAATCAAGAATAATCATAGTGGAGCTTTAATATAGCCCCAAAGTAAAAACAAGCCAATATCAGTCAACAGTGTAAAAGATCACATTTTATAATATTTATTTATACAATGGAATTTATTATAATGAACATGAATAAACTACTACTATATTCAACAACATGGATGGATCTTATTGATATACTATTAAGCAAAAAAAAAAAATCAGATACAAAAGAGTAGCACTGTATGATTAAAAATGAGACAAAACTAATTTTCAAATTATCCTTACTAGTTAGGATAGTGAATACTTTGGATATGAAAGGGGACACAGAGAAACTTTTTGAGGTATAGCAATATTCCATTTCTAATGCGGATGCTGATTACACATGGGTATATACTTTATGAAAAGTAACTGAATTGAAATATGTAAGATATACATGCTGTGTGTGTGGTATACTTACAACCTATTAGATGAAAGATGCCTCCATTTGTTTTACAAGCATGATTCAATAGACAGGTTATAAAATATTTATATAAGTTGATTCTAACAATTAAGTCCAATAGACAACACTTACAAATATAGAAAATTCAGGACACAGAAAAAAATCTGCTTAACATCCTTGGTACAATTAATTCCCTGGTATCTGGATCCTGAGCCTTTGGGGGGGGGTTGGGGAGGGTCATCTGATTTTGTTCTCTTTCTTGTGAGTCTTTCATGTTATTATCTCATGTGGTCTCCATTAGTATCTCATTTTCTCCATTCCCCATAACCTTTCTGACTAAGATTAATTCTTGTTTATGCAGTTCATCAATAGTAGAGTGGAGACTTTATTAATTGATTTTGCTTCCTTCCTATATGCTCTGCATAATTCTGTCATGGACCAGGTTTTAGAAATCCTGTGCTTTACGTCTCTTTAACCTGTGCACATCACATCTCTGAGGAACCAAGGTAGAGGGATCCTTGTGATCAGTGACAGACTTCTACCCTCGTTGAGGGCAGCATGTAAATTGGTGAGAATAAAAAACACTTCCTGTTTGAAAGTGAAGATAAAAACATATCTCTATTTCACCCTAGCTGGGTTTGGCTCAGTGGATAGAGCATCAGCCTGCAGACTGAAGGGTCCTGGGTTTGATTCTAGTCAAGGCACATGCCTGACTTGTGGGCTTGATCCCTAGTAGGGGTGTGCAGAAGCAGCCAATCAATGATTCTCTCTCAACATTGATGTTTCTCTCTCTTTCTCTTTTCCTCTCTGAAATCAATAAAAATATATCTAAAAAACAAACAAAAAACACACAACATATCTCTATTTTTTCCATCATGTAGGGCTAATAGCAGTAATGCTTCTTTACAATTTAATTACTTAGTTTCCCAAATTAAGCCAGTTACCATACTTTGGCACCCTGACTTCTAATTGTTATCAGCATAAATTACCTTCAAAGTGCAGTGTAGTGCATGCATACACACATTGAATATGTAGTATATAGTGCCATAGTATACTATACTCTTTTCTGCAGAGTTTTCAACTGAGTTAAAATTTGAATAGGGGTTTGCTTGAATGTTGCATTACTGAGAATATATGCATAGAGAACCTGTTGAACTGAAGGTGTATGTTCAGATCTGATTAAATAAGGATTTATTTGTTTTTATCTGCTTAGAAAGTATTAAGAATTATTTTGTACCTTTACCCAAGTGTTGTCCAAAATAGAGATACAGTGAGGAGCCTATTCTTTGAGTCTCTAACTATAAGGAAGGCCTATGTCCTATTGTAAAGGGCTCTCCCAATGATGACAGGCTTAGCCAGGAACTATCTCTTTTGAGAGACTCAGAGTCAGTAAATGATTAGGGATCTTGATTACACCTGTAATATTCCCTCTCTTTTGCAATAAAGCATGAGTAGTATCCTATCACCTGTGTCATATTCAATTGGTGAGAAGCATGTTACAAATTCCACCACCATTCAAGGAGAGGGAATTCTACAAGGACAGTTCATACTATGGTGTGAACCTGGAATGAAGAAGAGTCTAGCTTCAACAGGGGATAGTGTCTTGTTTTAACCCTCACCCAAGGATATGTTTTTATTGATTTTAGAGAGAGAGGAAGGGGGAGAGAGAAACATCAATGTGAGAGAGACACATTGATCAGTTGCCTCCCATACATGCCCCACCAGAGACTGAACCCACAACCTAGGTATATTCCCTGACTGGGAATGGAACCTTCAACCTTTTGGTGTACAGGACAGCACTCCAACCAAGTGAGCCACCTGGCCAGGCAGGAGATAGTGTCATTTTGTGCCCAATCTATGGTTATTTCAGATTGAATAGGGGAAATAGGTAGCAGCTGATAGATTCCTTGTATTGTTTTCCTGGTTTGTGAAGTGAGAATCATTATGGCAGGAAGGGGTAAGTAAAAAGCCATGAAAGTGCCACCAACCTCCATAAAAATAGTAAATCAGAAGCAATGTAGCTTCAGTAGGGCAAATGGAGAGTACAGAACTGCCATCAAATAGCTGAAAGATGCGGGGATGGCAAATCCTGTTACATACCCATTTATATCTTATATCACTGGCTTGATCTGTGCAAAGTCCAATGTGCTTGGGAAGTTGATAACTAAATAAGATAGTAATGCCAATTGCAGCTGCCATAGTGAATACAATGTTTGACTTGGAAAAATACTCATAACTCTGGCAACTGGTATGCAGCCACTAGCCTGCCAAATGTTTCAGTTACATCTCCATTAGAAACAAAATCAGAGCAGTTTATGTTTATGTAGCGAGGACACTAGTACACCCTTCTTTCCTTGTTCTTTCTATTGCGATATTTAGAGGACTTTTAGTCATCTTGATATATCTCATAATGTCTTTCTGATCTATTACCTTGATGATATTATGCTAGTTTGATCTAGTAAGCCATAAGTAGTAAGAATCCTAGATTCCTTACTGTTAGATAGGCTTCCAAGAGTGTGGTAAATAAACCCTCAAAAATTTAAGACAACTTATTGGTTAAGTTCCTAGGAATTCACTGGTATGTAGCCTTTAGACATATTCCTATTAAAGTAAGGGAAATCTTGCTCACTTTGCACCACCCATGAAAAGAAGGAGCCACAGTGTGCAGTGAAAGAGACCTTTTGATTTTAGAAGCAACACATTCTACATTTGATTCTTTTACTCTGTTCATTTTTAGATAACCTCTATGAAGGACAATTATGATTGAGACTTGGAACACTAAATTCTTCAGCAGGCCCAGGATGTATTAAAAGATACCCTACCATTGGATCATATGACCCTGCATATCTAAACATATTGGAAGAGAGAGGAAAGACAGAGAGAAGCAATGATGTGAGAGAAACACATTGATTGGTTGCCTTCTGCATGAGCCCTGACCAGGACCCAGCCAGGGAGCATCCTGCAACCAAGGTATGTGCCCTTGACCCTGGGACCTTTTGGTTAGCAGGCCGACGCTCTATCCACTGAGCAAAACTAGCTAGGACAATAACACAATCTTTTTAATTGCTATTAATTACTGTCTCCTCCTTCATTTAGGTTTAAGTATGGTAACTGTCTATTATTATTAGTCGTGGGGATACTGCCCTATTCCCTGTGGTGCAGTTTGTGCCGAAACTGTTGGAGATAGTTCCTTATTATTAATTAATATTACTGTTGAATTATCCTAATTTGAGTCTGATATCTAATTACTATGGTGTTCTTCACACACAATGGCAGAGGCCAAAACACATTTGAAAGAGGAAAAGAGATAATATCTTAGAGTTCATCCTGATATTACTCTTTAAGAAAAAGCTGGAATCCAGGAAACTTCTCAACAATACATCTTAATTTTGTAGATAGAGACTCAATAGCAAGCAGACTCAATTTATATTGCTTGTGGATTCAACTAGACAACCAAATAGAAAGAAATCAGACAGTTTAAAGAGGGAAAATACAAAGAAAATCAACATTAAATACCCTTGGGACTGAGTGAACTTCAAGGTGACATATAGTAGGTAGGAAGAAAAAAAATATTACCAGACCAGAAAAAAATTGATATTACCTTAAAAGAAGACGAGAGCCTGGCCAGTGTGGCTCAGTGACTGAGTGTTGACCTATGAACCTGGTGTTCATTGTTTGATTCCTGGGCTGCGGGCTCCATCTCCAGTAGGGGGCTTGCAGAGGATTCTCTCATCATTGATATTTCTCTCTATCTCTCCCTCTCCCTTCCTCTCTGAAATCAACGTACATATATATGTAGGCATGTGTCTATTTATCTTCCTACTAGAGGCCCAGTGCATGAAATTGTGTGGTAGCCCGCTACAGCTCGCAGCCCCACTCACCCTCTCGCTACTGCTAACTGCCCCACCCACCCGCCGCCCGCCTTGCTGTGATCGGAGCCTGTGGGTCACGGGGGGAGGGACCAAGAGGTGCTCTATGCACCTCATGGTGACGGGTCATTTGGTCATCCTAGTCATCACAGACACTGGCTTTTTATATATATAGATGTGTCTGGCATCTATTTTCTTTATAGCCTCATCAGCAGTCTATATTTGGAGGTTAATATATAAAGAGCTTTTCTTTTGGCAGATCTGGCTCTACTGTGGAAAGCCCACATGAAGTCGCCCTGACTATTCTGGTCACAGCAGAATAGAGTCATGCAATTGGTAAGACTAGCTTAGCCCCTAGGAGAGCAGCAGGATAGCAATGGCTGTAAATTTAAAACAGAAAATTGCCATTCTTGAGATGCGGATACATTCTAGTTGAACATAACTGTGACTTTAGAAAGACATTTTTCTGCTTTAAATTCACAGTAATTGAACCTGTAGGTTGACTTCCCTCTCCAGGGGCTAAGCCAGCATGGCCATTTTGAAAAATTTGCCCCTTTGTGACCTAAAGAACAATAGACATTTCAAACAATGGGCTCACAGGCAAAGCACACTGTGCATGGGGAAATGACTAAAATATCCTGAAAGGATTTCCAGTGCTGGGCCTTTGGAGAATGGTTCTGGCCCTGTACACACTTTCCTGCAAATACTCAGATTTAAACACAAAGAAAAAATAAAATACATCATATTGTTTACCATACCTATTATTTTAAATAATCATCTGGGAATTTCTTGTAAGCCTTATTCTTTTGTTTTGTTTTACTTTCTCCTCCTTTACTTGTATTAACATTCAATAACTGAATAAACCAGTTCATGAAATATAATAATGCTAGAATGAGCCTTGGACAAATTGGTGAAGAAAAAAATTAGCAGCATCCCAATTTTTTCTTATTCTATTAAAATATATTCTGTGAATCACTCCATAACAGCTCACATATTTTCATTTATTTTTATAGCTCCATAGAATTATATGTTGTTGTCTCAATTCTCAGCCCTATCTGGCCTGAAGCTAAAGGAGATAAAAAAACTCCTTCAAATATAAAATACAGTCTTTTTTCCACCTAAGATATTACTTGGAAATTTAAGATTTTGATTTTTCTTTTCCCCATGTAAATTTTCCAGAAATTACCACAGCATGCCACAGCCTTTTTCATTACTGTTTTCACCAAAACAACTATCAAACTCCTAGATCAGTCAATATCTTTTTCTCCATCTACACTTCATTTTATACCATCACTGATGATAATATATGCAATTATGATATCCCATACGCCATTACTTTTTGTCACCCTTAAATTATATAAATTATACTTAGGTGGGGGGAAAATGGCATTCCCTTTTTATATCTATATTTTAATGCAGTTTTACAATGAGAATATCCAGAGTGTGTGTGTGTGTGTGTGTGTGTGTGTGTGTGTGTGTGTGTGGTGTGTTCAGGTTTGTTATTTCTCAAGCCTTTGCTTCTATTCCCTATTCAACCATTAAAACACAAGACTCTTGGGTATTTTACTTTGAGGTAGGTTGCTACAAGTTGATGACCCAGCTAAAACAATTTAGAAAAAGACAGCTAAGTTTAAAAAAATTCCTGCCCTAGCCAGTTTGGCTCAGTGGATAGAACGTTGGACTGTGGACTCAAGGGTCCCAGGCTTTTTCCAATTAAGGCACATGCCTGGGCTGTGGGCTCGATCCGAGATGTGGGGCAGGAGTCAGCCAATTAATGATTCTCTCTCATCATTAATGTTTCTAAATCTCTCTCCCTCTTCTTTCTTCTCTGAAATCAACATATATAGTATTGGTATATATACACACTGAGTGGCCAGATTATTATGACAGGCCAGATTATTATGACTACCCCATCAGTACTTCATTGGGCCACCTTTTGCCTTTAATACTGTGGTGATTCTTCTTGGCATTGACTCCACGAGATATTGAAAGGTGATGCGAGGAATCTGACACCATGCCTGATAAATAGCACTGTCCAGTTCTGTGAGATTTGATGGTTGTGGAACCAGCTGCCTGATGGCTCTTTTAACTTCGTCCCACAAATTCTCAATTGGATTGAGACCTGGTGATTGTGGGGGCCACCTAAGCAAGGTGAAGTCTCCCTCATGTTCTTGAAAGCACTCCTGCATAATATGAGCACCCTGGCATGGCGCATTGTCTTGTTGAAAGAAGCCATCTCCATTGAGATATGCCATCAACATGATAGGATGGACTTGATCAGCAATGATACTTATGTATGTTGTGCTATTCAGACGTTTATAATGATCTGGCCCTCTAGCAACTTCAGCGTGAAATTATAGCTAATTTGCCTACAAACGTCAGGTGGTCATAATAATCTGGCACTCAGATATATATATATATATATATATATATATATATATATATATTCCCATATTTCAGAAAGAATTAGTGGTCTATGGAAGCAATGAGGAACAGAATAAATAAAATTTAAAAATGGGAAAAGACTTTCTGAGATTAAAAGATAATGCTGACAATTGCCATCCAAACCTTTTCTTCTGGGTTTTAATCCTAGATGTAGACCAGCAATCTGGCTTGGTCTAAACAGAGACCCTCAGGTTAGGTAAAAATGAAATCCCAAACCTTTTTTAAAACACTCACACACATACACACACACATGCACACACACACACACCAAACCCCAGAGGATTGATGTGAGAAGCATTGGAATATGAGACTCCTCAAATGTATGACTGGTTTTCCCAAAGAACATTTATTTATTGGATTTTGAGATTGCATAGAAGCCCACTAAGTTATACACAAAATCTTGTAAAGGCAAAGTAAAATCTCCCAGAATTCCATGGTGTTTAAGAAATAAAGGAGTCCAGTCAAGATGGCAGTGTAAGTAAATGTGGTATTCGGAACCTCCTAGAACCCCATCAAAATTACAACTAAACTATAGAACAAACATCATTCAGAAAAGCCTGAAATCTAGCTGAACAGAAGTTTTATAAGTAATGATATAAAGAAGAGACCACATTGAGATTGGTAGGAGAAGCAGAGATGCAGAAACAGTGGGTCCCATGTGTGGAGGTTAAAAATCAGAAGGGATATATTGGCTTCAAAGGTCCCACCTGAGGAGCCAAGGATCCTAATCTCACACCAGAATCCCCAGCCCAGGTTTCCGCTGGGAACAAAAGTCCTCATAATTTCTGGATGTGAAAACCAGCGGAGATTATGGCTGAGTGAGATGGAGGGCATTGGTGATTCACCAATGGATGGAGGACTCAGTTGTTCCTCATTAAGGGCCTGTGCACCAACTTATTCAGATTCACTGTCTCTGAGCTCCAGCACTGGACCAGTAGCTCAAAAAGTGCCAGGGACATATGGGGAGGAACTGAATTGTCTGGCTTCAGAGTGAGAGCTAGAGGGACAGCCAGACAGAAGTGCTGGCAGAGATCATTGTTCCTTTGCTAAGCCCTCCTCCAACCCCCCCAAAGAACCAAGAGGCAGGCACCATATCTTAGTCTCCCATAAAACTGGCTAACTCTGTTAGCCCCATCTTGGTGATTCCCTGAGAGCCTGCCCCACCCAACTTGCAGGCCCACCCATGCCATTTGAGTGGCTTTTCCATACAAATGGCCTCTGTTGTCTCACGCTTTGAACATTACTAAAATCTCTCAAACAAGTTGCAGCTGGCCTCTGGCATATGCCATACCTCTCACTAAGTGACCTCAGGCCTGGCAGTAGTGGCATCCAGCGTTAGTTTGCAACTTGGCCTCTCCCAGGCACCTCCAAGCCCAGCATAAGTAGCAGCCATCTGCAAATCATTCTTTAGCTCATGCAGGGTGGCTCCAGGCAGGGCATAAGTAGTGGCTGACCTCTGTCTGCATCTCCTGGGAGACCCCAGAGTCACTGCACTTGGTGAACAGCTTCAGACAACACCAGATTACAACCCAACCACCTCTATGAGTGTTTGGGAGGGGGAGGGGGTTGGCCCCTGCAAGAAACTCTTCCACTATAGTTAAGCAAGTCTTTGCAGCTGATCAGCCTGGTGGTCATTTCCTCGCAGTGATGTGCCAAGGGGAGAGGGGTTGAGGAATGGGTGGAAAGTGATAAGTTAGAAAATTTAGTCTGGCATTAGATTACAGTGTAGATTTCAGTTGAGATCATTTCATTTTAAGATAAAATAAACACTGCTTTTTCAAGAAAAAAAACTTGAACAGTATTTATTTCCAACAAACTCAGACTGAGAAGTAGTTTTCTTCCTTCCTGAGTGACAATGAGAGACATCTGTACCTATTTTTTTTTCTAATGTCATATTTACAAATATTTCATGGCCATTCCAGGCTTTGACAACAGAATGTTGAGAATCCCCTACACTATGTCAATTGGTATTTATCTTTCTTGGGAACAAAATTTAGTATCAAAAGCACAATGAGGTAGTTAGGAATTTTCTAAGCTTTAAGCAAAGATCTCTATCAATTTGTATTTTGAATATTTAATGACCTTATTAATTGAGTTCTTCACATCTATAGAAGGCCTAAACCAGATTAAAATATATTAGTTAGGAAAGAGATATATATAAATCATTTAGCAGTTCAGTTTATTAAGATGTAAAAGGAGAAATATTTTAAAAGAAAAATTTCAAAAGAGATACATTCTTATAAATAAAGTGGAGCCCTACTTTTCTTTCATATAGAAAAATTTAATGTATTTTACAACCCTAATGAGTTGCATTATATAATAATACAAAAATCCTTAAATTATATTGAAAATGATTCTAAATAATCCCTCCCATAAGAAATTCACATTTTAAATAATACCAGAAATGACAGCACTTACGTTGTATAAGCAGAACTATTGTAAAAACTTCTTGTATCAGCACAATGGCATTGAATTTCTTTTGAAATATTTAAGAAACATATTTTGTCATTAATTTAACATTAGTTTTAAATATAATGATTACTGAACTTTGAATAATAATTCTATTGAGAAATACAAATTCTTATAATGCAAATTATGGAAAATTACACAATTCTCATGAAATAAAATGCCAAAATCCACTAGTATTTATTTATTTTGGAAGAGTGATATTTAAATTATATTTGTCCTTCTGCCTTAATACATGAGCTGATCATATCATAGTGCTAATCAGGTAGTAGTACATCCCATCTAAATTGGTGCCATTTTAGTTCGTATTTCATTGGTCACAGATTATAAAGTCAAATGTATGGAACTTGTCAGTATGTCCCATTAGCTATGAGAAAAGTGGTTGGATCAAAACAAAACAGACTACAAAAACATTTCAAAATAAATACATGTAATGCTGGGCTATTGGTAATATTGTCATAGTTCAAAGACGATATATATACTGAGTGGCCAGATTATTATGATAGGCCAGATTATTATGACCACCCCATCAGTACAATGAAGTGAATTAGTTATGCAAATAATAATAATAATAATAATAATAATAATAAAACCTTGAGAGTATTTTCTTAGGTCAACATTCAGTATTTTTGGAAGTGTCAATGAAGTCCTGATGGGGTGGTCATAATAATCTGGTGGGTCATAATAATCTGGCCACTCAGTATGTATATGAGAGAGAGAGAGAACACTATTCTTTCACACAAATCCATTTCCTTTGCTATTTCCAAAGATAAATTTAAGTTGGAATAAAGTGTTTTTAAGTACTTTTTGTGCAAAGTATGCATTTATATGAAGAAAATGTTTTAAATACGTGCTGTGCAAAGTATGCTGCCTTGCCTGAGTGCCTACTCAGGCAAGGCAACAATAAGACATATTTGCTTCTTAAAACAGATATGTGATTTCTAAGGTTGTTGATGTCTTTGGTAGTATTATTATATATCTTAAAAAGCATTGGTTAAAAGGCATTAAAGCCTAAGATGCAATTTTAAAAGCATAATAAATATGTACTGTAATGTAGAAGCCGAGTAATTAAACAGAACTCTACCTGTCTTACAATAATTTGTCAGTATTACTGCTTTATGGGGAATACATTCACTGCAGAGAACTTTTACCAAACCTACATACACAGTGCCTCTTAAGCAATCATTACAGCTATTTTTATAATATTCCTGCAGGTTAAGTGCTACCAATTCTATTTTTCACTTAGAGAAATTTAACTGCCTTATTCAGTTCAAATCATAATTAAACCTTATTATAGAACACCTTGCTCTACTGTATATGGAGTGATAATATATATAGGATATGCAATGCACATGTAACTCACTGAATCATATGCCTAAACACAATGTTGTGCTTAGTCCTAAAACTGGAATTATTATTTATTTGTTTATATCATTCATTTTTAATTAGATGTAGTAAAGCAGCTTGCTATTTAGGAGTGAGTCTTCATTTGGCTCATCAGCTTTCCCAGTAGATAATTGACTGTCCACTAATAGCTAACTGTTAAAACATATGGGATTCTCTGAATTAGCAACATGAAATCTCTTCTCTGTAGATTCTTCCAGATTCTGGAAGAATCTTTTGTTCTTCCAGAGAACAAAAATTGGAGTTATTTATTGCAGCAATATTGTATTGTTCTTATGAGGATTCACGGGACGAGATTCACTGAGGTCTTAGAAATGTGACAGACTTTCCTAATTTTGTCTTAACTTTAGGCACCGTGATCCCATAACTGAGAATCTTTCTCCTTTGACAGGGATTGCTAGGAAGCTCAGAGCACATGTGTGGCCCACTCCTAACAAGCGTGTAGGACCTTATGGCATGTGCTTCATCCCTCGGTTCATTTCATTTCTCTCACCATTAATACCCGTCACTGATAGGTCCACACTTACTCATATTGCTGTGCTGTTTGTGTTTTAAGCTGTCTAGATACGTCATAAATATAACTTTACTCAGATTAATTTCACAGAAAATTTGAGGTAGTTCTCTTAGATAAACTTAATACAGTATAAATATAGCAAAGAGATACATTATCACAGGGAATATGAGTGTGAATTAAGCAAATATGTAGATCTGATTCTAATACAACTTTTAAAAATCAGGCTGCAGATTTGGCTCAGTACTTTCTTATGATCAAAGGAAAAGACATTTGATTAATTATAAAATTTATATTGTCAACAAAGAGAAAAATTTTTAAGAAGCATATTGGCTCCAGTTACATCATTTTTTCTCTACAATTTAAGTTGAAAATAAAGACATTATTATGGTATTCAACACTATTTTTATATAAAATGTTTACTGCTGAATCAAGTGAACAGATAATATCATATGTAAGGAAATATCATTTTCTGTTTCCATGATATGTAAGGCTGAGGAGAGTAATTAGTAGCAATGATTTATACTATATAATCAAAATAACTCCAGCATACAAATAAAATATAATATAAATACTAAGAAGAGAAATTGGGAATATTTTATTTTATAATTACAAAGTGAAATATAGATAAATACTTTGCTCTAATGGTAAAATTGTATCTTAATCAATAAATATAAAATACATTTCTCAAAATGTTTATAAGCCTCATAGCTACATCTTAACAAAGACCTTACTTTATAAAGAGTTTTGATGGCACTTTACAGCCTCAATAATAATATGGTCCCAGAACATCTTCAATGCCTTCCCATTCCTCATTTCAAGCTGGAAAATAAATATATGAGAGGTGCATGTGCATGTCAATTTAATATGCTAAAGTGACATTTAAAATATGTAGGTGTCAACTAATTTAAAAATACTTTAAGCCCATCTTATGTTGTTCAGTGGATGTCAACGTTTGATTCCCTGTCAGGGCACATGCCCAGGTTGCTGGCTAGATCCCCAGTAGGGGTTGTGCAGGAGGCAGCCAATAGATGATTCTCACTCATCACTGATGTTTCTATCTCTCTTTTCCTCTCTCTTTCTCTCTCTGAAATCAATTAAAAAACATATTTAAAAATAAATAATTTGGAGAAATTATCAATACCAAAAAAATTGTATTTCCACTTTTTACTATTCACAAAAAATATAAAAATATGAAGTCAGATATATTTATGATGTTGAAGCCTAGAAATTCTTTTTTTAAAAGTGTATAAAATAGGTACTTTTAATGTAATATCAAATTGATAATATTTATGTAAAAGTATATAGTAAACAAAGTCCAAGGAAAAATAGCAGAGTGGGAGAAAATATGTATAACATGTAAGAAAAGTAACTAAGTCCATTTAGGTTGCCATAATAAGATACCATAGATAGGGTGGCTTATAAACAATAGAAATTTATTTCTCACAGTTCTGGAAACTAGAAGTCCAAGATTAAGGTACCAGCAGATTTGGTGTCTGGTGAACTCCCTTCATGGTTTATTGATGTAGTCTTTTCTCTGTATCCTCTAATGGCAGAAGTGGGCAAAGGTGTTAGCTCTCTGGGTCTCTTTTATAAGGGCACTAATTCTATTTATGAGGGTTCCACCCTCATGACCTAATCACCTTCCAAAGGCCCCACCTCATAATACCACCACATTGGCAGTTATCTTTCAATGATTTTTTTTTGAGTGGGGGGGGACACAAACATTTAGTTTTTAGCAGTCTCCAAATCAAAGAAATCTTCTCTTACACTTTTTCTGTTGTTGTTGTTCAGATAAGACAGAAGAGATGATTTATTGTACATGTTACATTCAGCCACAACTGAGAACAGAACCAGTCCAGAATGTCACAGATCCAGGGCAAATATCTAAAAGGGACTGTTTTTGTAAGAGCAGGGTGGGTCTCTGAAAAGATGGCCACGGTGTTCAGATGGCATGTATGTTCTAGCTCCCATCGAGAAGTTCTAGACAACAGATACGCAGTTCAACGTGTACCAGTGTCCCCAGCCTCTGGCTTCTCTATTTCTGCTCCTGTGGCTTTCACAGGTGCACAAGCTTGTGGTTTACTTGGACCTGTGCCTCATCTTTCTTCTTTTGTGCTTCAGCCTGCACATTCGCTTCTTCTCCCACTTGGCTCCCATGGCGCAGAGATTTCTAAGACGATGGCACTAAAGCCAAGAGCTCTGACATCTTAACTAATGGAACAGAACCCCCAGCCCATCCCTCTCTCATTTCTGATCTTGCTCTATTTTGCTTATGGCATTCACCTTTGCTGGGCATAATCCTATATAATAAAAGCCCAGTGATGGAACGGAGGAATGACTAGAACGACCTGTCGACCAGTCGCTTTGACTTGTACTGACCACCAGGGGGCAGATGTTCAATGCAGGAGCTGCCCCCTGGTGGTCAGTGCGTTACCACAGTGGGAATGCCATTCGACTGACTGGGATGAGCGGCTGCTCCTGCTGCTAACCCCTGGCTGACGGGCAGGAACCCAGGCTGTGATCATAGCCTCCTCACCCCAGGCTCCTCCTCCTTGCTCCTTGCTGCCTCCTCCAGATGCCCCAAGGCCGCACAGTGCCACCGCTGGGCTCCCAGAGCTGACCCTGGAGGCTGGGAGGTGGGTTAATGGCCACCGTGGGACTGAGGCCTACTCCACCACCTCTCAGTGCTATTGTCCCTGGGCCCGGCTCCGACCGGGTCCCCTGGAAAGGTGAGTGATCCGGCTCCACAGAAGATGCTGGACCAGGGAGCAGCAGCTCAGAGGGCGGGTCCACAGCTGCTGGGCTGACCAGGATGAGAGGTGCTCCCACAGCGGGAGATCCCTGCAGGCCATTCCCCCTACCAGTGCGTAATTCCCGTGCGCAGGGCCTCTAGTATTTCATATTAGCTTATTTGTAAATTTATTGTCTATAGTTTCCCACTAAAAGACAATGTCTGTGAAAAAAGGAGGGTTTTCACCCTTCCAAACATGGTCTTGGTCATACATAAGAGTAGCTACATATTGTATATCATGTTCACCCCAACTCTTTTGTGCTTTTCTCCATGTCTATCATTATCTAGCCACCCCCCTTCCCCTAGCCCCTTGCAACTAGAGTTCCAGCTTAGGTTTTGCCAAAATAGACACTTGTTGATATTTGGAATGAAGGGAAGCAGAAGCCAGTATTGTTTCTGCTGTGGAAATGGGAAGGGCACAGGCTTCGATGGAAACCAAGGACTCTTGCCAGCAGCCTTTGTAAATCCCCTACTTTAGAGCAATAAGCATGTACTAAAGAACCTTGGTAGAGGTTTCTGATGCTTCCTGCACGTCCTGTTTTAAGGAACACTACAGTGACCTCCCAGGCCCCCTTCCTATCAATGGTTTCAATTCTTTTTAACTTCCAATTTCTTGTATTAAATTTGCTTTTTTGTATTTGTGTGTGTGTGTGTGTGTGTGTGTGTGTATACTTGGAAGTCACCACTTTCTGTTTAAATATCATCTGCAGGCTTTATTTACTCAAAGCAGGAAGATTTTCACTGGCCCCAGTGGTTTTTGATTTTGCTCCTGGAGAGACTGCTCAACAGGCCACTCAAACACAGTCTTCCCTGTGGCCGGCAGGGAAGAACATGTTTTCATGCAGAGCTCCCGCTGGCCAAACAAACGCCAAAAACGTGCCTGACTTCCTGCAACCACTCACCATCCAACCGAGCTTCTGCAACCCATACAGAGCTCCGTAACCATCTTAAATTAAGGCTGGCGATGCCACAGTGCCCACACTTGAAAACTGTACTCACAAGCCCATATGCTCTTAACTGACCTTTTCTATCCTCATCAGAAGAGTGGCAGGCATTCTTTTCAGGTTGGTATTAGGCTACGCCAGTTCAGTACATCTTTTTTTTTTTGCATTACTAGAAGCACACACACACACATTTGAAACTGTAATTATACAGCAGATATGACTGTAAAATTTAGCATGACCAAAACAAATACTAGTTGTTTCCCCTGGCTCTCAATCAGCTTCCCTTCAATGTTCCCGGGAATGGTAAGATGAATCAACAGCTTTCCAGATGCTCAAGCCAAAAACCTCGCTGTCATTTAAAAGCCTTCTTTTCCTTTGCCCCTGCATGTAATCAGTCAATTGTATTAGTTCTGCTTCTGAAATAAGATATTTCTAATTCATGTGCTTCTTCCTTTCGTTCCCCTACTCCTTTTAGTGCCTGTGTTACTATCATCTCTCTATGAGATTATTGCTGAGCCTTTGGCCTGGCCTTCCCTCCCCGGTCACTGACTGCCCCCGTCTTTCACAATGAGGACCTTAAGTAACAATCACACACACACACACACACACACACACACACACACACACACACGCATACACACACATGCACACACACGCACACACATTCACACACATACAGGCATACACACATATATGACTGATTGGTAATCTAGAGACTCCCTTTTAAAAATTGGGAAATTTGACTGCAGCGGATCGTTCTTTCCACACAGCCACGGGGCATGTGCTTTTTATCCACACAGCCACAGGGCATGTGCTTTTTAGGTTGCCAATACATCAGCGTTCCCTGTGGTGTCCTAACTCTAAGTACTGTGGCGGCTGCCAATTTTCATTCTTTATATTGATGCTGCCATTTTTCTCATGGTAAAATCAGGAGGAAAGAAAAATGTTTCCTGCACAAAAAAACACATCTCTATCCAAAATATAAAATAAAATAAAAACACCTAAAGCATAGCATGATAAAAAACAAACAAAAAAAACAACCTAAGAGAAACCATATATCTTTTTGTAAGTGAAAAATATTCATACATATTTAATCCTCAAGCTTAAAGCAGCCATAGTTGAGATTAAAATTTAAGGTGTCATTATGATTCTTGGGCTATAGGTATTTGAGTATTGGACTACTGCTCAATTAATAATTCTTTATCCATAATAAAGATATGCATAATGCTTTCTGTTAAAAAAAAAAAAGCCCATTAAGCCCTGGTGGATGGCTCAGTTGGTTGAAGCAGCATTCTATACAACAAAAAGTTGTGGGTTTAATTCCCAATCAGCGGGCAACCTTTGATCCCTGGTTGAGGTGAGTGTAGGAGGCAACTGACTGATCTCTCTCTCTCTCTCTCTCATCTCCCCCTTGCTCTCTAAAATCAATAAAAACATATCCTCGGGTGAGGACTTTAAAAAAAATAGCCCAATTGAACACAATATCTTATTTGATCCTCAACACTCCCAAGAAGTGAGTATTGAAGCTGAAGAAAGAAATGGTCAGAGCAGCTGATTTGTGTAAGTGCAAAGTTAATGACAATGCAGAGAATAAATCTAGGTCTTTATTAGTCTTTGAGACCTGAACCTAAAGCATACACATCGTATCACATCTCAGTTATGAACTGCTTTAACGTGTCTATTTCATTTGATTTTCATATTCATAACCTCAAAAACTCAGAGTCCTTCAATCAGAGGACATGAGTGCATTCTGTACATCATGACACTTGAACTCTGAGAAGACAGTTAGGTGTCATGGAGATAATGCAGTTTTGGGTTTGCCTTCCAGTTCTGATATCAACCATCATTTATGGGAACTAAAACATGATATAGGTTCACAATCAAAACTTATTTTTGCAAGATTATAGAGAGGAATAAATGAGATAATACATGCAAATTGTCCAACATAGGGTTTTGTTTAATAAATGTCAGGGCTATTCCTCTTTCCTCCATATGGCTACTCACCTTGCCGCCTCACCCGATCAACCCTGGGCAGGACATCACATAAACTAGACCTCTGTGGGCCCACTCACACCATCACTGCAACAGTGCCCAACATTCCTCTGGTATGTGCTACAGCTTTTACTCTAGAAAAGCAAGGATTAACAAATAACAGGTATGAAGTGGCATATGAGAGATCTTTGCTGCCTATTCTCCATTACCAGGAAAAATTAGAATTTAGCTGTAGGCATCCCTCAGCACGGAGGCATAGCAGTGATTTTCCTGGTAGGAATACTTCCCTCTATCCTGAACAAATCATAGTGGTGTCTGAAATTCAAAATGCATCTATGAAATTTCTGATTTCTATTATCTAATTAACTGCTCATTAAAATCAAATTTTAGTCACACAGTATAATGGAAAGTTATTATTTCCTCATTTGTTGAAAACAGAATTTGAATTTTAAATTATGTGTCTCATTGGATTATGCAGATGATAAAAGGACTTCTCAAGTTTAGTTTCAGGTCCAGAAACTTGCTGACACATTTATGGAATTAGTTTTGGAAAATTTGGGCCAGAGACAATTAAAAACTATTATAGTGATTATCAGAGAGTGTGGAGTTGAGGAAATGGTACACAAAAGCAGGAAGATGAAATCGTAAATGTGTAGATTTGTATAAGTTTTATTTTATCAATAAAAAGCTATACTTTATAAAAAATAAAACATTTAATTATTGACTAGTACAAATGTATTTATGTCTTTACACACTGGAACTGAATTTGATAATAGTATTAAACTCATTCTGGAACTCTCTAAGTTAAAATAAAAGCATATAATTTGGAAGGCCACGGTAAACAATTCAAACTGGATTTTTCTCTTTCAGAGATCTTACTTGAGATGTCACTATGTGTGTGCAATTTCTTTTCAAACTGGGTGTGTCAATTTACTCCTATTTTTCTTCTCTTGCCTAAAAATGCAAATAGACAAGGTAAAAAAATAAAAAAAAAAATAAAATAAATAAATAAATACAAAAAAACCTGTTTAAGAGGAAAAGAAAACATCTCTCAGACAAGATTTGATTGCAATAGCTTCGCTTGTTTATCAAAATACATTCTCAGGAAGATTCTTTTTTTAAAAAAACCCATTTGGAAATGGTGCCTTAAAGAGTGGTATTTCAGGAGAAGCACTGAGAGCTGACAAGCCACCTCTATCGCTCGTCACCAACACTACCTTTCGCTTTTTGCTACGACAATGGTGCTAAAGTCTGCAGGGTAGTGTTTAGGCCACTCAACTTCTTCAGTCAATTTGGAAGTCTTAAATTCCTTTCTAGGATACAAAATTGAAAAGTTGATAAGGCTTTTGAGCTTGAAAGAATAGTGTATTTGAGTTTCCATTGAATCATGCCTAGATATGTTTTTGTGGACATGCTAGGTTTATCTACTTTTATTGCTGTCATGGAAAGTTAGAAATTTTATATAAAGTAACATATAACACTTAACTTTCCAGATTCCACTTTATGTAATGTAATAATAAAAACAAATATAAGCATTGTGAAAGGTCAGGTGATGTCAACCAATGCCTACATGGGTGGGCGGGGAGGGGAGTGATGTCTTTCTTAGACTCAAGCTGTCCTCATGACCAGTGCATGATGTTCATATAACCATGATGAGGCCAGTGTCTTCTAGGCTACTCTGTCAAACATGTGCACCCAGCCTGCAACCACACCCCAACCCCACCTAACATGCAGAGCCCTGCCACTTTCCAGGTCACTGCTCTAGACCTAACCCCCCTCCCACACTAGCAGTACTGTTCATCTCATGCAGGTTAGGTTTATGGCTTAAAAACCTCAGGAAACAGAAAATATTGAAAATACAAAAAACTTAATGAAAGTAAGAGTTGTTTTTTGATAAACAAAGTCGACTAACCTTTAGTTAGAATAACTATAAGTAACAGAAAGTTAGAGTAAGTTGAATCAGAAATGAAAGAGGAGACATTACATTTATGCCACCAGAATGAAAAGAACCATAGAAGATTACTGTGAACAATTATAAACCAACAATTATAAACCAACATTTATCCTGGAATAAATGGATAAATCTTGGAAACATACAACCTTTCAAGACTGAATCATAAAGAAATAGAAAATCTGAACTGACCAATAATGCATGAGGCAATTTAATCAGTAATAAAAATAGATTCCCAACACAGAAAAGGCCAGAACAAAACATCTACACTAGGTAATTATACCAAAAATTTTAAGAACAATTATATCAATTTTTTCTCAAATGCCTCCAAAAATATGAAGAGGTGAGATCACTTCCAAACTCATTATAAGAGGCCAGCATTACCCTTATCCCCAAATCAGAAAATAGCACCCAGGAAACTACAGGACAATCAATATCCCTGATGAACATAAATGCAAAAATTCTGAACAAAATACTAGCCAACTGAACTCAACAACACATTAAAAAAAATCATACACCATATGAAAAGCAATTCATGTGATGCACCACATTAACAGAAGGAAGGTTCAAAATCACATGATCAGCTCAAGGAAAGCAAAAAAAAAAACACTATTTGGTAAAATTCAAAATCCCTTCATGATAAAATCTCTCCGCTGAGATTTCTGGAACAGGTTATGCACATGGTGGGCAAGGTCTGTAGGAACTGGAGGCAGGAGAAGCTGATTTGAGTCTTTCTCACAGAGCATTCAGACAAATTAAGAAGTAAAACTGGAAAAATGTCTTTTAAGAGAATAGATTATGTTGACTAAGCATTTTTAAATAGAGAGATAGATGTAATTAACAGAGAGGTTAGAAAAAATAACACATCCCTTATAGTGCATGCTAAATATACATAGGACAGACAGTGCTGGGTTTTTGTGATGTGATGTGAGGTGCTGAATAAGTTGAGCGGCATTTAAAACTACCTCCTTTTTTAATTCTGTACTTTTGAATATATTTTAATAAAGGACAGTAATCAAAGAAATAAATATTATTAACAGAGACTAAGTATCACTTGCGATCTCCTAGAGACCTCATGCTAGGGTGAAATGCTCCAGCCGGTCATTCCCTCATGATGAGGACCACCCATATGCTGGGATGGAGATCTGCGGTGTCATTGTCATGCTGTACAGAGAAAAATGTAATGAATTATACTATTTAATGATGATGAAAATAATCTGACTATAGGTCATAGTTGTGTTAAGCCTACATCAGTTCAAAAGTGTGATCTGATACTAGCTCATCTTTCATAATAATCAACATTGGCGTAATGATAATAAAATATAATAGGAAGGCCTGGACCAGTCATTCTTAGAGAGAAATTACATTTTTAAACTGAGTTGTATAACACTACTTGTCATTTTTTTCCTGAGATGAAACTAAGTATTATCCCATTAAAATTGTTGTTTTTTAGCAACAGACAAGTTTATGCTTCATCAATGAATAATTAAGAATTACCAAAAAATTTATTCAAAAGTTGTATTTCTGTGTATGAGGCTTAGAGTAATTAAGAAAGGAGATGTGCTGTAAATTGGCACATGAGGTGAGTTCAAACAGGAATAGTGAGTTCAAAACTTTACTAGAGGAAAAAGAAACAATCCACAGTAGAAAACATAAATTGTTGGCTATGTTCCTCTTTTGGTATTTCCTTTGAACAGAACAGGATGTCTTAACATATGCATACTGATATAGAAAATATATTGATCAGAAAGCAATTATCAAAATGAAACAATGTCAAACAGAGATTGTTGTGGAACACTGTGCTTTTTGGTTTTCCTTCTGTTAGAATGACGTGTCCCCGTTTCCACTGCTTATACAGTGCCCCCTTTTCTCTTTCTTCTCAGCTCTTCTATTTCCAATAGGCAGTTACCTGGTAAAGCTGCAGGAGCAGAAAATAGTTGAGTTTGGGAATATTACTGGGCTAAACACATTTTTCACAGAAAAATTTTTTTGTTTGCCTGTTTGTTGTGTTTTGTTTTTAATGGGAGTGAGTACAGTACTTAATTTTCAACTCAGGCATTTTGTGCCATTTCTGTCAATGGTAAATTGGTAATTTGGTTTCTTTATTCACCAGAGCCACAAGGTACTTTGAGAAATAAATGCAATATTATCTATAAGTTACAATTCTTTATTTCTCTTCTGTGTGTGTGTGTGTGTGTGTGTGTGTGTGTGTGTGTGTGTTGCTAGCTGACTTCTGGGAGTTGGAAGAAAAAAATAGTGAAAGTAATGTTTGCTAATAGTCCTTTTATTGAATTTAAGTTGCGCTTTTGGATTGCTACCTATTTTACTATCTCAAGAGAGTTGGAGAATAATAAAATAAATCCTAAATGGACAGAGATAAGACAATATACATTTTATAGTTTGTTTGTTATTAAAAATAATTTTCCAACATTTTCTTGAGTTTATAATATTAATAAAAAACCCAATTCATATTAATTTAGCCTTTGTTTACTTTAATCTGGGGCTTGAATATGGAATTTCATTCTTCAAAATATTTTCAACAGAAAAATTATTAAATTTTTATTTGGCTGATTATTCTAAAAGAATGCTACCTCTAGTCCTTATGCTCCTACATGTTTTGTAGATGTGGCTTATATTAATGCACAGAGGAGCTAGTGGCACCCTGATCGCAAAGTTAAAGTAGGAATGAGCTGAATGCTAATAGGAAATGGTGGTTGGGAGTCCTCAGGCACAATGATGAGGACTGTAAATCCCAAAACTGGAGGCTTTAGGCTTTCCTCACAGTAAAAGGTACAGTATTTTCACATCTTCTAGCAGTGGTTCTCAACCTTCTGGCCCTTTAAATACAGTTCCTCATGTTGTGACCCAACCATAAAATTATTTTCATTACTACTTCATAACTGTAATGTTGCTACTGTTATGAATCATAATGTAAATATCTGATATGCAGGATGGTCTTAGGTGACCCCTGTGAAAGGGTCGTTCGACTGCCAAAGGGGTCGCGACCCACAGGTTGAGAAATGCTGTGAGAGTAAGGAGAGAAAAATCAAATCAATCTCCCACTATCAACCATCATGCATGTTTTCTTCAATACATAGCTTTATTTATATTTAACTTATAAGGTAAAATTTATGTGCAATGAAATGTACAAATGTTAGTGTACAATTTGATGTTTGTTCAAGTGTATATACCCATGAAATCAACTCTCCAAGTTATAAAACATATCCATCCTCTCAGATTATTCTCATGTCCCTTTCCTATCACTTGTCGGCATCGATTCATTGATTAATGTTCTGATTTCTAGCAATATAGGTTAGTTTTTCATGTTCCTGAAACTATTATAAATAGAATCATAAATAATATACTCTTTTGCTTCTGACTTCTTTCACTTAATATATCTTGAGATCCATTCAAGTTGATGTATGTATGAGCAATTCATTCTTTATGCCAAGAACCCTAGGTGATTCTAATTGCATCTCTAGTTCCATGAAGTGAAATGCTTTCATGCTAAATGTACAGGTCAATGCCAAATCAAAGATATAGAGCATTACTGCTGAAAATCTCCTCCTGTTTCTTTCCAGTCCTCTCCACCTATTTTTACAGGAAATCATTGTTCTAATTTTTATCATGATAGACACATTTTGTTTGTTCTAGACTTCATATAAATAAAGTCATATTGTGTAAATGTTTAGTGCTTGGCTTCTTTTGTTCAGCATACTTCTTACTGCTGAATAGTATGACATTGTATAGACATACCAATGTGGTTTATTCATACTTCTGTTGGTGCACAATCCAGTTTTTTTTCTACTACCAGTACAGCTGCTGCAGCCTTTATGTAGCCATCTTTTTAAGAGACATACGTGTTCATTTTGTTTCACCATCTCTAATTCATGTGTGAGTTTAGTTCAATGAGACTGTCCAAGGCAATAGTATCCTCTTCCTCCTTACATCCATGCAGCCCTATGGTCTCCACCTCTTTGCAGTGTAATGCATGTTAGCTTTTGCTACACTTTTTTAAAACCATTGGATGAGGTTATTTTCACAAATTACAAGGTCATTCATTTAAATATATGTATCTCATTCAGATAATAATTCTTAGTTTTTCTTCATGATAAGGTCACAAAGACATGGGAAGATGAAATTCAATGCGAAGAAAGATCAATTCTTGTATACACTTGGTGTAGGTGTGGAGTTAGTAAAAAATGTTCATAAAGTGCCAGCTTTATAGGAAAGAATAAAATACTGTGTTAAAAGAGAAATTGGAATTCCAAAAACTTAAGTTTATCAATTATAGAAGATTATTATGTTCATATGACCACAACGAATTTTAAATCAGAAAATTCAATGGAAATAGTCACAATAGCTGTCAGGCACTGTTTAGCAACATGACTTGATCAATTTTGTTTCTTCGTGTGTGTGTTTTTAAGGGAGTATTTAATTTCTGTACTCCACTTTATTACATATACATACATAAAACATATAGATATATGTTAAAAATAAACTTCATTTTGTGTCTATGACATCTCAGGGTATCTTCTTAATTTTAATTTAACTTATCTTTATTGTTGAAAGTATTACAGATGTCTCACTTTTTCCCCATTGACCCTCTCCACCACCACCAACCCTAAGCCTTCACCACACTCTTGTGTCCATAGATTATATAAATTATTTGGTTAATCTCTTCCCGTCCTCCACCCCTTCCCTCTGAGAGTTTAGTTTTTGAGCTCTTGATTTAGAGTTTTAGAGGTATGTTTGTAGTCAAGTTATGCTCTGTATTTAAATGGTTCTCCAACTTCTCAGTTCTCAAACCAATTACTGAACCTTTTAAGGCCAGTCAAATTTTTATAATATAGACTATAGCAAGAAAATTTGAAATTATCAACTCTTTCCACTGTAGAAACAGCCACAATTTTCCTTGGTGATTGCTGTTTGCTGAATCAAGGATAAATGTCACAGTTAAAGACAGTGAAACTTTAATAATAATTTCTCTAATTTACATAGTTGACAAAAGAAACTATAAACAAATGGAGGTGTTTTCTGTTTTTGTTTTGTTTTATTTTAAAGTCTAAACCAATTCTTGGCTCAAATGCCTTGCTGGTTGTTTGAAAGATGCCATTGTCTTGTATTTGAGTCAGCAACTCTCTCTTTCCCTCCTGTGGCCTGACACAGTTTCTTAGTGGATACAATATCATAATGCAAATATCAAACAATGGACACTGATGACCCTATTTCTACAGTACTGACCTCTCTCTCTGCAAGGCTATTTTGTCAGAATTAGATGTAGCAGTTCCAGTGGCATTCGGGTTACTGACTGAGATTCACTCAGCCATATTTTTTCCTTTCCTTTCTTCACCTTTTTTACCCTTTCATTCTTTCCTCCCCTCCCCTCCTCTACCTTCCCTCCACTCCTCTACTTTCCCTCCCCTTCCTTTCCCTTCTCTTCTCTTTTTTTAAATATTTTTTAAAAAAATATTTTTATTGATTTCAGAGAGGAAGGAAGAGGGAAAGAGAGAGAGACAGAAACATCAATGATGAGAGAGAATCATTGACTGGCTGCCTCCTGGACACCCCCCACTGGGGATCGAGCCTGCAACTCAGGCATGTGCCCTTGACCGGAATCAAACCTGGGACCCTTCAGTCCGCAGGCCGACGCTCTATCCACCAAGCCAAACTGGCTAGGGCTCTTCTCTTTTATATGAATACTTAGCTGCCATCTATAGTATGTGATAATTAAAAGCAATGGGATATAACTATTTTAAATCTTCCAATCCTATCTAATAAAGAGGTAATATGCAAATTGACTATCACTCCAACACACAAGATGGCCACCCTCATGTGGTCAAAGATCCACCCCCATATGGACACAAGATGGCCAGCAGGGCAGGGCAGTTGTGGACGATCAGGTCAGAAGGGGGGGGGGGCAGTTTGGGAGGGACCAGGCCTGAAAGGGAGGACAGTTGGGGGCAATTAGGCCAGCAGGGGAGGGCAGTTTAGGGGTGACCGGGACAGCAGAGGAGGGGCAGTTGGGGGGCAACCAGGTCTGCAGGGGAGAGCAGTTGGGGAGGGACCAGCCCTGCAGGGGAGGGCAGTTGGGGGGGACCAGGCCTGCAGGGGAAGGCAGTTGGGGGGAACCAGGCCAGCAGGGGAGAGCAGTTAGGGGAGACCAGGCTGGCAGGGGAGTAGTTAGGCATTGATCAGGCTGGCAGGGGAGTGGTTAGTGGGTGATCAGGCTGGCAGGCAGAAGCTATTAGGGGCAATCAGGCAGGCAGGCAGGCAAGCGGTTGGGAGCCAGCAGTCCTGGATCGTTAGAAGGTCCCAGATTGGAGAGGGTGCAGGCTGGGCTGAGAACCACCCCCCCCCCCATGCATGAATTTCGTGTACCGAGCCTCTAGTTATTCTTATAATTGTCTCAGAAACTATCCACTTTCTAATCTTAAAACATTTTTATAAGATCACATTTTTGTAAGTGTTTAGTATACAGCATATAAAAGCATCAAAAAACTTATTTCAAATGTAGAGTCAACAAGATTCTTAAAAATGAAGATTCTTCCATAAGATAATTTTTTTAGTCTTCACCCAAGGATATGTTTTTTATTGACTTTAGAGAGAGAGGAAGGGAGAGAGAGAGAAACATCCATCTATGTGAGATAGAAATATCAATTGGTTGCCTCCAATATGCCCCAAATGGGGGACAAGCCTACAACCTAAGTATGTGCCCTGAGCAGGAAATGAACCTGCAACCTTTTGGTTTACTGACGATGCTCCAACCGAGCCACCCAGCCAGGGGGCTCTTCCATAAGGTTTTTAAAGGAATTTTAAATCATTGCTTTTTTTATTGTTCCTTTTACATTTCTTTAAAATTCTTACATAGCATCTCCATCATTTGTTGGAGAAACTGATGATAATCTAAAATTAATATAATTTTACAGCTCAGGGTATCTTATCATGAATTCAACTAGATTTTTATTGAACTTCTTTAATGTGCCCAAATCTGACATGTTCAAAACAGTTCCTGGGTCCAGCCTAGATGTTTTCAAGATTAAAAGTTAAGTCAAAATATTTGTTTGTTGATTGCATTTTTCCTCACTTTATTGCCTATTTCTCTAATAGTTCTACATAATCTTATCTTTTATTTATGCATTGATTACATAAGCTTTAAAGACCTCCAAGTATTTGGTTGGCACAGATTTTTACACCTTTTTTTCTTCATACTCATAGTGCAAGGATAATTTAGTTCTTTTTCAGAGTATGATGGTATAGATATGATTATGTCCTACTCATGGACATACCTGTTTTTATCAATGAATTTAAAAAATCTACTTTGAAAGGACACCTGTCAGTATTTGAAAATGAATTTTTTAAGGTACTAAATTTGATCTCTGAATTCTTGGCCATATACAATCTGGAGACTTAACACATTTAAGAGCTTGGTGGTGTGGTGTTTATTATATATCTGCTTCTAATAATACTCCCTGAAGAATGTAAGACTCTCTTCTGGCATCTGTAAAGAAGTAACTGTAGACATGAGTAGTTATTTTTTCTCCATAACAGTAAAGCAAAACAAAGAAATTAATAATGGACCCAAAACAAATACAGGTCAAAAAGAAAAATCACAATATAGACAAAACATCTCAAGTAAACTGATTAAACCTGTTCGGCTAAAAAGTAACTTTTTTGAAGAGGTCAAAAGAAAGTTGGAATTTTTTTCTCTGGAAGATTTATTTTTTAAAAAATTAGCTGTATATTTCAGCTAAATGGACAACTTGATGTGTCTGCAGACAGACTATTTTAACTCTTTGTGGACTTATGGGAAATTGGATAGCCATAATACAGACATTTAAATATAGTTTGAATTCAAATTAAGAGAAAAAAATAACTAAAGAGCAGATATCTGGAAAATAAATTGGAGTTAAGTGTGCTTCCAACCCATCCATTAGAAGTTGACTAAAGTGACTGAAGAGAAGCAGAAATAGAGATGAGCCCATGTTTTTGGCTCAATTAGTGTTGAATGAAATGAGTAAGAATGGTGCTGGCTCCCACTGAGAGAAATACCTGCTACACACTGCAGATTGGAAAACAATTGGTGGAGAGCACCAAGAACTCATACATAATTCTCCTTCCTATGAGAATATTATAGTATTGAATGAAGTGGAGAAACTTCTTGCAAACCCAACTGATTCCATTAATTTAGATGAGCAATAGTTACACCTACATTTCACACATATATCATTCCTGAGAATTCACTTTAAGAAGGTATTGTTTATAACATTCATAAAGAATATGTGGAGCATCTATAGTTCACCAAAATATGAAGCAGGAAAACTAAGGCATTTCCTTGTCATAATGAAACAGTTAAGAAAAGTATAAATTGAAATGTAAACAGTATATAATGAAAAATAATTCTAATGCAATTATAATAGACTGAGGGGTTTTTTTTCTCCAAGAAAAACTAGGAAATTACATTAAAAGAATTACAAATGTGTTCCCATTTTCCTGAAGAGGAAATAAAACACAAACCACATAGAAAACTATGAAATATTGAGACAAATTCAAGTAAGCACTGCAGTTGAAAACACACATAAAAAATGACAGGCATAAGATCAATCATAATTATATGATAAGTGTAAATTGAATAAAGTTAAATATTTACAATATAGACTGAATTATAATTATATAAACTATAAACTGTACAAAAGAAACTTTAAATATAAAAAGATAAAAGTGGGAAGTAATTCTAGTAATTAGACTACTATTAAACAACTAGGGGTTATGTGCAACAAAAAGAATATAAAAATGCACAAAACCATGATATAATAAATGAAAACTATTTAACATTATTTCTGGCATAGAGTAAACACTCATTATTTGTGAGCCATCATATTATAATATAACCGTGAATCAGAACTGGGAGACCTCAGAGAAAACTTTGATATTAGGAAAAATATCACACAAGTCAATATTGTAAAGATGTTATTTACTTTAAAATTAATGTGAATATGACACAATTAAATCCTTATAGATATTTATGCTATTTATTTTTGGAGAATTTGAGTAAAATTACTCCTTCCTCCTCTACTTAAACACAGAAATTAATATACAACAACTTTATCACTCAAAATATAAAGACTGGATTCTAGAGCTTGTTTTATCCTTGAATTGAGCTCACCTACCACTTAGTGTCTAATGGAAAAGTTTGGTAACTGGGGAGGTAGAAGTTGGGGGGATGAGGTCATAAAGAAAGCAGACAGCAAGTCAAAAAGCGACATTACATTCCAGGTTATGGAATGTATTTCTATTTTGTTTAGGTTCCAAGAGTGAAACAGAAAGGCCTGTCAGAAGGGTGTTGCAGTGGAGTTGATGAGCTATATTTGTGGCTTTGGCTAGGATTACAGCAGCGGAGCTAGAATCAGTGATTCAATGAAATATATTATAGAGTTAAAGCCATCAGAATTTAGTGAAAATTGAATGTGAGAGTTGAAAAGGAGAAATTAAGAAAAGAAGGTTTGCTAGATTTAGAAATGAGACAATTTACTGGCATGGGCAAACATGGATGAAATGGGAGTGTGTGTGTGTGTGTGTGTGTAAAGAAGAGAATGGTTCTGTTCCAGCACTGAGAGTTTTTATTTTTATTTTTATATTTTTATTGATTTCAGAGAGGAAGGGAGAGGGAGAGAGAGATAGAAACATCAATGATGAGAGAGAATCATTGATTGGCTGCCTCCTGCACACTCCCTACTGGGGATGGAGCTCACAACCCAAGCATGTGCCCTTGACCTGAATCGAACCAGGGACCCTTGAGTCCACAGGTGGTCGACGCTCTATCCACGAAGCCAAACCGGCTAGGGCAGCAGCACTGAAAGTCTTGAGGAGCATATTACACATGCAAGTTGAAATAGCCAGTCTATATATGGAATATTCACCTCAGACTCAGTGGGAGAGGTAGTAGCTAGAGATGTGAATTTATGGTATTTTTTGCCTTGGGACTGAGTGAAATAACCTAAAAGAGGGATTCTCATACTTACAGAGAAAAGGGTATTTCTGAATTTACAGTTCTGGCTAAGATATAAAAGTTAGGGGGAAACATTGAGAAAAAGCATACAATGAGGTATAAAGAAAACAAGATAAGTATAACCATTATAGAGAAATGTTTTAAGTGGAAAATAAAGTTTAATATATCAAGTGATCACTGATGACCACAACATTATATAGTAGTATTCTTTCAATGTTAATTAATTTTCTTATTTTTTAAAAATTGCACTGTATTTAAGGTCTAAGGAAATATACACTGAACTCTGAACTGGGAATAAAGTTTCATTCTTGTAGTTTACTCTCAAATGGAAGAGAGCCATAACTTAAATGTTAAAAATGTTAGACAATATCAACAGCATATGAATATTATATAGATCAAAATACTAAAAATCCAGCAGTAAAACAAAACAAAACACTTTTTTGAGGGGGATTGGGAACATGCCAACACTGATGGAATAGTTTATGACATTAAGGGATTATTGGGATTTTTAAAGAAATTTGACATTTTTGAAAAAATAATTCTTATCTTTTAGAGTTATATGTTGAAGTATTTCCAGTTAAACGTACATGATATCAGGCCATTGCTTTTAGTGTTCCAAAATATTTATTGGGTAGAATATCAATGAAACAAGACTGGCAATTACAAAATAGTTGTTTAAGTTGGTGATGGTTATGTGGGAGATTATTTTGCTTTTCTCACTTTTTTTGTATACATTTTATTTTTCCATATAAGAGCTTTAAAAATTTTAAGAAATGTGTTGTTAATTTACTAAAGGACACCCTTACCAGGAAAAAGCTATTTATAAAATATCAAATGCTATACCAAATAAAGATTTTATGAAAAGTCCACTTTAATGTAACAGTTAATTTATATGTTGAAAACAGTAAGACCAAAAAAGTCTGCTTTAGAAACGCTTTCTTTAAACTACACACTATATATATATATATATATATATATATATATATTCTGTTTTTCTCTCTTAAGCTTTTAAAAGTTCACAAATAGAAGAATATGATATTTCCCCATTTTTGCATAATAACTCCTGCATTTAGCTTTAGCACACTTTTGAATATTTATAGAGGGGCAGAAGGAGGGGAAGCGCTAAGACTATGGCATTCAGTGGATGAAGCTTGATTTTAAACAAACCGCAAAATCATTATTGAGTGTGTGGCCTTTTAACCCTATAAATGATAGTTGATGGTCTATAATGATTTACTTGGAACAAATTACAGCAAAGCCATCAGAGAACTGAGGAAGATTTATGACTCCTCTAAAACCACATTAGGATAAGTTTTTCTTAAAATTCATTTCATTAAATTTTAAAGTGTATATAAGAATGTTTTTTCACATTTTGAATCCCAGATGGCATTTAAAATGACTTGATTTGATTCAGTCAAAGTATTTATGGTGACAACGCGCAAGCTTGCCTAGTGTTTGCCCAGTAACATCCTACAAACATTGCATTATCCCCTGAGTATTTTCATGCTTTAAGTTGTTTGCACATTGTATCTCTCTCTCTCTCTCTCTCTCTCTCTCTCTCTCTCTCTTTCTCTCTCTCTCTCTCTTTTCACACATACACATACACAACATTTAACAATAGCAGTGCTCTCAGCCTAAACCGGTTTGGCTCAGTGGATAGAGCGTCGGCCTGCGGACTGAAAGGTCCCAGGTTCGATTCCGGTCAAGGGCATGTACCTGGGTTGCGGGCACATCCCCAGTGGGAGATGTACAGGAGGCAGCTGATCGATGTTTCTCTCCCATCGATGTTTCTAACTATCTATCTCTCTCCCTTCCTCTCTGTAAAAAATCAATAAAATATATTTAAAAAAAAATAGCAGTGCTCTCAAACTGCTATTGTTTAAATGTTCTCATTTTGTACAATTTTGTACAATTAGAATGCTATTGTGAATTCAAGATTGAGGTATTAAAAAACTTAGAGCTGCCAATGCAGTAGATTTCTCTGAAAGTGCAGCACCCTAGTATCTGTCGGTTATTCAGTGGGGCACACTTGCACCTTGAGAAAATGTTATTGCTTCACTACTGCAGGCACAAAATCCTGAGACATGCTGAGGCCTGTTCATGCATTCAGTGGCATGTCATTGATATTCCAATAAAGATACAAGTGATAATTATCTGCCTTCCAAACTGGATAACTGTATTTGATATACTCTTAAATTGGACACTTAATTTGTGTCATTTTCAACTCTATTACTTATCAAACATTCTTCCTTCCCATCCAACACCCTTCGTTGAAGCCACATGATCCCGAGAGAGAAACACAAACCTTCTCGATTGTTCCAACAAAATTCTACTTCATCTGAGAACATAGTATATACAAGTATATATATACTGAGTGGCCAGATTATTATGACCACCTGACATTTGTAGGCAAATTAGCTATAATTTCGCGCTGAAGTTGCCAGAGGGCCAGACCATTGTAAATAGGGAAGCAGGTTGTTTACCACGACAGTAGAAGTGATTTTTTTCTGAAGATATGGGTAAACAATGCAATTTAACAGCCTTTGAACGTGGGATATATTTGAACGTGAGGGGCCAGATTATTATGACCACCCCATCAGTATTTTGTTGAGCCACCTTTTGCCTTTAATACTGTGGTGATTCTTCTTGGCATTGACTCCACGAGATGTTGAAAGGTGATGCGAGGAATCTGACACCATGCCTGATGAATAGCACTGTCCAGTTTTGTGAGATTGGATGGTTGTGGAACCAGCTGCCTGATGGCTCTTTTAACTTCGTCCCACAAATGCTCAATTGGATTGAGACCTGGTGATTGTGGAGGCCACCTAAGCAAGGTAAAGTCTCCCTCATGTTCTTGAAACCACTCCTGCACAATACGAGCACCATGGCATGGCGCATTGTCTTGTTGGAAGAAGCCATCTCCATTGGGATATGCCATCAACATGATAGGATGAACTTGATCAGCAATGATACTTAGGTATGTTGTGCTATTCAGACATTGTTCCACATGAATTAAAGGTCCCAAATCATGCCAGGAAAACATGCCCCAAACCATAACACTGCCCCCATCAGCTTGAAGGGTTGTACTCATGCATGTGGGGTGCATGCTTTCATGCTGTTTCCGCCAAATTCTCACTCTGCCATCTGCATGATGCAATTGGAAACATGATTCATTGGACCACATGAATTTTTTCCAATGCTCGACGGTCCAATCCTTGTGTTCCTGTGCGAATTGGAGATGTTTTATCTTGGTAACTGCAGACAGCAAAGGTGTTCGAACAGGCCTTTGGCTTCCATATCCCTCACGATGCAGTGTATGACTAATTTGTCTACAAACGTCAGGTGGTCATAATAATCTGGCCACTCACGTTCAAATATATCCCACGTTCAAAGGCTGTTAAATCACGTTGTTTACCCATATCTTCAGGGGAAAAAATCACTTCTTCTGTCGTGGTAACAACCTGCTTCCCTATTTATAATGGTCTGGCCCTCTAGCAACTTCAGCGCGAAATTATAGCTAATTTGCCTACAAACGTCAGGTGGTCATAATAATCTGGCCACTCAGTGTGTGTATATATGTATATATGATTTAATAATTATTTATTGAGCATCTATTATGTGGTGGCACTGTTTCAAGAGGTAGGAATACATTAGTGAACAAAATAGAAAAAAATCCATGTCTTTGGTAAATATTCTAGTTGGGAGGGGGACTGAAAATAATGAGTAAACAATTAATTAGTAAGTGCAATGTAATGCTAGGAGGTGATATGCATTATGGAAATTATATATGGATAAGGAGTATCAGATGTCCTCGTGGGGATGGAGGAGCTGTGACAAAATTCTAAACCAGCTGTGTTCAGGGATCCTCATTGTCCTCAAAGATTTGAAGGAAATGATGGAGTTTGCCAATATTGCTATTGGGTTTGGAGGTATTGGGGGGGGGGGGGGGCACACAAGCAATATATCTGAGAGGGCAGCCCCATCTGATAACATAGTACTTAAAATATTTTTGAAGAAATAGAATGAAAATACAATTGTTTATAACCAACTGAAGCAGTAAAACTAATGGCCAATACCCATATTGAGATCAGTAAAATTTTGAATTTAATCAAAAGCCCAACATCTGAGAGTACTCTGGGAAGTGAAAAAGGAGGCAATGATCCATGTCCTGCCATCATAGCTGCACCACAGAGCTATGCATAAAGCCCACTGCCATTCAAATAGTATCTAAATTATGGCTAAAATAAATTATCTAGAATTAAAAATGCAGCAAAGTTCGTCATAGAGTTTGTTGTAGTTTGCACAACATGTCATGGAGTGAGCAGAAATTCTAAAACAAAAAAAATGCATAATAAAAGCATATATACTGATATAAATATAATGTCACATTGTTATCTCAATATAAATATAGGGACTGTCCATCACCATTTCTAAATCTGTCCATGAGAGATATTAAACATCAAATAAACTTTAATTATTTTACATATTTGATGAGGATGAATGTTGTGAATAAATTTTATAAAATAAAAGTAAATAATAAGTATGTTATCATAAGTAAAAAAATTTATATTACATAGAAAAATTATATGCAAGAAAAAGAAAATAATTTATTTAAAGTATTTTTTCCAAAATTGTAGGAATTCAGTTTTTTGGGGGAATCTGATTATTCCTAGGGCTGCATTATCTAAGTCAGTAATTTTACCAAATGTTTCCATTTAAAGGACTTAGATTAAAAAGGGTATAATAAGCTGAAAGTGTATAACCACATACATTGATACCCGATTTTAGAATTATATGATCATACTGAGCAAGATATTTATTCTCACAATAATCAATAATCAATATTCTCTGAAATTATACTCCCTCTCTCAAAGGGTACTGAAAAAGGAGTTTACCAAGCCATTTCCTGTAAAAACTGAATGCCTGAAGCTAAGATAAAGGATTTTTTCTGGAGAAACAAAACAAAGCATTCCCAGTCTCTATCTAGCAGGTAAAGAGCTCTTAGAAAGTCATTCTCCTGACAGCTAGCTCTTTCTCTGCTGACTGTTGTATAGACTTGCTGCGGGGTAGGGGGGGCGGGGAGGGGAAGATTACTGCGAAGCTGCAGTTGGGGCATTTTCTGAATCTGCTCCGTGGGAACTCTGCCATCTGGAAACAGGATTACAGGGGTCTCTCCTTGAATTGTGCCTGACTACCAACCGATGAAACTCCCCCTGTGCAATTACTTCAGGTCAGCAGAAGTGACTCCCACAGATTCAAAGGATGTAAAAAATTCCTGAGGCGAGCAAGGCTAGCTATTTAAGTTGAGAAACTTCTTTCCCCCCCACCCCACATATGGGTTTTTCTCACATGAAGGGAGACACAGTTAGTCCTTAAATGGGGTTCAACTTGAGTGCCCAAGGATTCTTTATAGAAAATATAATGGTTACATTTATATATGTTTTTATTTTATTTTCTCTATGCAAATAATCGATATCTTTCCCCTTATTTTGACATTTGTTACTGCATCTTATTTTTTACTTTAGACGTGTCTATTCCGGTCCTTTGCCCATTTTTCAATTGGATTGTTTGCTTTTTGGAGTTGAATTATATAAGTGCTTTATAAATTTTGGATATTCATCCCTTATCAGGTATATCATTGACAAATATGTTCTCCCATTCAGTGAGTTGTATTTTCATTTTGTTGATGGTTTTCTTTGCTGAGCAAAACATTTTAGTTTGATGTAGTCCCATTTGTTTATTTTTTTCTTTTGTTTCCCTGGACCAAGGAGCTGTACAAAAATATTTCTATAAGAAATGTCTAAGATTTTACTGCCTACGTTTTCATCTAGGATTTTTATGGTTTCAAGTCTAATATTTATGTCTTTAATTCATTTTGAGTTTATTGTTGTGTATGGTGTAAGAAGGTGTCTAGTTTCATTTTCTTGCTTGTACCTGTCCAATTTTCCCAAAATCATTTATTGAATTGCCTATTTGTACCCCATTGTATATTTTTGCATCCTTTGTCAAATATCTATTGACTATAAAAATGTGGATTTCTGGATTCTCTATTCTGTTTCATTGATCTATATCTGTTTTTATGCCAGTACCGTGAGGTTTTGGTCACTATGGCCTTCTAGTATAGTTTTATATCTGATAGATATTCAAAGGTTTGTCAATCTTACTTATCTTTCAAAGAGCCGCTCTTCTTTTCATTGATTTCATCCCAATATATTTAATAAAAAATAAATAAAATATCTTCAATATTTCATAATCGCAGATTTTAGGATTAACAATTACCTAAGAGGTAATCTAGTCACAGTCTTATAATTCAGGAAAACAAGTCTTAGAGATATTAATTAACTCATCCAAATCACACATTTAGTGAAAAAAAAACTCGCATATTCTAATTTTTAGTTTGAAACTCTTTCTACTATTCCATACTGCAAATCAGCATTTAATATTTCTAATCATATTTATTGGTCACTAAGAAGTATGAAATATAGAAAATGCTCATAAAGTCTCTAAGTTTTTCACTTTTCATCTATTTTCTCAATCTACCAATTATGATTTTCAATATTATAAATATGGGTATTGAAGGTTATTTCTTATTTTAGCATAGCCGTTGGTGAAAAATAGGTGAGCAGAATGTTTTCTACATCATAAGAACAACTCAGGATTCATTTTAGGAATTGTGTAAAACAACAGCATAGCTCCAGATCAAGGAGCTTAAGTCAGGAGAGCTGGTTATACAGCCTCATTACCCAGGACCAGTGTGGCCATCACTGGGAGAAGCAGGGAAGGAAGCTACAGGGTAGGCAAGAGGGCGTCATATGTAAGCATAAGTGAGATGACCCACCTCATTGTCACCAAAAGCAGTGAAAGGACAGTTAATGATTTGATGATCCAGCAATTAGATAATCAAGACCAATTCATACATTCCCAACTTTGAAAATTCTTGGAAAGTAGTATTTGGATTTGTTTATTTGAAAAATAAACATGTAATTTATGTTAACAAACTTGACATTTTTAGGACTGAAAGAAAATAGGCAGTTTGTATTGCTGATTTAATCTACTAAAAACAAAAACCTTGTTTTAAGTGCCAGTCAAATCACAAACATAGAAAATCTTTCTTGGGAGGTTTTCCAAATTATTTACCTCTTTTTTCAAAACCAAAAATGTCTCCATTTTTCATAAGTATATCATTCAAGTATAGATAAGTATTATTAGATTTATAAATTTGGACTGAAAAAGATATTATAATTAACTAGAGGCCTGGTGCACAAATTGGTGTACCGGTGGAGGCCAGCTAGGGGGAGGGGTTGAGGATGGTTGGCCAGCCAGTCCCGCCTCCTGGTCGAACTCCCAGTTGAACTTCAGGTCGAACTCCCAGTGGAGGGGACAATTTGCATATTAGCCTTTTATTATTTATGAATTTTTCCAAATTTTTGTTTAATAGCAAAAACCAGGCTTACTTTACATAAATATAACAGGTAATATTCAATGAGAAAGTCAGAATATTCTAACTAGTCTTAGTATCAGTGAAATCATTTAAAGATTCAAATATTGCTTTCCAAAAGAACCATTGAAAAAATGAATGTTAGTTATTTTTAAATCAGATTTTAAGACTCTAATTCAGATACTATAAAATACATTAATTTTAAGTGTATAATTCAGTATTTTTAAGGAAATTATTGGTGCAACCATTGCCACAGTATAGTTGTAGACCATTCCACATTCAAAAAGTCCCTTCATGTTCATTTCTGTCATTCTCCATTCCTGCCTCAGCTCCAGGCAACCCCTAAACTACTCTTATCACTATGGATTCACCTTCTCCAGAAATGTGATGAAAATGATTCCATATAGTATATATTTCTTTTGTTCCTGGCTTCTTTCACTGAGCATAATGTTTTTGAGGTTTATTCATGCCGTAATATTTGTCAATCATTTGTTGCCTTTGTGGCAGAATCAAATTTCATTGTATAGGTATACCAAATTTTTTAATCCAATCACTAGGTAACAGATTTTTGGGTTGTTTCCAAATTTTAGCTATTCTGAATAATGATGCTATGAACTTTTGCATAGAAGACTTTGTGTAGACATATATGTTGATTTCTCATGGGCTTAAGAATAAAATGATGTATATAATTAACTTTTTAAGAAATTGCCAAAATATTTTCCAAAGCAACTGTACCATTTTACATTCCCACCAGAACTGTATAAAGGCCCAATTGTCTCTATATTGTTTCCAAAACTTGGTATCATCAGGCTTTTGATGGATAACTATTCCAGTGGGTGTCTAGTACTATCTCATTTGCATTCCACTATTGACATTTTGGGCAAAATGACAAATGAATATTGACTAATTATGTTGAGTAACTTGGCATGTGCATATTAACCATTTGCATATCTTCTTAGGTGAAATGTACAATAAAATATTTTGTCCATTATTAAATTGCTTTGTGGGTCATCTTTTGTATTCACTTATAGAATTTCTTTTATATTTTGAATACACATCCTTTATCAGATAGATGATTTGCAAATATTTTCTCTCAGTGTGTAGCTTATATTTTATTTGCATAATTGTGTTTCTTCAAGAAGAATACTTTTAATGAAGTCTGCTCTTTTTTCTTTTTATGGATTGGCTTTTGTTGTCATATCCAAGAAATCTTAGTTTAATCCAAGGTCAAATTTTCTCCTAAGTTTGTTATTAGAAATAATATAGTTTTAGCTCTTACATTTAATCTAAGGCACATTTTATTGATTTTTGTAGATGTGTTAGGTAAGGATATTTTAAAGTCTCTATATCCTCCCTGTGTATGTGGTAGCCTCCCAGTTAGCCATGGATATGTAGTTTATCTAACACCTCCATGTCTCTTTCTTCTCATATCCAGGATTTGCCTGTTAAATGTCAGGCTAGTCAGCCAGTTTGTTGCTCATTTTAAGATAACTGCAACCTCAGGTTAGAAGTGTTGTCAGTTTTCCCTGTTCATTTCCTACCAGTTTTGCTATTTTTACTAACAAACAACACACGGCATAATGTTTGTGCCTTTTGCTCAAAGTCAGCTCTGTCCCCTCTCAGCAAAGCAACTGATTTTTATGGGCTGTGTTGCCCTGAGAGCAATACTTGACTTACGACCTGGGGGGTGAAGGTGGGCAGAGGGCTTAGTAGAGAAGCCCTAGGCAAGGATGCCATAGATTCCCACTGTTCTTATCAAAGCTGAGAAGTTTATCTTGAATAAATATTTCTCAATTTATTGCTTATATTTAGTCAAATTCAATAGCCACGAATTGTTATCAAAACTTTTATCCAGCTTTTTAGTTGACTTGGGGAAAGAGGATCCTTTCAGTGCTTCACTCCACATGGCTGGAAACCCCAGCGTCTTCAAAATAAGATGGAAAGAACAGGGGCCTAATATCCAAGAGCATTTGAGAAACTTAGCCCCAGACTATGGAAGAAAAAGGATTTCATGGGTTCCTCAAGTAATTATGTGCTTCCTTCTATTTGCTCTCTGCTGGAAAAAAAAGTAGCATAGCCCCCAAGAAAGGATAGTCCTAATCGCAGTAGATTTCAGGGCCTGGCAGTAAACCTCCTTCCCTATATTTTTATTAAATTTATTGGGGTGACATTGGTTACTAAAACCATACAAGTTCAAATGTACAACTCTATAACACACCATCTGCATCCTGTAGCACATGCTAATCACCCAAAGTCAAGTCACTTTTCTTTTCTTTTTTCTTTTTTGCTTAATCCCATCACCTTTTTCACCCAGACCCCCAATCCTCTCCCCTCTGACAATTGTCAGTCTGTTCTCTGTATTTATGAATCTGATTGACTGGCTCATATCACTCAAGGTAATGCTCTCCAGGTCCTTCCATGCTGTTGCAAAAGGTTAGATTCCCTTTTTTTACAACTGAGTAGTATTCTGTTGTGTAAATGTACCACAGCTTCTTTTTTTTTTAAATCTACTCATCTATAAAGGACACTTGGGCTGCTTCCAAATGTTGGCTATTGTAAATAATGCTACAATGAACAGATGGGTGCCTATGTTCTTTTGAATTATAGTTTTATGTTTCTTCAGATATATTCCCAGAAGTGGAATTGCTGGGTCATAAGGCAGCTGCATTTTTAATTCTTTGAGGAAACTCCATACTGCTTTCCACAGTGGCTGCACCAATCTGCATTTCCACCAACAGTGCACAGGGTTCCCTTTTCTCTACATCTTAGCCAACACCTGTTGTTTGTTGATTTATTGATTTTAGTCAAATGAGGTAACGTCTCATTTTGTTTTTAATTTGCATTTCTCTGATGATGTTGAGTATTTTTTCACATGTTTATTGACCATTGATACGTCCTCTTTGGAGAAGTGTCTATTCAGGTCCTTTGCCCATTTTTAAATCGGATTGATGGCTTTTTTGGTGTTGAGTTGTCTAAGTTCTTTATAACCTTTGGATATTAACCCCTTATGAGATGTATCATTGGCAAATACGTTCTCCCATTTATTGGATTGTCTTTTCCTTTTGTTGATGGTTTTCTTTTCTGTACACAAGTTTTTAGTTTGATGTAGTTCCATTTGTTTATTTTTCCTTTTGTTTCCCTTTACTGAGAAGATAGATCAGAAAAAAATATTGCTATGAAAAATGTCTAGATTTTAGTGCCTGTTTTCTTTTATGATTTTTATGGTTTTGTGACTTATATTTAAGTATTTAATCCAATTTGTGTTTATTCTTGTGTATGGTGTAAGGTGGTAGTCTAGTTTCATTTTTTTGCATGTATCTGTGCAACCAACACCATTTATGAACTGACTGTCTTAACTCCATTGTATCTTCTTGCCTTCTTTGGTAAATATGAATTGATCATAGAGGCATGGGTTTATTTCTGCACTCTCTATTCTGTTCCATTGATCTATGTGCTTGTTTTTATGCCATTACCATGCTATTTTGGTTACCATGGCCTTGTAGTACAGTTTGTTATCAGGTAGTATGATATCTTCTACTTTATTCTTCTTCCTCAAGATTGCTGAGCAGGCACCAGACCCTGCTTAAACAACTCTACCTCGGAGAGGGGGGAGGGCAGCCTGTGCACTCATACAAAGTGATAGAGGTCTATCCTTATAGACAGCAGTTTGAGGGTTGGCTCAGCCCATGATTGAGCCAATAGCATTCAAGATTCAGCTACAACAGGAGGGCCCACATAACTGCCTTCCTTAAAGGAATCACAAGGAACCTGAGAGATCAATGGTGACATTTCCTTCAGGATATTTGTCTGACTTTACAGAGGACAGCAACCTGTCAATAACTGAAATGGAATTTCTTCCCATATCAGGGGTTTGGAGACATAAAGCAGATTAAATATAAATTTAAAGAAATAAGAGATGTGTCATTTTTATATTTCAAGTTGGAAGGAAATATTTGTATCCACTACAAATTGGAATCCCTAAATATAAAAGTAATTTTTGTTGAAATAAGTCCAGTTTTACATTTAATGTTATATTTTATTATAATAAATCTGGTTCATAAATTTAAAATTTCAACATTTATACATTAAGTAACTGGTCAAGAGAAAAAGAGATTCTTTAGATATACATAAAAGGGTAGATCCAGCTTCGAGATGATAGAAAAAGTCATGTAATTGATTGGCCTTATTGGTTTGCAGTCCATGGAGAAAATCATGTTTCATAAGGCATTCTTAATGGCTTATGTTTGTATTCTTAAGTTATACTGATAAAACAGCTTAAAAGAAGAATAATAAGATATGTTTTTGTTCAAATGAGAGCATTAAAAATATCAAAGAGCTGCTTACTTCCTATGATAAAAACAAAGGTACAAGCACAAAGGCTCAGAATGTATAACTTCAAAGACCTTCAAGGAATTATCTTAACATGCTATGCTCTGCATTTACTTGTCATTGCACAATTGACTGTTAGGCTGTGACCAGAGCATGCACTCAGCAGATGTGCTGGGATTGTGCTTGGCATTTAATTGAGCATGGCATTCTGGTCTGTGGATGGATATTACTTCTCCATTTGTACATGAGCAGACATGTGTTGTACTGAGTTTTAATCAGCTCTAATGCAGAGTTACAATTGTCCCCAATCAATGGTGTGTTGACAGAGTTTACATTTATATGCAGAAGTAGGGGGAGTGCTATGTTCTGACATTTGGAAAAAATGAGGGAACCTAGCAGTGCCCGGAGAAGGAGCTGGCCCACAATGTGAGCAGAGCGATGCAGAGCTAGTACTTTAAGTATTTGAATGGTCCAATATATGTCTAAATAAAATTATTAGTTGTTATTTGCAGGAACCCTGATGAATTTCTACCAAAATGTAGTACTTGTTCCAATAACATTTGAAAATAAGTTTTTTTTTAATTCACTGTACCTCCCTCAGGTACTACAGATGAAGAGGAATAGCCCCGGTGAGGGGCCACAGAACCATTTCACTCAGAAACCTCAACGCTTTCTCTCAGAGTAACAGGGAGCACTTTCCTTTTCTTCCTTGCTATTGTCTCCATAGATTTTGTCTTTTACTCTTGAAAGAGGCACGTTCTGTGTTGTTTAGCTATGCTGTTCAATATTGTACCCATCACAATTTAAATTACAATTAAATAAAAATTAAAAATCAGTTTCCCCGTTTCAGTAGGCACATTTGAAATGTTCAAGTAGGGAAAACATAAATTATTTCCATCATTGCTGAAAATTATATTGGATTGCAGTTCCTTAAAGTTTTACAGAGTATGTGTGAAGAATAAAAAATATGTATTGTTAAGTAATGAAGACTAAAATATGTATTTTTATTAATGAAGAGTCCATACTTTACTCAGATTTTTTTAAATTTTGTTAAGTTTACTGGGGTGACATCAGTTAATAAGATTAGGTAAGATCCAAGTGTACAATTCTACAATACATCATCTGTATATTGCATTGTGTGTCCACCACCCAAAGCTAAGTCTCCTTCTGTCACCACATTATGACCCTCTTTACCCTCTTCCACCTACCCCCACCTCTGTTTCCCTCTGGTAACCACCATACCTTTGTTTGTGTCTATGAGTTTTTGTTTGTTCATTCATTTGTTGCTTTTCATTTTATATCCCACTTGTATTTTTAAAATTGTAAACAATAAGATTCTTTATAAAGATAAAATAAATTTTTTAGTGACTCTTTTTATCTTTTATTATTACCCTGGAAGTATGTATTTTAAGATTTTTTCTATATAATTATCATTCATCTTTAACTAATATTTATTGAGTTATTATTCCAGACTTCATGTAAGACTTTAGGATCCAACAATTAAAAAGATAGATAGGATAATGGCCCTCTTGGGGGTTATAATCTTACATTATATTGCATTGATTTTTCCTCATTCTTCCTCACTCATCCTTCCTAGTTCCTGTTATTACTGCTCCTTGCTCATAATGCCAAGGACATTTTGGCAGTCACTTCCCAATGGAAGGTCTTTAGCACAGGCGCAGGTGCATTCCCTAGTCTTAGGTGGAGAGGTGATACTATCAGTGGCCTCTACCAACTCACATGGTTCTTTTCCTCTACTTTAAGGTAGTCTAGAGGAGAATGGATCTCTAATTTATATTACATTTTATCTATCCAGAAATTCCAATCTTTTCATAAGATTTTATGCCTTTAAAAAATAGACTGTGTGCCTCAGCTTATAAGAAATAGAAAACTAGCTTGTCTCAGAAGCTACTACATCGGTCTTGGTGGTTTTACAAAGGGCCCACATGCCACTAGACGCAGCGGTTCTCAACCTGTGGGTCACGACCCCTTTGGTGGTCGAATGACCCTTTCACAGGAGTCGCCTAAGACCATCCTGCATATCAGATATTTACATTACGATTCATAACAGTAGCAACATTACAGTTATGAAGTAGAAACGAAAATAATTTTATGGTTGGGTCACAACATGAGGAACTGTATTTAAAGGGCCAGAGGGTTGAGAACCACTGCACTAGAGGGACTTTTCTCCTCCACCAATGGATTAAAAAAGAGAATGACATATCTCCACTCAGAATCTGCTCTCAGGTATTTCCAGAAATTACATTTCATCTTATGCAACGATGCTGTCAGCAAATCATGTGGTAAGCATTTGGTCTCGAAATTCCTGACTCAGATCTTGGCTTAAGAACCAATTTAGAGCTTCCACAACTCCTCTGGGTTTGGATGTTCCATTCAGCAAACAAGAAAGGAGTTGATGATTATGAGATTGCAATTTTCAGAGCCTGTTTTCCTGATGAAACACCAGATCCAATATCCTATAAAGTGGAAAGATTTCTGTTTGTAATTTCTTTATACATTTTCACTAAAGCATGCATGCTAAGACATCATTCTGTGAGAGGAGAAGAATGGTGATTGTTTCAGCAGTGGTTTTATTACATTTTTCTTTTTGTTTGTTTGTTTGTAGTTTATTTCCTGCCTTGTTGTCTTTTGGAGAGAGCCAGCTGTTGAGTCAGCAGTGTGGAGGCAGTTCAAGTAGGACATGATTGCTGAGATGCCTTTTATGCTCCCTCCAGGGCAGCCACCTGCTTTGTCATTGAAAAAAAATGACTCATGTGGCAGCCTGACAAATACCTGGTTACTCAGCAGAGCTGTCTGTGAGACACACCTGTAGCTCTGCTTTAATGCAGGGTAAAGACGAAGATTAAAAATTCATTGAACTATCCCTGTAGAGCCCAGCTAAAAGGCAAAGAAAGACTTTCATGTCATAAATAAAACATGAGCAGAGTTAGTACAGTGCAATGGCCCTCTTTTATTATTATTATACCTAAATGATACAGGCAACAAGATAAAAAATATATGTCAAAGCAATATCTGAGTCCCTGATGTGAGTCCCCAATAGTCAAAGTATTTCTGTCATCAATTTTTTTGTAGTTTACCCTTTGACCCAGAATAGTTTCAGTTAAATCTGTGTCCAAAATTCTAGTATAGAATTTTTAATACAGCATAATTTAATCTGAAAGAAATGCTCCCTTCCCTTTTGTATTGGTAGCTCATGTTGCTGGTTTCTCTGCCATCTTGTAATGGTATTGGAAATTGTTCAATTTATCTATTTCTGGGTAACACGTTACCCTAAGACTCTGAAACTCAAAACAACTATTTTATGTGGTTGTGATGCATGGGTTGTGAATTCTGGAAGACCTTGACTAAGTGGTTTGTTTCTGATTCATGGTGGTAGCAGCTGGGCACCTGAGGCTGGAGGTCAGAATTCCAAAATGACATCTTCATTCAAATGCCTGCTGCTCCAGTTCTCCTTGGTCTCTTTCCCCTGCACATGGCATTTTAATATCCATGGTCTGTTCACGTGTCTTGTGTTTCTCACAATATGGTGGTCTCAGGTAGTTTGATGTCTTACATATTGTTTTGTGTTATCTAGAGCAAGGGTTCCAATATGTCTAGATAAAAGATGCAAGACTTCTAATAACCCAGCCTCAGCACTCCCAGGAAATCACTCCATCCATTTTATTGGTTAATCAGGTCAGGTTCCAGATTCAAGGTGAGGAAGAGCAGGTTCCAATTCTGGATGGGGGGGGGGGGGCGGGAGGATGATATGTACCTAAAGGAAGGGAAGGAATCGATGAGGCAGGAATTAAAGACAAGCTACTATCGGTGTTTCAAGATGTGTTACAGTCAGAATGCCTCTTACATGTGATTTCCTCTGTAGTGTATGGGCCTCAAGTTATTGTTGGCTTTATCCCTTGACTATATGTTTTAAGATACTTTTATTTTAAAGAAGTTTTACATCATATTGTTACAAGTTGTTTGTAAGCATGAATTAACTAGCTTGTTGTATTCTCCAGTAAGCTTTCCTAATAGAGCCTCTACTCACTGAACAATGATTTATTGCACATCTACCATCTATACAAAACTTTTTTAAGCACTGGAGATAGTGCAAGATACCCCTTTTCTTGGAAATTTGATTCTAGAGGACAAAATAAAAAACACCCATAAAATAGAATATGTCAGTAGTGATAAGTTCTATGGAGAATAATAAATAAATTGTTTAGGGTGTTTAGGAAGTCTATAATTCTTCAAGGCCAAGACATCAATTTACTGCAGTCTGCTATCACCTTATTCCAATTTTCTCAGCAGATAACTAAGCCATATAGCTGATATAATCAACAAAAGAAGATTATATGTTTTTAAAAATGGTGCTTAATTTTGAGACTATGTAGACATATTTGCAATCCTTATGAATATTTCTTTCCTGGAAAGTTCATTATACACCTTTTCCTTTTTTTGTATACAATTTAAGAAGTTCACAGATCCCTTGAAACTCTTCCAAAGTCTTTAGGCACAGGTAAAGAATGAATAAAGACAGTGACAAAGAATAACAAAAGGAGAGATCAAAAGATACATAGAGACAAATGAGAATGAGAATGCTATATATCAAAATGTCTGGGATGCAACAAAAGCAGTAAGAAGAGGAAAGTTTATATTATTACAGGCCTATATCAGGAAACGAGAAAAATCCCAAGTAAACAACCTAACATTACATGTTAGAGAACTAAAAAAAGAAAAACAAAAGCATCCCAAGGCCAGAAGAAAGAAGGAAATAAAAATTAGAGCATAATTACATAAAATAGAGAGCAAAGACTATATAAAAATTAATGTAACAAAGAGCTGGTTTTCTAAAAGATTAAGAAAATTGACAAACCTCTGAATAGACTCACTAAGAAAAAAAAGAGAAAAGACTCAAGAAATGAAAGTGGAGAAGTTACCACAGACATCACAGAAATAGAAAGGACCATACAAGAAATACTAGGAAATACTATATACCACCAAATTCAATAGCCTAGAAAAAATAAATGAACAAGTTTCTAGAAATATACTACCTTCCTAGATTGAGTCATAAACAACAAGAAAATCTAAATAGACTGATCAACAGTGAGGAAATTGAAACAACCATCAAAAGCATCCCAAAGTGTAAAAGTCCAGGACCAGATGGCTTCACTAAATAATTCTACCAAACATTCAAAGAACATTTACTACCTATCCTTCTCATACTCTTCCAAAAAGTAAAAAAAAAATGGCAGTACTTCCTAACACATTTTAAGAGGCCAACTTGACACTAATACCAAACCTGGCATGGATAACACACACACACACACACACACACACACACACACACACACACACAAATACTACAGACCAATATCTCTTATGAAAGCAGATGCAAAATCCTAAACAAAATGCTAACAAATCAAATAAACAATTCATGAAAAAGATAACACATCACGGTCCAGTGGGGTTCATTCTAGGGACACAAGGATGGTTCAACATACACAAATAGTCCAATGTGATACACTACATTAACATATGAAGAATAAAAATCATATGATCATATCAATAGATGCAGAAAAAGCATTTGACAAGATACAACATCCATTTATGATTAAAACACAACAAAATGGTATAGAGGGAAAGTACTTCTATTATGGGTAGAAATTAGGCTCTTCCATAGGATCATGAGGAAAGAATTCCAAGAATCCACCCATGGGAGATTGTGGAGTGGCAGCATGGTTTATTTGTGCTGTAATATCAAAACAAGTTCTCCTCCTGGCTTCCCAATGTCCCATCTCTGTCCATCCAGCCATGGAAAAAGTACAACTGTGTCTTCAACAGGCCAAGGCAAAGGCCAGTGCCCAGAGTTTTGGCTTCATATTCTTTTCAGCCTGCACAGTCTGCCATGGGCCCCGTGGCCCTGGTGAGCACTAGACCACATGGCTGTGTGCTGCCGGGCAGGAGAGAACACGAACAAAATGGAGGAGTGCTGCTGAAAAAGAGAAAGAGAGAGAGAGAGCTTCTTTGTTCACCTGGAATTATATATTCTCAGGATTGGGAGGAACAGAAGCTTTTTAAAAATAACAAATCAGCTTCCCAGACTTTCTTGGGCTTGCAATGGGTCCCACCCCCTCCCAGATTAGACTGATAGGCCTCTATGGTCTCTATGGTCAAGCACCTCCACTGGGCCAGTGTGACTTCTACTGGGAATATTCTTATCTCCACCTGCTCCCTGAACAATCCAGTACCCAGTACAGGAGGGGGAGAGGGGGGGTGTTATTCCCCTTGGAGGGACAATGCTGAACTTTCTTGGGTGTGAAGGTGCATCTTCTGGGTAAACAAACAGGCCTCTGCTTCCCAGCTGAATATGTTCCACAATTTCTGAATTCCCTCCCTCTCTTCCTTTTAATAACTAACTAAGGACAGTAGCACCTTAACATAAGAGAGACCATATATGACAAACCTTCAGTTAATATTATACTCAGAGATCACAAAGTAAAAGCTTTTCTTCCAAGATTAGGAACAAGACAGGGATATCCTTCTCACCACTGTTATTCAACATAGTACTGGAAGTCCTAGCCAGAGCAATCAGCAGGAGAAAGATTTTTAAAAGGCATCCAAATTGGGAATGAAGAAGTAAAATTGTCACTTTTTGCAGACTATCTAATTCTTTATATTTAATACCTTAAAGACACCACCAAAAACTATTAGAAACAATAAACAAATACAATAAACTTGCAGGATACAAAAATCAATGGAAAAATAATCCACTGTATTCCTATATACTAACAAAGAAATTTCAGAAAAAGAAATGAAAGAAACAATTCCTTTTGTAATTGCCACAAAAAGAATAAAATATCTAGGGATAACTTAACAAAAGATGTGAAGAAACAATGTACTGAAAACTATCAGACATTATTAAAGAAATGGAAGAAAATTCAAACAAATAGAAAGATATTCTATGTTCATGGATTGGAGGATTCAACATAGTTAAAATGACCATATTACCCTAAGCAATACGCATATTTAATGCAATCACCATCAAAATACCAATGGAATTGTTAAAAAGTAATAGAACAAAAAATTGTCAGATTTATATGAAATCACAAAAGATGCTGAATACCAAAGGAATCCCAAGAAAAGAGTGAAGCTGGAGGTATCACACTTCCTGACAAATTACACTACAAAGTAACATTAATCAAAACAGCATGTTATTGGCAGAAAAACAGACACACAGACCAAAGGAACAGAAATGAGAAACCAGAAATAAACCCATATGTACATGGGCAAATAATTTTCAACAAAGAAGCCAAAAATATACAATGGAGAAAAGAAAGCCTCTTCAATAAATGGTGCCGGGAAAATTGGAAAGCCACATGTAAAAGAGAAAATTAGATTGCTATTTGTCACCATACACATACAAAAAAATAACAGAAAATGGATCAAAGACCTAAATAAAAACCAGAAACAATATATTACATATAAAAAACATAGGTGCTATACTTATGGGCTTTGGTCTTAGAGAGGATTTTAGGAATTTGACCTCAAAAACAAGGGAAATAAAAGCAAAAATAAATGAATGGGACTATATCAAACTAAAAAGCTTCTGAACAGCAATAACAAAACAAAACAAACAAAAAAAGTCAAAAAAACAAAGAGAAAAGCAACTGAATGGGAGGATATGTTTTCAAACATTTTCTATAAGGGGTTAATATCCAAAATATATTAAAAAAAACTCATACATCTCAACAAAAAATGAAAAAAACACCCCAATTGAAAATGGGCAGAGGACCTGAATATACACTTCTCCCAAGAAGACATACAAAAGTCAACAGATGTATGAAAAGATTTTCAATTTCATTAGCTAGCTATTAGGGAAATGCAAATCAAAACTATAATGAGCTACCACCTTACACACCTATTAGAATGACTATTATCAATAAGAAAAATAATATCAAGTGTTGGAGAGGTTATAGGGAAAAAGCACCTTCATTCACTGCTGGTTCAAATGCAGCCGCTGTGGAAAGCAGTATGGAGGTTTCTCAAAAAATTAAGAATAAAGCTACCATATGACCCAGCAACTGCTCTTTAGATAATCTATCAGAAAAAAATTGAAAACATATATTTGCTAAGATATTTGTATCCCCATGACCATTGCTGCATTATTGATGGTGGCCAATACATGGAAAAACCAGAAGTGTCCTTAGAAAGATGGTTAGATAAAGATGTGGTCCATATAGATACAATGGGCCACTAAGCCATTAAAAAAGGTTGAAATACTGCCATTTGTGAAAACGGATGGATCTAGAAAATATCATGCTAAGCGAAGTAAGTCAGACAGAAAAAGTAAAAAAAAAAAAAAACCCATGATTTCACACCTATCCTTTATAATAAAGAGATAATATGCAAATTAACCCTCATGCCCTCATAAGATGGCTGCCTATGGCCAGGCTGGCAGGGAGGGTTAGTGAGACATGACCAAATGACTGAACAGCAGGCTGTGTGGGGCCACCAGGCTGCTGTGAGGGGGGGGTTGTGAGGGGCGACCAGGCTGGCAGGGGGAGCAGTTGGGGGAAATTTGGCTGGCAAGGGGGACAGTGAGGGGTGACTAGGCCAGCAGGGGATGTGCAGTTGGGGGAAACCAGGCCAGCAAGGGGGGCAGTTGGGGGCAATTTGGCTGGCAGCAGTGGGCAGTTAGGGCGACCAGGCCGGCAGGCAGGCGAGCAGTTAGAAGCCAG
>NW_005871121.1:1976148-1994700 GCF_000147115.1 Myotis lucifugus
ATGCATATACAGAAGATTATTCTAGAATTGCACACATGAAAACTATATAATTTTATTAACCAATGTCACCCTAATAAATTTAACCAAAAAGAAGAAAAGAAAAATCATATAATTAAAGTTTACACAAGAATTTGTGTGTGTTTGGCAGCGGGGGGGGCGGGCAGGGGAGAGTGTACCTTATAGCTCAAGAAAATGTTCCTCTGTTTAGTGACTTTATACACCTTAGTTTGTAAAATTGCACTGAGGTTGTAACTCAGTGAAGGAGACAATATTATATAGGTTGTGGGATGGGTTTCTAAATATTTTCTTCATGTTAACTTAATGAGAAGACATAAAATGTTAATAATGGAGGTTTCAGCGTATTGTCACATTTTTTTCATGTATATAAAAATACAAATGTGCATATATAAATATACATACATATAGTTTTCCTAGTGGGCTGTCTTCATATTGTTTATAGTAATGAGTTGATAAAGCTGTTTTTGCTCCCGGTCACAGTGAGGGCATCCTAAAGAAAAACTTTGTGACTCAATTTGTTCTATAAGAAACATGATTATACATTTCATGGAGTTCTAGTTTAAGCTAACAATTTGAATTAGGTAAAATGATATTGCATAGATGTAGATCTTTTAATACTTTCTGGATTTTCTTGTAATACTTTTTATAAATAAATATTTATCTTGTAATTATATTTCAAATATTCTATTTGGGTTGTTATTCAAGGCAATTCACTGAAGAAAATTTCTCTCATAAAAAATAATTATCTGTATAATAATAGTTATTCCCTTCATGCTACTATTCTGGAAATATGGATATCCATAGAGAAACTGTTCCTTCTTATTTTTGTTATGTTCTTGAGGACTTTGGGAAAGCGACACACTTGGTGTGCTCCACAGAGTGTAATTACCTCCTTTAAGTTAAACAAGGTATATATTTCTAGGATAAAGGTTAACTGATTTTACCTGCGAGTTTATGGAAAGTAATGACAGCTTAAACGTATATCTGCAGATCAAGTAGCTGTTGGTATGTTCCATGGGGTGTGAATGTCTTTAATGGAAAAGCACTGGCAATATAAATGTTTAACCGCTATGTGGTATACCTGAAATAATGCAGTATTGAATGTCAACTGTAATTGAACAAAATTTTAAAAAATAAGTAAAGAAAAGCACTGCATTGCATATTACTTAGAATTGCTTGAAGTGCTATTGAAGTCCTCTGTTAAATAATCAAACACGTTAGCGAAACTTATTCTTCAATTTCATGTAGGTTCATAACACCTCTGTGGAAACATTTAATGAGAACACCCTGTTATAGTTTGAACTAATTGTTACCTAAGTTGTTTTGTAATAGTAGATCTTTGCAGCTATGGTAGAACTATGGCCAAAAGAGATCTTAAAATGTGACACATAGTTAAATCACAAACTATGTGATTTGGACTTGTGAGCTCTAATATTGAAAGGCAACCACTAATCTTCAAAGAGTTCTCACAGACGTTTTATGGCAAATAATAGCAATGATGGTAATATAACTACTATTACTACTACCAGTATTACTAATAATGCCTTACTATTATAGTAACAATGACAATCATATTACATAAAATTCAAAGCTTCAAAACTAAAATACTTACCTTAGTCTTCAAATCATGTATGCAGACAATCACAGTATCATAGCAGCACCTCCTTGATATGCTCTGGTGAGGGATTTTTAAAATTAAATTTCATCAATTCCTAATGCAGGTAATTTGCATATAATCTCTAACTTTTTTTCCCTAAAAATGTTGAAGTATATTCTCATGTTCTACCATGATTTTCCTGAAGAAAATATGTAAAACAGAAACAATAAAATTCAAGCAAATGCTCATGTTTTTATTCAGAAATATATTTTAGAAAGAACAAAAAACATAAATAAGAAAAGCATCACATATTTGAAAACTCTTGAGTTGTGTCTGTATACCATACTATAACATCCTTTTTTCATCTTTTTATTTGACTTGTGGGTTCCCAGGTACCCATTAGCATAAGTTATTATTCTATTGAAAGAAATTTTATAAATTGTGGGGTTATGTAAATATAGCAGAAAGAAGTATATAAAAATAAAATTAGGTTTGTTTTTATTTATTCATTTTACTTTTCTTGTAAGACTAGTGAAGTCTGCCTTCAAATTATAATTTATACATAATTTAACAAGATGTACAGATCTGAAACATTGGCATGATAAAACATAATTTAGTAAATATGAAGAAATATTTGCATTAGCCATTTATGAGTAAAATTATCCCCATACCATTCAAAAAATCTCCTCTATTCAAGATTACATATTTTTGCATATTTCTCACCTAATTATAAAATATTACCATGAATAAGATACTGTTCTTTTTAGCAAATGTCAGTGCTTTTGTAACTTTTCTTATGAATGAAAACCAGAGCATAGGAAAAGTGCTATGCAAGCAATTTTTCATGTGGTGTTTTTATGCACTATTGTTTTCCACGAAAAAACAGACATAAAACTACTTCCCTGATCATACTGTTTGATTCCAGAAAATTATGCATCATACATTCAGAGATGAGATGCAGAAATCTCCTAATTATGAATATGTCTGATCCACTAATAGAAGTGTACTTGCTCTGCTATCCTACTGTTACTTGGCTTCTTCATACAAACAATGGTAAAGAGCAACCACAATACAACTAATGCCTCCTTCATAAGCTGAAGAAATGGGACTAGTGACTATCTTTGTCTCATTGCAATGTGTTTCTTTTTCTATAGACCAGTGGTCCTCAACCTTCCTAATGCCGCGACCCTTTAATACAGTTCCTCATGTTGTGGTGACCCCCAACCATAAAATTATTTTCGTTGCTACTTCATAACTGTAATTTTGCTACTGTTATGAATCGTAATGTAAATATCTGATATGCAGGATGTATTTTCATTGTTACAAATTGAACATAATTAAAGCATAGTGATTAATCACAAAAACAATATGTAATTATATATGTGTTTTCTGATGGTCTTAGGCAACCCCTGTGAAAGGGTCGTTCGACCCACAGGTTGAGAACTGCTGCTATAGACCAATCCACTGTTTGGCAAAATATGATTGCTTTATTTACTATAAACTTGCAACATGATTAGATAATGAGATTTTTATTTTCCTAACAATAATATCTAATGGATACTAACAGAAGAAGAATGGATAATAGTTAACATCTAATTTTAAGGGCATAAATGAAAATATCAATGTCTCTCAATATGTCCAGAAAATGTTGTTCTTATATTTACTACTGAGCAAGCCACCTTTTAGCCTTATTAGTTATACACATACATAATATTCCAGAGAAGTTTCAATGTCTAGAACTGGAAAACTTTCCGTTTGTATTCATTGGATAAACTCCAATTTGAGGCACCAATACAAATCCAAGCTGTCAAATTATGCAAAATTGTGAGTGTGTTTGAAAGCTGAATAGTGTTCACTTTTGAGAAATTAACAAAAAGATTAAAAATTGTTGAAGGGGAAATTTAACAGAACAAAATGAAATGCTCCTTACTAAACAGAAATGTATTAGAGGCCCAGTGCACGAAATTCATGCACAGGGGCGGGGGGGTTTCCCTCAGTCCGGCCTACACCCTCTCCAATCCAGGACTTCTTGGGGGATGTCCGACTGACTCTTGTAATCTGGGACACTGGCTCCAAACCGCTCGCCTGCCTGCCTGATCACCCCTAACTGCTCCCCTACTGGTCTGATTGCCCCTAACTGCTCCCCTGCTGGCCTAATCACCCCTAACCACCTCTGCCTCACCCCACACCCGGGACCAAGGGTTCCCTCCTTCGGCTGGTCCAGGCACCCGGGACATGGGCTTCTCTCCCTCTGGCTGGCCGCAGGCACCCAGGACCCGAGCCAGCTTCGCCCAGGCCGGCAGCAGCTGCAGGGGACAATGGGCTGGCTTCTTCACCCGGGCTGTCGCAGCAGGTGTCCACGACCACAGGGTGGGTGGCTTATGCCTTTCCTGGGCTGCAGCCGCAGGCACTGGTACCTGGGACCATGGTGTGGGTGGCTTGTCCCTCTCCTGGGCCACAGGCACAGGCGCTGGCACCTGGGACCATGGGGCATGTGGCTTGTCCCTCTCCCAGGCTGGGCCACAGGCACAGGCACAGCCACTGGCACCCAGGACTGCGGGGTGGGTGGCTTGTCCCTCTCCCGGCCGCAGTCTGGCTGGTCCTCATTCCTCTCTCATGAGCTTATTTGTGCCTGTCTCTTCCCCATTCCTCTCTCCCCAGTGTTGAGTGTCTGAGCCATTAAGGTGTGACGGCGTGAGGGCGTCATGGCCATTTGCATATTTGCTCTTTATTTTAGAGGATATGCTAGAAATTCAAAAATTCTTGACAAGTGCCAATAATACTGAGGCAGAGCTGGGAGAGCAGAGTGATTTTGGACCTGTTGGCATGATGAATACTCCATATCTTATTTTTGCAGAATAACATGGCATAGTGAAGGCTCTACAAAGTACTAAACAAAAGAAATTTGGTTAACATTCTTTATCCCCAAATTTCCCAAATATATCTGACATTGGAACTTTTTGTGAAAAAGTATAGAAAAATGCAGATCCAAAATTATTTCGCATAATTAGGTTGTGCAGGGGAAAGATTCAAAGAGCTGCTTCAGTATCTAGGAATCAAGATTTCTTTGAAAACAGGAGAGCAACCTACAAGAAAATAAAACTTATATATCCATTTGTGTATATTAAGTGGATCAGGTAGCATTCAAAAACAGTGATCATACACTTTTCTTTCATTACCTACACGTGATTTTTATTTCCTATCTGAGACCCCCATCATAATGCCCGTAATTAAACAAGTAAACTAATTTTCTAGAAACCTTTTGGTTTGGAAGTCACCTAGAGAATTGGTCATTTATTCACTGTGGATCTTCTTTTCTAATCTGACTTCTTATGTGTACTTCAAAGATAACATAGTTCATTAAACAGCTTTCAGTTTAAAATATTAATGAGTTTTTATTTTGATAACATCATCTCTACTATGACCTGAGAATAAATACAGAAAGAAATACCAGGATTCTCTTTTGTCCATGTGTGCTTGATCACAAACATTTATGCACCAGAGAGAATGACAGAGCTACTTATGTATGCAACAGAACAACATCACATTGAATTGAGGAACCAGTCCCTTGAGACCAATTTTATGCCTTCCTCTACAGCTGTATGGTGCCACTTTGTAACATAATATATTCTTTTGAAGTCAATGATCCCTGAGGGTTCAATGCAAGATAAGAATTTGGCTCTTGATAGAATGGATGCATTGTGTAAAATCATCTTTAATTCTAAACCTCACTGAGCACACACACACATACCCATACACATACAAGATAAAGAGAATGTGGGAGTAACTCACAGGAGACTATGTAACACAATCAGCACCCAAAATATTAATTTGAGAGACTAGAAACATAACCAAAAGTTTACCCCATCCTTTGTTTTAAGGGTGAGGTCGTGGAGGTATGTTTATTGATTTGTCTTTACTTAAAAGGGGGAGAAATAATAGGAGGGAAATCAAAGACAAATGGTCAGATGGTTTAAAGGGATATGGCCACAGAAAAAAGAATCAAGCTTTAAAGAAAAATATTAACATTTTTCTGAAGTTCAGCTTCATAGCATTCAACCTGGAACCACTTTTCAAGATGAATTAAATTTCCAAATTTGTTCACAGGTTTAACTGAAACTTATGACAATTTATCTATAATAATAAAAGCTTAATATGCTAATTAGACAAAGCCGGGGCTGCGAGGGAAGCCCAGGTCCCTGGTGCCTGCCAGCAACTGGAGGGAAGCCCGGGTCTCAGGTGCCAGAGGGAAGCCGGTGCCAGCACTCGGCGGGAAAGAAGGCTTACTCTTGCACGAATTTTGTGCACTGGGCCTCTAGTTTATTATAAATGTGTATGTGTGTGTGTCCGTGTTTAGTTTCTCTTTTCAGTTTCTACTGGTCACAATGTGTAAAAAAAAAAAAAACAAGAAAAAAATAAACTTTTCTATGCATAATGCATACAAATAAAGAGTGGAAATTATCAATTCATAATAACTGCAGCGATTAGTTCTGATTGTATTTATTTACATATTTTTGTTATATTCCAGTTCATATAGAATTTTACCTCCAAAAGCAGCTTAGCTTTTATTACATGTACCTTGTTTCAGATTAGTAAGCTTTCGTTCTTACTTAATATTACTAACACATATGTTGGAACCTTATGGCATGCTAATAAGGAAATTCTCTAGGGTTTCTATTCAAAGAGTTTTATAATTGCAAAAGAGTTGAAATTCAAAAACTGTTAACAGAAATAGAGCTTGTGAAACAGAAACGGATGGGTAAAAATCTAAGATGAAAAATGTCTTGCTTTTGTCTGTAATCCTCAAGTCTGAAAGACAAAAGATTTTGTTCCAGGAAAGGGGTCCATATATGCATTTACCTAATGGGTTAGAGATGATTAAAAAAGGAAGTGCAGTTTGGAGCAGCTTGGAATGATATAGACGGCCTGTTCTTTTGTTGCAAAGGAAGAAAGGTGTTTTTTTGTTTTGTTTTCTTTTGTTTTTTCAGGTTGCAAGAATAGTACAAGTTTGAGGATCCTTTGGCGAAGAAGAGGCAGCAGATGTGAGGGCACCATGTTGGATCTCTTGGACCAATTTGAACGTTTTGACTCTTGCTGGGTTCCCTGTTCCCATCAAGATGCTGGGTTGTATTTCAGACAGAGTTGCCTGACTTCTCCATTGCAGTGCCTAACCTATTGATTTGGAAGCTTTGCTTGTCTACCTCGATATTGGAGATAGGTCAGATAGGTTAGAGTCTTGGATAGGTTACAGATTGGTTAGCCCTTTTCTAAGTCTTATTATAGATCTTTTATTCCTTCATCTTTAATTGATCCCAACAAATCCCTCTACCTTTCACATTTGCTCACTTGAACATTTAACTTTTCCACTGCTTTTTGAATGTATTGAATTGGTAAAGTGTTCCTTAAACTCCAACATGTTATTTCTTAAGCAAGAAAAAAAAAGGAATTCCTATTATTTGCACTAAATTCTTTTGTGAAGTAATTTCTAATTTAAATGGAAGCTCTCCATGAACATGCTACCATCACAGTTCCCATGATATCATTCTTTATAAGCCTTCCATAAATTTATCTGTGCTAGGCCACATTTATTGTCTTATATAAATAAAATAAAAGATGAAAAATGTATTATTCCACTACATTTTTTAAAGAATGAGATCTCTTTTCTCTGTTTGATTCTTACATAATGGGCAATTGTTAATATTCTAAGGATAATAATCATTACTTAAAAACTAAAATACTGTCAAAATAATAAAGACAACTGAGGTATCTTTTCCCATAGGAAATTACTATTTTATAATATTTGACAAGTAATATTATTCATTGTAAAAACAGGTTCACAGTCCATCTTTTGTTCATGCATTTCACATTTATATTACAGAAGTACAGCATGCATTTTCTTTTAAATAGCCTTCCAAATATTTAATATTTCATGTATTCATTCAAAAACATAGCTTCCCAAACTTATTAATGTCAAACTAAAAGTTCATTGCCTCTGGGCCCTGGCAGCATAGCTCAGTTGGTTCGGGTCATCCCAATATGCCATGGTTATGGGTTCAATACCCAGGCAGGGCACATACAAGAATCAACCAATGAATGCAAAAATAAGTGGAAAAACAAATATAAATATTTATCTTGCTCTCTCTCCCCCTCTCTCTCCCTCCCTCTCTCTTTCACTCTCTCTCTCCTTCTCACTCTGCCCTTCTCAAATCAATCAATAAAGAATTTTTTTTAAAAATGTTCATTGCCTTATTTATATAACTAAACCATCTCATCAATATCTGGAAATGCACTTTAACAATTCATAGAATTAAGACTCAATGGTGACCATCTTTCCCCCGATTTATTAAAATCCCCCCTTCCTTTTCTTATATTTCAGGAAGACATCTAATTAGAAACTCTTCTCTTGTATTCAGAATTCCAGACTCATAACATGTAAGTTGCTGAGTCAGTGCTCACGAGGCAGGGAAGGAAATTTCTGACTGCCAAAGCTCTTGCCATTCTATCATGAAGTTAGATACTCTGAGATGAATTAAGTACCTTTACTATCAAATCACAATCTTCTCTTATCTCTAATGCCAGTGATGCAGGACAGAGTGGCATGCTGCAGAGATAGACTTGTCGGGTAGAGTCATCTAGGTTAGGGAATCTCAGAGACCTCTCTGGAGGGAAAGCTGAGATAATGGCCAGTAAATGCCAGGTCCAAAGGAGGAAGAGCAAACCTCCTTTGATAAAAATGACTCTGAATTAACATAAACTGATGAACAAAAACAGATGCAGAGACAGAGAAGCATCAATCAGACCGTCAAACCTCAGAGGGAAGATAGGGGAGGGTGGGGGTAAGGGGGAGAGATCAACCAAAGGACTTGTATGCATGCATATAAGCCTAACCAATGGACACAGACAACAGGGGGTTGAAGGCATGAGTTGGGGGGGGGGGGGTCAGGGGGGATAAGGACACATATGTAATACCTTAATCAATAAAGAAATTTAAAAAAATAAAATAAAGCAGTGCAGAACAGGAGGCCAGACACCTTATGAGTATTATTGTAAGGATTTTTCATAGGTTTTTATTCTTTCTCTCTTATAATGGCAGCTTAGGGAGTATAGGAAGAAACTATAAACAAATAGAAGGTCAAATGAATGAGAAGCTCAATTTTCACCCACTTACTTTGTAGGTAAAAAGATAAATGTACTAGTACTCCTTTAAAATCCTGACCTATGAATATATAAACTACTATTTCTAATTAAGCTTGCTATTAAAAATGTATAAAAGGAAAAAATAATTCTGTGTCATTTGAGATCACTGGACATATGGGATTTAAAAATTTATTAAATGACTATCTCCTTTACTCATTTACAGAAACCATTCCTGACACTAATGCAGTATTGTGGTCTTCAAATAGGTTGAAAAATAAGTTTATAATATAAAATAATCATTGATAATATAAAATACTTGATAATATAAGAACATCAAGTCATTGTTTATTAAATCCTTAGCAAGTGTGTTTCAAATAATGCTATACATTTAACTGAATCATATAATTTAATTCATACAAAAACCCTTTTAATAGTTTCTTTTTAAAGGTAAGAAAACTGATACTCAGATAACTTAAGCAATATGCTCCAATTCATGTAATAAGGAATTGAATTCTGGTTTATCAAACCAAATTAAACAATGTACTCTCAAAAACTATGCTATAATGCTTTCTAACAGATAAAATAAAGGCCTTGTAAATATCATGCCTTTCTAATCAAGAAAACATTTCAGTTAGTTGACATTGAAGAACAAGGGCTTATCAATGAATGTTTTCCCTCGATAATTAAACTTTTATTTAATCAGCTGTAATAAAAATATTTCTAAAGTGTTTTAATAATTTTCAGGTTTAGTAAAACCACAATTTAACATTTTTTAAATGGTTCAGGTACTATTATAACCTGATACATGGGTAGTAGAAACTTGAAATCTTCATAGATTCTCACATTAATTATAGGAACCAAAAAGAAAAAAAAAAAAGTCATTTGCTTATTGTTCATAATGTGAATGTTCTGAATATAAACAGTGGCCATAGTATAATGATAATTTTTTAAATATAATTAATTGCTGCCTTGGCCGGTGTGGCTCAGTTGGCTGGAGCATTGGCCTGTACACCAAAAAGTCAAGGGTTTGATTCCCAGTCAGGGTACACACCCAGGTTATGGGTTTGATCCCCAATTGGGGTGCGTGCAATAGGCAACCTATTGATATTTCATTCTTCTCTCTCTCTCTCTCTCTCTCTCTCTCTCTCACCCCCCCACTTCCTCTCTCTCCAAAATCAATAAAAGTTTAGCCTTAAATGAGAAATTTAAAAAATTAAATACAATGAATTTCTAAATAAAATAATAAATCTTTGGTACCCATAAAATCATTGTATGAGACTGATAGTTTTGACACAATATTGCTCAACCTCCTAAAACCACATTGCAGTACTTATTTTGTTTACCTCAAGCAACAGTGTTCAATGAGTATTTGTAAAATTCACGAATTATATAAATGGTTATTTCTGCCAAAGAAGTTAAAATGTTTGCACATTTTGACACAATTTTACAGTTTCATGAATATATAATCCCATTTGTTTATGGTAACCTTTATCATAAGCACCAATAAATCTGAGGAATAATTGGGAAAGCTCAACTGATCATGAGACCTCAATACTTGGCTCCTTCTATCAGTGCTAAATTTCTAAGGCTTCTTTTTCTACAGGATTCCTTTTTGTTTTAGAAACTTGTGCTAACTTTTGTTTACATTTATTTTATGTGCAAAGATCCAACCCATGTCTTTTCTTTCCCTAGAGTGCTCTACAGATACAGATGCTAGAATTATGAGCTTAGATATACATTCCAAATCCCAGTGTAGGATGCAGGGGCAAGCAGGGGGAGTTCATCCATAACTGATTTTGCCTCTGACACTGTGTCTGTTCTTTAAAAAAAAAAATGTCCAAATTAATTTTTACAAAAACTCTTTAAATTAGATCTTATCCACACAACACATTAAAAGGTATGACAATTTAGAAGGAAAAAAAAAAGAGTAAGTAACTTCCCTAAATTACACAACTCTGGGGCCCAGAAGTTGAAACTAGATAGATGTGTCTGGCCTCATAATCCATTGTTTCAATGCATCAATGTGTGAAAACAAAGTACCCCTTGATTCCAAGAGCTTTCATACTAAGACTGTTATGGTAAGTGACTGAACATTCATATTTCTAATTGTTTTATTTTATGTCCTTTAGTGGTTGCAGTTTCAGTACTGGACCTTCAGAAGCAAATACAGTTTCCACTTCATCCCTAAATTGAAATGATTTGTTTGCCACAATTTTATAAAAAACTCGATTGTATTTTTGCTGAAGGAATTACAGAAGTTTTACTACCATGGCAGGGAGACTTACTGGTTTATAATTTACTGTTCACATTTTTGAAGGCAGTCAACCAGGCCATAAAGGATACTGCAGTAAGATAGAATTCAGCCGATTATTTGAGGAAATAAGTCTAGCAGAAAGGCCACATTAACATATTGTCAGTATTCCTGCTCACTTATCCATTAAGAGTCAAAGTGTACATTTATATTCCAGAAATTGATAGTTATTATAGAAAACATTGATAGTAACAGTAGAAAATATTTCTGTTCATCTCAATCATAATTTATAGATTACAGGATTAGTGATAAGGGTGATAAATCTCTTAAAGTCACAGAATAAAGGCCAATTTTTAATTATTTGTGAAATAATACAAATAATTAAAAATCAGAAGAAATGTCCTAAAATATATCACAGTATGATCAAAGTAGTATATTTTGTGTAGAAAAAATTTGAATCAAGTAAGCATTACACTCAAGATTTGGTCAACACCAAATGATGCCATCTCATTTAGCAAGCCATTGTTACTAGACAACAAAAGTCCTGAACCCCTAAAAAATTGTCCTGTCTGTTTCCCAGATAACTCAACTGGCACAACATGAATATACAATATGATCACAAAGACCAGGGTGGGGGAAGCATTTGTTTTTATAGTTATCTTTTTTTCCTTTAAAAATTACTAGAATTTTAGTTTATATTTTCACATTCTTGCCTTTACTGTTTCTGAAATCTGGGTATATTTTACAAATGATTTGACTAAGGGTTACAAATTTTTAAAGTAATGAACTGATATAAATTGTTACTAAAATAATGGTGAATGTTTGAGTATAGTATAGCAACTTTAATATAAAGAAAATATGACATATTCTAAAATGCATGTATCAAATTATAGCTATATTATATATTTAAAGGGACTGAAATACCTAATATATGGTGATGAAGAATATTTGACTTTGGGTGGTGGGCACACAATGCAAATGCCTATGATCGCGTATCATAGAAATCTATACTGGAAACTTATGTGATCCTAATAACCAATATCACCCCAATGAATTGAATATAAAATAAAGGGTCTAAAATCTAGCAAACAGATGCTGCAAAATAACTCCCCATATGTAATTCTATGTTCACAGGCTAGCTAATTAACCTCTCTGTCAGTGTCTGCATGTGAAAATGTAGATAATACTACCAGTATCAAGTTGCTATAAAGATAAAATGAGGTAATTAATCTATAAATCCTCCCTTTGAAAATTAAACTGAATCTGGTGATTTCTCCCAACTGTGTAAAGCAGACTTTTAATATAAGCAACTAAAAGTAGCAAGTATAGCACCATTTACTGTTTCCATGCACATAAAAAAAATCTACAAATTATGAAATATTCTACAAAGCCTTATTGTAAACCAAGCTTCTCTTTGAACACAGCACAATACATGATCACTACTGGTTATCTGTCATTAAGAAAATTGGCAAATGGGAATGACATGCCTGAATTCCTATTTTTGCATCCAAGGCCTCTCAATACCTCAGTGAAGAAACAGTGACAAACTTCTGAAAGGACAAAGAACTTTCCTCCATCTTGTCTTGTAGGGCTGGGCCCTCAGCCTAAGCCCCCTCCCTTTTCTGAGAGTGACCACAAGAATGCCAGTACTGTCCTAACTCCCCCAACCACCACCTGAGTGGACCAATGAAGCTCCAGGAATGCAGCTAAGGTCCTAATAAGGCTATAGTGGGGGACGGCTCAAACCTCAGAATGTATTGGTCACTTCCTGACCTTTGTGCTGTAAGACCCTGCTGAAAAACCCTGACCAGAGTGACCAATCTCTGTAACTCAGTCACTTACCTAAGCCCACCCAAATGACTACCCCTATATAACCTTTGTTCTCCTGGGACTCGCTCTCTCATCTCGCTGCTGCATCGGAAAGAGGCTGGGGGCCAAACCCGGGTTTGAATAAAGACTCTCTGCTTTTGCATCGGAAAAGGCTCCCTGGTGGTTGATTTTTGGGGACCCCGAACTCTGGGCATAACACTTTAGTGAGTAAATTCTTTACACAAATAGAAAGCCAAACTCACAAAGAATGAATAAACATGATGTGCTAATAGAGTAGATAAAATTAAAACAACCCCAAAATCTGTCTTAAATGTTTGTAAGGAAATTGCAGAAATTTACATCATATGTGTGTTTACTCAGAAGGAAGAACCAGTCGATCAAAGCCAGTTGTTTGAAATTAGGAAGAGATTGATTTGGATACAACATTTTAAAAAATCATTTTTAAGAGCTTTCCATTAGGCCCCCTTCAGTGATTTTTCTGAAGATACTAGAAATCTGATTTTTTATATAAAAAGCTAAAATGGAGATGATTACATTTTTAAATCCCTTTGAGAAGGTTTTCAATCTCAGATTTAAATTATCACGTGAAATCAGGAGACTAAGAAAGCTATTTTAATTATTGAATTAGCACATCAATGGAAGACAGCTAGATGTGCTTTGGACCTGTGCCAAAGTCTCTACACACAAGTCAGCTTTATCACTTCTCCCATGAAAAGCCCAATTGTATCTGCTGTGTAATGAAGAGGTTCCAGAGAGAGGCCCAGCTATGTACCCGGGAAATTTCACTGAAAACTCCCAGGCAGATGTGACTCTTTTCTTATATCCCCTCTCTGGCTCCAGGCCACCTCTCTCTTCACATTCCTCTTCAGACTCTTGTTTAAAAACTAAATATATTGGGGTGACATTGATTAATAAGATTGTATACATTTTAAGCATACATTTCTATGGTACATGACCTGTGTATTGCATTATGTACCTACCACCCAAAGTCAAACCATCTTCTGTCACCATATATTTGCCCCAATTTGTTTATCTCCTCCTTTGCCTTTTTTTGAGTAGGCTCCTTGTTCATGACCTGTGAAGACTAAATCCTAAACGAATCTCTTTACCCTGGTATTTGTCTATTAGCACTAGAAAGATAACATTCTCCCCATACTATCACTTTGGCATGAAAAAATTATCATTTTTTTCATTATCTTGGAAGACTCAGAATGAGAGACCCTACAAATCCTGTCCTTTTCAAAGCATTCTTCATCATTAACTCTTTTTAATTAATTTATATTTACAACACTCATTTCCTAGCCATAAATATACACTTGCAACATCTTTTAATGTTTTCAATGTCATTAACCCAAATCACTAAATTCTAACTCATTTGTGGGATAATTACGGAAATCAAATATGCTAGAACGGAAGACTAAATTGTTGGTTCTCGGTATTTTTATTACAAAATACTCAATTGAAAACTTCCTCTTATCTTCCATGGCACTGTAATGCAGTGGTTCTCAAAATAGGACCTCCAGAATAGCATACACATCACTTGAAAATTGTTTGAGATTCACATGTTTGGTCTCAGCCAAGAACTATTAAATCAGAAACTTTGGTGTGGCCCCAACAATCTGTGAACTAACAAGACCACCAGGTGATTCTGATTGAGTGTACTGATTTTGGTTTGAAAAATAAATCCGGCCCTGAAAGATTAATCTTCCTCTTTCTTCTACTTCCATTCCTTCTTCTCTTAGTCCTCTATCTCTTCCTCTTCTTTCTCCCCAAATCTAACTTTTCATTGTAAAAAATTCCTTAGTCCTATTATTTTCTCTTTCTCACTGTCTTTTCTTTTTATTTCTCTTATTCTGGATGATTCACAGCTTAAAAAATTCTAGTTTTTATCTTCATTGTCACACTCTCCCCCATGCTCCCACTACAATATATAACTTCTGGATCTACTTTGGCTTCAATAATCCAATTGGTCTTTAAACAAAATCCATTCTCTTCACTTCCTGAACAGATTATGTTTCTGAACTCTCTGCTTCAAATCATGACACCATTATTTTTTCAGTCTAAAATGATTACAGACTCAGAGTGATCATTACCTCCTCTTCTGACATCGTCCATCTTGGGCCAAGTTTATTTATTCTATGCCTACAACATTTCATATTTTTAACCCTTCTTCCATAGGTCCCCATTTTCTCTCTTTCGGTCTATCACAGTGACAGTAACTTCATTGTATACCTCTAGTGTCTATCACTTTGCATCTAGTGGCCATATTGACGATTAAGTAATATTTAATTGAAACAACAGTTATTCTGACTAAACTCCCCTACTCAAACCAGCTTACTGCTTTACATTTCCTTGAGCTGATCATGTGATGACCTCTATTTTCCCTACAGGCAGGGTGGGGCAAAAGTAAGTCTAAGTTGTAGGTACATGAAACAGACTTTATTCTTGTGTTGTTGTTCTTTATTAATTATTATATTATTTTCCATACGAATAATTGTAAACCTACTTTTATCTCATCCTATATCTCTTCAACTATTTTTCTAGTCACTGTTTCTGTCTTAAAAAAAATAATAAAACAGTATTCAATCCTTTCTGAATCTTCCATTTTGTTGGTATCCCTCTCCATCCATTCCACCACCATGCTGACAAAGCTCAACATACCTTTCAAGACTTATTAAGATGCTACTGTCTTCACAGAACCTTCCATGATTTAGATGAGACCTCAAATCTTATAACATGCTTAAATGTCCCCACCATATATTTAAATTTAATTTAATATCATCACTCATGTGAATAGTTTATTTGCCTTTGTAGATTTTAAGCAGCCTGAGGGCAGGGATAATATCATACAATATTCATTCACATTAATGCATATGATTAGTCTATCTCCCTGTCTCCACATGACCTTTATATTTAACTGGACTCTGGTGGACTGTTACACTAGCTATGCAAGTGATATTCAATAGGTAGATTTTGATGTCTGTTGAAAATAATCATCAAATGGGAACATGAAATAAAACACTGCTTACATAGTTCAGCAAGATATTAGATATTACTGTAGACTTAGAAATGATCTCCATTGAAGAAATTAAATTAAACAATCTAATACACCCTCCTTTTAAATACATCACAATCTGTGTGAGAATATACTAATGTTTATTTTATTTTTCAACTCATATCCAGGCTTTAAAATCACCCAAGAACAGCCTCTAACCAATTTCTTTGAATTACTTTAAAACAGGTTATTATTCTTTTCTAAATTTCTGGAAACTTCTCGAGCAGACTGAGATAGTATCCCAAAGGAATTGCCAATGAAACACAGTATTTTAATCTCCTCTTTAAGTGAGTATCCTAGATTAAACACATTCCTTATGTAGTTGAAGGAAAAATATTTTTCCATTAAATACAGTGACTGAGATTTAAGTTCCAACCTTTCTAACAAGGAATTTTAGAAGTCCTAAATATGAATGTGGTTTAATGGGCAGTAGATGTATTTTAAGTAAGCTATATAAATCTACAAAACTGTGATTTATTTATATTTTTAAATATATTTTTAATTGATTTCAGAGAGGAAGGGAGAGGCAGAGAGAGATCGAAACATCAATGATGAGAAAGAATCATTGATCAGCTGCCTATTGCAGCCTCCATACTGGGGATTGTGCTGCAACCTGGGCATGTGCCCTGACCCAGAATCAAACTGTGATCTCCTGGTTCCTAGGTCAATGCTCAACCACTGAGCTCTGCTGGCAGGGCTGTGATTTATGCTTAACTCTATAATGTAAACTACCACGACTGCAAAGCAAACAAATATTTTTTATGAAAAATTTACTTTCACTTGAAAATTGTTCATAAAGGTAAATTTATCTCATTATTTTTAGAGGTTTCTAAAGGTAAGACAGTTTACAAAGAATGGAAAAAAACCCACTAATAGATTAAAACCCATTGTTAAGTACATTTTTAAAAAATTAGTATAAATTGGTTCTTCGGAGGAAATGTCAAATACAAACCAATGTCTTAGAAAATTGACAGATTATTTTATGAGTCATACCACCAAAGACTTTACTTATTGATGTTTTTAAAGCATGATAACAGGAAATAATTATTATGCTAAAATAATTCATTTTCTATAATATGTCAAAACTTATTTTTAACTAATGGTTTAAGGGAAGATGATATTAGCTTATTTACAGTGTTACAGACTAGCCCTTCTTCAATCATCTATTGTCCTGGTCTCCAAAATTTTCAGATATTTTAATGTTTGAACTAGGCCAATAAAGTAAATTCAATGTGTAGTCCTTCAAATAATAATTTCCCCCCATCACTGGAAGGGAAATGGAAAGTGTTATTTCAAAGGATTCAAATTTAAACCATGCAAATAATGTTATCTTTTTGATGAAACTTGTAGTTCACGCCAAATAAGTTGGACATATATTCATTTTATCTTCACTACAAGTATTGTTGAATTAAAAAAATGAATGAAAAAACTTTATTAAGCACAAATTAATCAAATGAGAAAAATAGTATAACAAGAGAAGAAAGAGAAAGTTTAACTTATTTAGGGAGAATTTGTATATGTATAGGTATCCATAGCAGATGGACAGATTCTAAGATAATTTGAAAACTGGACAGTATGTAGTTCATGTTGAATATATAAACTGCATCAGAAAAATATACAAGTGATAAGGGTAGTCAAAATAAACCCAGGATGGGGTTAGATAAAGCTTCATGGGATAAGTGATCTTAAAGCAGAGCCATGAAGGGCGTGGATAAAAGAGTTTTGAATTAGAACTGTGCATAACTTGCCCAAGATGTACAAGTGAAGTTGACACCAAATAGTAATAATTACCTCTCTTTATTATTTTTTGTAAGTTCAGTAATAGATATTCCAAAAAAATCAATAGTTGTACTGAATTTTAGACTGATTTAGACATTTCCATTTGTGTTTTCAAGATTGAAGAAAATATTATTTTTTTGCAAAGACATTTATCTAAGTGTAGAGTGGGTGTAATATATGCAAATTAAATCTAACATGAAAAAAAACAACAACAACCTTGTCAAGCTTCAGAGACTGTCCAGCTGGACAATCCTATTAAAGTATGCTTTATTGGTTGTTAGGGTAATCTATATGAGAAACAATAGATTATTAGGGAAATAATTTTGGCTTCTTGTATAGCTTCGAATACCTACTCTATTGATAGAGATCCTTATATACTAACCTCATAAAAAAAGAGAGAACATCTCCACGAATCTGTCAACACTTTAATTATTTAAATACGTATTGCTTTCAGTAAGATCCCTTTTACATCCCAATACTTTACTGAGGTTGATTATATATTTTAAATAATCAGTATTATTTCCTAAAGTCCTGCCCTTATTGCCCAGATATAGAAAATCTGCTGAAAAGTTACCCATTCAATGTTGCGAAATAACAGAATTACTTTCATTCTTACATTATATTTGCATCTACACTATACTTCTGGGAGGGCTAAGTTTTATTTTATTAATAAGCTACATTTTCTCAGAATTTTTGTTTTAGTTTTACAGTTAGGGATTTCTACTTATAGGAGTTGAGCTAAATTCATCACAATTCATATAAGACTCCAGAAAGTTCCATTAGCAGTTTTGCTGATTTGGTTCACTTGCCAGGAAAAGGAAAGGAAATGAAGTAACAAAGTAAACTCCTGCAAATAAGGTTTGAACTTATGAAAATATCTAGTTT
>NW_005871121.1:1994800-1996283 GCF_000147115.1 Myotis lucifugus
TTACTATTTGAAATAGTTAGGTCATTTATAATAGTTTGATGTATCTGCATCCCAGCATTATAAGGAGCATCCACTTTAAATTATATTCCTGCAGTAAAATCTCTCCCATGAGGGGTGGTAAATTTATTCAATTTTTTGAAATATTTTACTTCCTTGGAAAATTATGATTTCTTCCACAAGCAAAATATATTACAAAAGTTATAGCACAATTTTTAAAAATAAATAGAATTTCAGAGTGATCTATTTATGAAAATACACTCTTTTAAATACACTCAAAAAATTAAAAATAAAATAAAATGTAGAGATCAAAATTATATCATTCAAAAACATCAATTGCTAAGGTTTTGAAATTTACTGATGCCTTGGAATGACTTTTTAAAATTAAATTATTCTGGGATAAAGCCAGTCTTCCCCTCCCCGCCTCAACCCCCTCTCCCCCGCCCCCCCGCCTTTTTCTCTGATTTCAGAGAAAAAGGGAGAGAGAGGGAAAGATAGAAATGTTAATGATGAGAATCATTGATCAGCTGCCTCTTGCCTCCTGCATGCCCCCTACCTGAGATCGGGCCCACAATATGGGCATGTGCCCTGACTGGGAATCAAACCATGACTTTCTGGTTCATAGGCTGATGCTCAACCACTGAGCAACACCAGCTGGGCTGAAAATACACTCTTAAAAAGTCCAGAAATATCACACTTGTGTCTAAAAATAAAATTAAAAAATCAATTAAACAGGGACAATCAGATAACTAGTTGGATACTATATTAGAAGATGAACTCACCTAAACCCAAGCACAGAACATATCTTCTTCACCAACCTCTCAATAGAAATCAAAGCATTAGTAACTCCAAGGCAATTAGCATGCGTGCATCGGACAGGGTTTACTTCAAGAATAGAGCAAGTGGGAAGAGGATGCTGGGATTGTTCTGTTTAATAGGGAAAATAGCTCTAATGATGAGAGATCAAAGAATTAAACATGAGTACACACTTATACTAGTCAGAGTTCTCCAGAGAAACAAACCATTGATTCCTGAACCATGAATTCAGGCTGCAGGAGAAACAGCCCCACCCTGGTTCAGAGTACATATACCCTTCTGGAGAAACAGGCACCAGCCTTGCAAGGTATTGCCATCTACATTAAAATCAGGGTCAAATGGCTGTTCCATTTGTAATTTTTGCGGAAACTCCATACTGTTTTCCACACTGGCTGTACCAGTCTGCATTCCCACCAGCAGTGTACTGGGGTTCCCATTTTTCCACATCTTTGCCAACACTTGTTTGTTGACTTATTGATGATAGCCATTCTGGCAAGTGTGAGATGATACCTCATTGTAGTTTTAATTTGCACCTCTCTGATGATTAGTAATATTAAGCATTATTTTATAAGTCTATTGATCATCCATATATCCTCTTTGGAAAAGTGTCTATTTTAGGTCTTTTGCCCATTTTTAATTAGATGTTTGTCTTCCTTTTGTTGAATTATAT